>NC_057942.1:17967153-18283010 GCF_018555375.3 Anguilla rostrata | reverse complement strand
TTAAAGCCTTATAACTCCAGATGTGAACACCACAGAGACTTGAAAAATGGCTTAAATGAAGCAAGACATTGGTATAGTGTACAATACTAACGCAGATCTGTTTATATTCATTATTTTGGAAGAAATAAAGTGCCACAAATGCAACTGTCTAGACAAAAAATCAAAAATGAATTAGCACTTTTTTAGTTTGCAATGAAATACTAAGAGATTGCATATATACAGCATGTGCTGGATCAAAAACCTCTTGACCACAAGTTCATAAAATCTAAGGGTGGATATGTAGAACTATTATAGATGTATGAAGCAAAAAGTAAGCAGTGTACCCAGCGTCTCCAAATCTATCCAAACGTCTAAATTATGCATTTCTGTAAATCACAACATATTCACGTATTTCACTACAAATCAACTGTTTTGAAGAAAATCACTATTGCTTCATTTTCAAGCGCAAATTACAAGCTTTCCGTCAGTACAGTGGTCTAAAATATCTAGGGATCCAGAAACATATCCAAAATCTCTCCAAAAATGAATAAAATGCTTTTTGTCCATTATAAAGCATATAAATGAGCCCCTTATGAAGGTTTAAGATGGAACATTGGTATCAGATTAAAAAATAATGCAAAAATATTGTCACACAATGTGGTACAGTACCTAAATGTGTAATAATTAACTCTTGTATGTATTTCTATACTCTGTGCTCTCGTATGTTTTCTTGTATGGGGATGGGACAACATGAAAACAATTTTCAACCATCCACCACATTTTGGCAATGTTCCAACTCTTACGTCATCACTGTTGCATGCTTCACAAAAACTATTACAGTCCTAACTAATGCTTACATTATAGTGTGAAATATCCACATTATATAATACCACAAACCTATTTAAAGACTCTCGATTTCAAAAATAATGTATATAACCAATGTATTTTGAGCAGTAATACTTACATAGCAATGAATTAAATCTTATCTATGTTCAGTAGATGGAGACAGAGACAGTAAATAAATGATGCTTTTCTATTCACTTATGTTTTGCTCCAGAAAACGATGTCAGCTAGATCTATCAGCAAACATATGGCTTAGTTATGCTCAGAGGTCCTCAATAATAATAGTATTTTCCAAGAATTTACGAAAAGAGAATGCGTAACTGAATGCGATGATAAGACAATTTTCGGTTACGCTGACCTATAAAACGCTATTCCAAAAGCAAAATTAGACATGTTATACATTGTTAGAAAGCTTATACTCTCACCTACTGAATAAATGAATAGTCAATCAAGCCAGACTGTACTAAGAAGGGCGACAACGCCGTAAACTACACGTGTGGTATTACGCACAGCTATTTTGGAAGGTACCCAGGCATCACACATGCACGTATATTTCACAAACGGATTGTCCAAGACAATGTATGACCACTCAGTCTCAAAAGGGACATCTCTACACGTAAAACCAATGGTAAGGTTGTATATTTATTCAATATTTAGTCCCAGATATTGACTGTAGAATGACATGGTATCATTTTTAAAAACTTTTTCTCGTTCATTTCGTTATTCAGTGAGCAACATTTTCACTGCTGTATTGGCATATCTTAGGGCTATTGTCGGGTTTATCTTGTTGCTATGACGGAATTTTTAGTGGTGAAAGAATATTTTTATGAATGCCAAGATAAACAATATTGTCCATTATTTCATGGGTGGGGGGTTTAGTTGTAGATGAGATTTCAGGGAGGGGGGCGTGTTAAATGAGCGACCAGAGTGACAATGGTGGCGCTGCGAAACTCCGTATTCGGCATAGTTGTTGTGTATCGTCTACTTATGAAACTAAAACAATGCGTTTCTGTTTTTAACTCGTACTTTGGTTGCAGTAGCACTGAATGTCTGAGTTCAGTAATCTCGGCATGCCAGCGTGCCGACCACTAGGGGGCTTGCGCAAAAGGGTTAATAATATCATCTGGCGGGCTGTGAGACAGCCTAGCCAACTTCTGTGAAAGGGTTAAGATGATTTATCAAGTCTGCAGATAGATCTGTAGGCAGCCAAATATGCTCTGTTGCACATAAAATGATAAAACAAACATAAAAGGAGAACAAACAGGTATGGTGGGCAGCAAGGTTTCTTAAAGGAAAAAAGTGGAAGGGGTGTGTTTGAGGTGTGACCCTGCTCCTGAACCTCAGCCATTACAGCTCCAGTAGCAGATCTCCCCCGAGTCCCCAGGTGCTTATCCACTGCTCATACCCAGTCCTGTGTCAAATATGTATTTGTTTTGGATTCAAATACTTTTCTGTGGTCTATTTATCTTTCCTGGTGTAATAGGGCCTGCCAATATGACCAGAAGGCAGGGATTGTACTTTTTGAGAGTATTTCATTGGTTCCAATACACCAGACAAGATCAGTAAAGTGTAGAAATGTATTTGAATCCAAAACAAATACGTATTTGACCCAGGTCTGCTCATACCACAGACTGTACCACATACACCAACCAATCTGTATTCTACAGCAAAGCAAAAATGATTTGCTTAAAAAAAGCATGTTTAACCATTTGCAAATGCATTTGTAGAACTCTTCCGTGGCCCCTACAATCAGATATAACTGAAGTATGTTGCCCTTTAATGTATCCCCATGATGCCTGTAATAAATTACTGGTGTCAAAACATAAAGAAGACATGGAACACATGGACATTAAAACATATTATATAACACATTTAACAAGACAAAAGTGCTGGTTAACCTCTTGCTTGCCTAGCAATCGAGGCCAAAGCGCTCAACTGTTAGCACATTGGAACGCCGCCCAAATACCTTAAGAGGCCAGCTTTCAATAGCTGCAACTTGGAATGTACTTAAGATGATTGGAAATAAATTCAAAGCCTCTTTGTATGTATTTCTCTGAACATCTATCTGGGACAACCCACGCATACTTAATCACACAGGAGCAGTTTGGAGAGAGGGCAGAGATGAGTGTCTGAGCTGTATCTGATTGGTATGAAGAGGATACATTTCAGAGAAAAGCTTGTTTCTGCTAATCATTTTAATAAAATACACGTACGTAGGAAGCCAAGTCAGCAGACAGAGGAGACATTTTTCCATTATCTGAACGATTGTTAAAGACGTCCAATAAAAAACCTTTGGCATCCAGGGTCTAAATCAAAAAGCAATAGGTTTACAGATTTCCGAATGCGGAAAGTGGTGCAACGATTTGACAGTGAATATTCAAGAAGGTGACAGGGCAGATGTATGAAAACCTTATTAATGACAAAATGCAATGTAACAAAACCTGTGTGTATGCTTTTTGATTTGTACTATGTATACACCTGTATCTCTTGCTGCGTGACATGTAGGTTCTGTAAGTACTATAAAATGGTAATGAAGAATAAATAGTGATTAAAAACATGCACATGCAATGGAGTAAAAGGGGCACAGTGACTAAACAGGGTGCAAATGTTCGGTGCTATCAGGGTGCTCTTGGCTAGAGGCAGTCAGCCCTGGCCAGGCCCAGCCCAGCCCTAAGGAGCAATCGTGGGACAGGGCCATCGCTTCGCAGCGCGCCGCCAAGCGGAAGAAGGACTGAATTACGGCTGTGGCGGGGACAGGAAATGGGGAACGCGCAAGTGGCGGAGCATCTCAGACGGATAGCGTCCGTGCGGACGGGGTCAGGAGGGCCCGCGTCGTGTGGCCTGAGGCGGCAGTGCTTCTCGCCCCGGCCGGCTCTCCCAATTCCGGCCCGAGTGTGCTTCCTTCCGATCGTCCCGGCCCACGCGCCCTCTCATCCCCCCGCCCTGCCTTCGGTAACCCGGTCCAGGGCCTCTGGCGCTGCCATTTGACCAAAGAGTGCTCCTCGCATCCAGCCTCTGCCAGAGGTATCGTTGCGGGGGGGCGGGGGGCGGGTGAGGGGAGGCTTCCTTGCTTGGAAAGGAAACGGCACTCTGATTAGGAGGTTTGAGATGGCCGGCTTCCCCGTCACCTTGGCACGACACCGTCTGTGTCCCGAGATGTCTCCGAAGAGGTCGTCCAGAGAGCAGGCCGAGGGCGGGGAGGGACGCGTGCGTTTCTTCAGTGTGCATTTCTTCAGCATGTGTTTCTGTACGCGTGCTTTACTCTACGCGGGTGTTTCGGTACACATGCTTTACTGTACGTCGGTGTTTCTGCACACTTGCGTTTCTTCAGTATGCGTTTCTGTACGCGTGCTTTACTCTACCCGGGTGTTTCGGTACACATGCTTTACTGAACGTCGGTGTTTCTGTACGAGAGCATTTCTTCAGCGCGAGTTTCTGTACGCATGTTTACTGTACGACAGCGTTTCTTCAGTGCGCGTTTCTGTACGCATGTTTCTTAAGCGTGGGTTTTTTTCCTTGTGTGTTTCTGTATGTACCCCTCCCATAATACAGTATTTCATCCTGAACATCACACTGTGGTAAAACATCAAATTTATCATTATACTGAACATCATATATAACAGTCACACTTCCCATCACGATTAACAGCACACTCATTATATTGTTAAATACATTGTATGACACACAATACTTCCTTAGGAACATAAGAATTAATACATGAAGAATGGTTAAAAAATATTCTAAATGAAAGGTCTGGGTTTGACAATTGTAAAACATGAACCGTGGTATAACTAAACAAAATTGGACATCAAATATAATTTTGGAAAAGTGTGTGAGGAACGCCAGAGAAAGGGTTAAAGCAGCACTTACGTAGGCTGTGACGTTTTTGTTTTCACTTAAATAGACAAAAGTGTTTGAACCGCAGTCGATGATGAGGTCAGCTGGTCTGGCAGCGGTCAAGTTCACTGAAATTATCTGTAAGAAGAAGACAAAAAAAACTCACAATCAAAATGGTTTACTAAAGAGAAAAGGAGGATTTAAGATTTTGTCATTGACATAATGTTTTTGCAATAATTAAGTTTCCGTCATTTTAAATAATCTATGTGCCATATACTGTACCACCTACAGTACATTATGCTCTAATTGAAAGGACAGGAAAGGAAGCATTGCAAATTAAGTAAAAATAAAATAATTACAATACAATAGTACAATTCAATAAATACAACAATTTTTATTTTATTTTATTATGATTATGATTAATCATTAAGCCCCATCATTTTTCAAGGTGAACCTGACATAAGCACACAATAATACAGACAATAGTGATGATGTTAAGAAGTTATATAATAATAATAATAATAATAATCGCTGATCTGCTTCTGCTGGTCCTCAGTATAAACAGGTTGTAACGTGTCCTGTGTCTTTAGAGCTGGAAAAGTGGAGCTGTGACAGACTGAAAATACGTGAAAGCCAAGAGGAAAAGTGTTGTTTTTTTTTTAATGTGATGAAAGAGAGGAGTGGAGAAGAGGGACTTGTGATGGTCTGCCCAACACAGCCGTAACACACACGTAGAAGTCACGGTCAGCACATGCTCAGGGGTCTGAAATAGGCGGTGGGGGTCAGCGTTAGCATTAGCTTTAGCGCAAGACCTTGCCAATCGGCAGCAGCCTGTCAATGCCCCCCCCCCCAAAGTTTTCTCTCTGCCTCTGGTCTGCGGTCCAGAGCCAGAGAGACCAGGATGAGCCGGTTTCAGCTGAAATGGTTAATTCTCTCTCCTGCCGTCCTCTCACGGTCCATCCTGTTTACGGTCGTGCCCGGGCGTATCCCGGGAACGCTGCGCGGATCACTCCGCCCTGCCCTCTCCGCTGGGCCTTTGTCTTCCCGGCCTTGTGTCACCGCGGTTACGGCAGGCAGCGCGCGTGGATGTCACCTGGGACGCGTTCAGGACGTGTCACTCCTCACCGGCACTCCTGCTGCCTCTTTAACAGAGCATGACGCCACCACGCTGACCCTGCTGGCCTGTCTGGCGGTGTGACCAAGCACTGAACATTTGCTATGTACGTCTACACCCCTACACACTCACTATGTACCTCCACCCTCACTCTCTATCTACACTGTTCTACACACTCAATATGTACCTCCACCCTCTGCACACTCACTCTATCTCCACTGTCCTACACACTCAATATGTACCTCCACTCTGTGCATACTCAATGTGTATCTTCACCCTCTACACACTCACTATGTACCTCCACCCTCTGCACACTCAATGTGTATCTTCACCCTCTACACACTCACTATGTATCTCCACCCTCTGCACATTCACTACGTACCTCCACCCACTGCACACTCACTATGTACCTCCACCCACTGCACACTCACTATGTACCTCCACCCTCTGCACACGCAATATGTACCTCCACCCACTGCACACTCACTCTCTATCTGCACTGTCCTACACACTCACTATGTACCTCCACCCACTGCACACTCACTCTCTATCTGCACTGTCCTACACACTCACTATGTACCTCCACCCACTGCACACTCAATATGTACCTCCACCCTCTGCACACTCACTCTCTATCTGCACTGTCCTACACACTCACTATGTACCTCCACCCACTGCACGCCAGCTCTCTATCTCCACTGTTCTATAGACACACTGTGTACCTCCACCCTCCGCACACTCACTCTATCAGTCCCTGCCACACACACCCGTGGGCGCACATCTTCACACGTACCCCTTCCTACATCCAAGTCTTTCAATCATTTTCCACCGCTGTACTTCAGGAATCATTTTATTTCTGTATGTCCTTGCGGATGTACGTCAGGCATTAAGCTGGATGCTACGTGTTCACGCAAGCCGAAAACAATTTGTGTTTGTTTTCGCTGCTATTGTCCCGTGGAGCACAGGTCAGAGTTCACCCGCAGGGAGACGGGAAACGGTGCAATCCAGAGGCAGCAGCCATGGACAGCGGTGTTAAGACAACACAAAAATTATTACATTCTTAAGAACAATGGCGTTTCCGCACAAATCTCTAAACCAGCGGCTTTGCGTACCTGGATGCAGCGTTTATCATAAGCATGGATTGGGACAGCTATCAGGGGGTTATGACTTGAACTGTGACTTTAACCCTCTCAAGTCAACGTTATCGGTGATGATAAACTATTTCTGTATGAATAGCTTCTCACTCATACCACTTAAGAGTCAAGTGAAAAAGTGTGGAATTGGAGCTTTCACAGGGCTACCACACTTATGCCTTTGAATTTCATGTAAAATTATTGTTGTGCATAAATTCTCGCATTGCTCAAAAAAAAAATGCCTGTTCCATTATTTTAGCTATATTTTTGTAAAGTTGTAACATAAAACAAGCAAAGAAAAACTATTGAAAGTACAGACTCCATGCTGCAGAAACATTTACAAAGCATTTACTTAGTCTCTAGACCAATCAGGAGCAGTACACAAAATAATTTCTCAACCAGTAGAATGCAGTCATGTAAATAAATGGATAGTATTAACAAAGATACTAAGAGAATTGGAACCGGTTCCAAATTTCCAAGAATCGGGTATTCATTAAGAAATGTGTGTTTCGAATCTGCCTATCGAATCCTGAAAATGTATTTTCAATGCCATTTGTGATGAGTGAAATGCAAAGAATTTTATTAAACTGGCAGGACCTCTCCACTTACGTCTACGTCGCTGGCTACATAATACGTATGCATCAACGCGCCTGTGATAGGCCACACCCCCATTATGGGGGAAACCAATCGGTTGCACTCCATGTAGTTGTTGTATGGCAGGCTGTACAAATAGCAAAGCCAAGAACCCCAAATTTGTCCTTCCATGCAAAAACACCGAGCCAATAAGGAGAAAAAAGTGGATTCAGGCCATTAGATGAGCGGAAAGCCGGAAAACTTTGGGATCCTGAATCAAGCCACATCTCTATTTGTATTAAATTAGCCATTTTGTCACCAGTAAGTATTTACAACTTTCAACTGTGACTTTTAAAATTAAATAAACAAAACATATGTGTTTGTTTAATTAGTTTTTTTTGGGATGTGATGTGACATGGAGATGCATAGCTAGCAACGTTACATATCACATCACATCCTAAGAAACTATGTTATGCTTATGCACTACTGCTGTATTAACATTTTGACATCTTTGAATAATTTCAATAGCAATGCTCTTAGTGATTTTTAATAAAGTTGTGAAGATTTTACTGACACTTCTATTTTTTTCTTGTGTTTTGGGCTGCTGGGAGCTATACAGTACAGTTTCTTGAATTGACAAAATGATAATCAATAATAAGTCAGATTTACCATGCATTAGGGGTAAAGACAAGGTACTGGAGGTACTAAATAAAAACAAAACCGAATGTAATAGCAAAATGAAAAAATGACAATAGACTCCAACGGGTTAACTGTGAGGTATTTTTGGATATCCGACACTTTTTAGAGAGGGAATTAAGCACAGGAAGTTGCTTTCTGGTCTAAGGAGTGGTGCATTAAGTGAGCTAGTCTAGTCTTCCAACATGAGCTCTTCAAACAGCTGAAAGACTCTGAGTTTATTGAACACAATCTGCCCCTCCACATCACACAGACTGTGCGGGAGTCTTTACAGCTGTCCAAGGTTAAAATAGCAGCGTTCCTGACTGGTCAGGAGCACACACGTCACTCCTGATTGGTTCCGAACACAAACAGCTCTCCTGATGAGGACAAAAAGGGAAGTCAGGCCTGTTCCCTGGTCTCTATCGGCAGGACAGAGGGTTTTCCCAATTCCATTTCCCCGAAGCGTGCAATGTGAGGCAGAGTGAATCATCAACAACGACGTCAGTGCAGAGAAAAAGCAATTTCCTACCGACTATATTGGAAACATATGTTGGATCTCATGACTTCAGAAGGAACCGTTCTCTGGAAGACTCATCAGCTTTTAAAATATCGTTCAGTTGGAAATTCTCTCTGTACCGTACCAAAGCTATATGGCCAAGTTTTACCTGACAAACCATACACTGATGCTAACTGTTCTTCTGAATCTCTGGGCTTACAACTTCATTTCAGAAGCTGTGTGTGTGTGTGTGTGTGTGTGTGTGTGCGTGCGTGGGTGCATGTGCTTGAATCTGCATGTGAGTGTGTGAGACTGAGTATGTGTCACTTACAAATGATGACTGAGTGAATCCATTGTGGCCATGTCAGTTGTAAAATGCCACAAATTGAGTGATTATAATATGCTTGGTAGATGGAACATTTGCCTCCCCCCCCCACAATGTCATGGTACACTCTGCTCTGACAGCATCACTAGCAGGTCATTAGGATTGATTGGGCTACACTTGCAGAACAGAAAAACACACCATCCACAGCATCTTTTCCCTTTACTGCCTCCCCGTCCATCCGCGTACAGTGAATACCTCTATCAACACTAAGGCGAGTTAGCTGATCAGTCAAAATACTGCCCCATGGGACAAGGAAATGGATTTTATCTTTACTACCACAAACACTTTGTATTCCAACAAGCACCACCCAATCCGTACTGACTGTCTGATTGGAACTAGCAGACATTTACCAGAGACCCCTGTGAGAGTGGCTGGGTCAAGTTAAACACATAACTCTGTATGCATTGTAAGAGATTATTCCAACGTTCCAGTTTGTCCAGGACCTTTTGGTTATCCCACAATTGTGCGTGGGGGGCACAACATATTATAGAGTGTAATCAATTGTGACTCCAAGAAATACGATTACAAGGAAAGAAAACAAGTCCAGCTAACTCTGCATGTCTTCCTTCCAAAACCCACAATCCTTTGCCCTTGGGATTTTTTCAGGTCCAGGTTCCCACATTAGGACTATTTTCTTGCCTAGGCCTCGCTCTCCCGAAGAAGAGGACGAGTGCGGCTGGAGAACATCTGCACGGCATCACTCTCTCCTTCCAAAGAGGGCCATCACAGCTGGCGTACATCTGTGTGAACCGGACGATGCCGTATTAAGAGAGACCGTTCCAGAACCCAATAAATGATCTCCTGGGGGGGGTTATCAAAATATGACCCGAGGCCTTGCTTCTGGGAGGCGACCATAAAATCTGTGTGTGTGTTTATGTGTGTGTGGGGATGGGACAATAATCGATATAACCACATATCTTAGTTTAAAAAAGAATTAATTGTTATTTAATCTTCATAAATTTATATCAAAGTCATTACCGAAATAACAGGCTGTTACACCTCAGTGTTGGTCAACCAACTATAAAAATGAAGAAGAAGAGTATAAACCGGCTATGGACATTGGGGGAGCACTCAGTACGCACAGTGACATAAAGAAAGTTTTCATTGTACCGTGGCAGAAGGCTGAGATCATACATTGCATATATTGCCGCAGTGGAGATACTGTAACATCACCAGAAACAACGACAACAATTAATAAATGTTTTGTTTAATAGCAGGCCAAAACCTTTACATTTTTTCTGAATATGCTGCAGTTATTGTTTTGTGTAAAAGCAGGTAAAACTGTTTACGTTTGCTTCAATATCCTGCATGTTATTATGTTGAGAAAATGTTTATATATACTTCTGAATAACACTATTTTGTTAAAAACAACAACAACAACATGGCCAAAATGTTAAAAAATTTTTTTACATGTTTAATAATAAAGCATGTTTTATATACAGTAGGCACATGCCTGTGTGTGTGTGTGTGTATGCGTATGTGAGTGTGAGTTTATATGTCTTTACCATGAGGGGCAGGGCAGAACTACAGCAGAGAATGAGAACAACTGAATATGCTGCTGCTGTAGGAGGCTTTAAGCAGCGATAATGAACCATTCCAAAATATTTATTCATTCATTATGGGAATACCTTAGGATTTCCTCCGCAAAAACAGTGTGACCATACATGATTCAGCCTGATAAAAAAGTCTGTCTGATCTGACAGAACTCATCACGCATGTTATCTTAATTACGCTCTGTCACGACTCCAACCTCCCCCCGCTGACCGGTCCAATTGGGTCAGTCCGGGGCTTTATTTCTGCATGACTGCCTTTAAACAAACATCAGACAGTCTTTATTTTCATTAGTCTCACAGACAGGACGTGACAGAACATCAGCAAAAGACTCACAGGAAGTCGACAAGAAATGTCTGACTCCAGTTATGGCCCTGATTTTGAAAACAGTTCCTGAAACGTATGTGTCTGCCAAAACCTTTTACAGATGGATCACTGTGTATGTACTTTAGGTTCACTAGATAAAAAAGATACACACACACACAAGCAATGTAATCAGAGAAATCAGACCATCATCAGAACTCTTCAGAACTTAAGTTTTCAAGACATGGCCTACGTTTCATACTAAAAGCCTATTGAATTACTGCATGACTCCAGAGAAGTAAATAAACTGTTAAAGGACCATACCAGTGTTAATACATGTCATTGTCCATTGTCAACATCAGCCACATAGTTTACATAAACCTCAACCATTTTTCCCAAAATTGCTTTATTTTTGAGATATCGTGTTTGTTTACGTTTTGTCTAGACAGACGTCATTCACTGCCATTCATGTTGAAACGGTGTGGAAAAACACTGTACGAGACTTGAAAGTTGCTAGGTATAGGCAATTCACCCTTTTCAAAATCACTACACCATTTATTTTATCTAAAGTTACTGCATTACTCTAATACAAGCCATTCAAATTTGCGCATAATATCAAGTTCAAGAGCATCTCATTTAGGCGTAAGCCGGACTCAATAACAAGCACAAGTATCAAGGTCAACGATTGGCTGAAAGTTACACCTCAGACTTGTGTCTTTACCGCTTCCTGGTTACAAAGTCCAATCAGAGCTAGCCGTGGACGTTCTGGCCAATGGGATGCAGCCAAAGAAACGTGTTCCTTGCACAGAAACTAGAAACAGAGGGTGCTCGTTATTGAGGCCAGCGTAGCTAAGAGAGCTCTTTAACTGATATATGCATGATTTAATGGCTTTATGAAATCAGTATTTAGATAAAATAATGCGTGGTGATTTCAAAGGGGAATCCCTCTAGCAACTTCAAGTCTCGGAGGTTTTCACACTGTTCACACGATGCAGTGAATGACGTGTCTGAAAAAACGTAAACAACACGATATCTCAAAAAAGCATTGGAAAATGGTGATTATGTAACTATGGGTCGATGTTGACAGTGGACCATGACATGTAGTAACACTGGTATGGTCCTTTAATACCACCGCAGGCTGCAGGCACAGAATAAAAAAAAGACAAACACTCTGGCACTGTAAGACACAAATTAGGAATTCCACATAGACACATACACTCAATCACACATACACTGACACACTCTCTCTCTCTCTGTCTCTGTCTCTGCTGTTAAACATACAATCTTGCTCCTCTATCTGCTGTTTAAAGCACAACCTGCTCATCTGCATGCTGTTTAAAACACAACCCTCCTTGTCTGTAAGCTGTTTAAAAGACAAACCTGCTCCTCTGAATGCTGTCTAAAACACAACACTGCTCGTCTGTATGTTGTTTAAAACACAACATTGCTCGTCTCTATGCTGTTTAAAGCACAAGCCTGCTCGTCTGTATGCTGTTTAAAACACAAACCAGCTCGTCTGGCTGCTGTGTAAAACACAGCCCTGCTCGTCTGTCCACTGATGAGCACAAAAGCCTGTTACTCTGTCCAGTGTCGGTAAAAGCACACAACCCTGCTAGCCTGATCAGCGCCTGTTTAACATGACCCTGCACGTCTGTCTACTGTTTAACACGCAATGCTGCTCCACTGACCAGCGCCTGCTTAACACACAGGACTAGTTGTGTGTCCAGTGTTGTTTAACAGACAAGCTGGCTCACATGTCCAGTGACTGAATGACCCAGGGAAGCTCAGGGACATTTCACTCACATATTTCCTACATGTATATGTGCATGAAACTGAGTCGAATCCATCATGCACTCATACCCCTAGGAACATCCCCACAGCACACCCTGGATATGCAGCAGTTGAATGTACTTTTAAAAATAAAAAAAAACAGCGGGATGTATTGCGCAAACATTAGCGAGCGGCTAATGCAAGGCCTGCTACTGTCATGCCTGTGCTTTTTCCATTTCCTGTTTTCAACATCATTGCTCTTTCAACAAAAAAAACTGCACTTTCTAAGCTCTGGGAGGAAAAACAAATGGCCCACAAAAGCACTGGAACAAAGACCTAGAGCATGCAAAAATAAATAAATAAATAAATTCAAACTAATGCTGTGGTTTTGAGTTACGCACCGATAGCAGGCAGAAGAGAACACAGACTTCATGAGTTTACATTAGGTTTTGTGTAATCATCAATCGAGGCATAATTCAAGCAGTGTGGAAGCACAATTCAAAATGGAGCTCCCTTTTCATTCCAGCTGTCTGTTGTTTTTGTACTCAAGGTCTTTATTCCTTCTTGTATGTTTAACATTTATGGCACGTCCAATTCCCCCAAGATAAAACAAAACACTTTTTTGTTTTAAAAAGTCAAAACAGGGAAGCCTGACCCACCATGCTTAGCTCGAGTCAGCTCTAAGTCGCGCGGCTAATTATCGTTTCCATCATCCTGCTTGTGGACTGTGTGGGAAGAACCTCTAAAAGACGATAACGGACATACTGTATCTGAGCACACTGTCGTTGACCCTTGTCGACAGTGATTAATGCAGCCTGACTGAGCTCTGCTGAAAAAACATTTTTAAAATGTGGTCTGGGGTGAAAACACCACATTGCAATGCTGCGGCTCATAGCCAGTCACGCTTGCTGCAGTAACTCCTCCCTTTAAGCATCATTGGCTACGGCTAGCCTACTGTGATTGAGAAAATGCCAAGTGAATCCCCATTGGATGTCGCTTTATTTCCTCACCCTGCACCTTATTATTAGCCCCAAACTGAACCTCCACAACTCATCTGGCTGCGATCGGACTTTCTTCTCTATCACAGCTGTCATTGAGCTTTCCTCCGAAAACAACATGTGACATTCCCACCGACAATCTCACAGTAGTACACACACTCACAGGAATCAGACTAATCTCACATTAGTGTATTACACGCTCACAAGAATCAGACTAATCTCACAGTAGTGTATTACACGCTCACAGGAATCAGACTAATCTCACATTAGTGTATTACACGCACTCACAAGAATCAGACTAATCTCACTGTAGTGTATTACACGCTCACAGGTATCAGACTAATCTCACTGTAGTGTATTACACGCTCACAGGAATCAGACTAATCTCACAGTTGTGTATTACACGCTCACAGGAATCAGACTAATCTCACATTAGTGTATTACACGCTCACAGGAATCAGACTAATCTCACATTATTAGAGTATGCATTCACAGGAATTGAATTAATCTCACATTATTGCAGTACGCATTATTATTATTATTTAGCATTATTACTTCTTGATGAATTAATTGATGGACTCACCTCTGTGTTGGTGAGCTAGTATGAAATGAGCTACCTATTGGATTGATTGATGGCTTGATTGACAGATGCCCTGTTGACAGACTCACCCCAGGGTTCTGCAGGTTTAAGATGTGCACTTCTCTGCTCTGGTTAGAGAGAAATCTGGACCAGCAGCCAGGTCCCATGTTCCGCTCCACGCTGATCCACGCGCTCCTCCTGCCCACAACCTCCATGGGTTCACAGAATGGAGATTCTTCCAGAAGAGAGAGGAGAGGGCAGGAGGGGAGAGGTCAGTCCCACCGACATCTGAAAACCCTCACTCTGGGACTGCAAGTTTGCATGTGTTGCAATGTGTTGTAACATATGTACTACCACAGAGGCATATAAAATTTCATTTTTATGAAATTAGAAGCTAAGCAGTTTGTGTAAATAACAACTGCTTGGAATGCTCACATTTGCGTATGAGTGTGCATAGGCTTGTGCATGCAGGTGTGTGCACGCATGTTTTTGTGTGTGTGGGTGTGTGTGATTACGTATGCAAGCATGTTCGGGTGTGTGAGTATGTGTGCCTGTATATATGCACATTCAGTGACTGATGAAACCAAACAGAAGGAACAATAACGTATATCAGACTCTGTTAAGAATCTTTTCTTTACCATCTGGGCAGCATCCTGCTGGTGGCTAGTAAAAGTAAATATAAACACAAGCCTAAGAACTCCCCAGTTTTACAGAGTCTTTCCTGAGGAAATGCAGGCCAGCTGTCTGCCTAGGCCAGCTGTTCAGCTCCAGGATCTGTGTAAGATAGTGCTCACGGCTCATGGTTCTATGAAAGTTACGCTATCTGTGCTCATGGTTCTGTGAGACAGGGGGTGGGATCTGTGATCATGGTTCTGTGAGAGATAGGGGGGCGGGATCTGTGATCATGGTTCTACGAGAGATGGTCTGCGCTAGTCCATCACTAGTGAAACCACAATGGAAACATGCAAAAACTTGGGTTGACAGAAACATTGGCTGATTGTGTGTCTGTACACTCTCTCTCTCTCTCTCTCTCTCTCTCTCTCTCTCTCACTCTCTCTCTCTTGCCAAGTACAAAGTGGGTTAGAAAACAGAAGACTATAATACCAACAGGGCTTAGCTGTCATGTGAGGTGCTCAGACTGGGAATTCCCAGGGCCCAGTGTAGCAGTGCATGCTGGGAAACCCACGTGTCCCCTGTCTGTGAGACAGCTGGCTTTGTCTGTCAGCACAGTGCCCTGGCCTGCTCCGCTACTTCCCGTCTGCGAGGGTAACAGGAAATGCCGTGTTTAGACGGAACGCTGGTGACGCCAGCTTCTGGCAGGGGCCTTGGCGTGACCAGAGGGATGTAAACAAGGCCGAACCCCTCAGCCCGAGGACCAAAGTACTCAGCACACCACGCCCAGCAGGGACCAGAACCAGGAGGGCAGATCATTCTCCTCATTACAGAAGTGACTCTTCAAACAAGGCAGGGTTAAACGTCCTGTTTTGCGCGTTCCCGGCACGCGTAGCTGTTCCTGACGCAGCGCAATGCATTTCACAGGCATTTCCCCAGTATTGTCTTCAATCTGTCGCTGACGGTAGCCATGGCCTTTTAAAATCAGCCGGCGAGACCTTTCTGAATAGGGAATTGGTGCTAACGCCGTCTTTCACTGCCCAGGTCACCGCGGTGCGTCCCTAAGCACACTGGGAATGACACAGCAGTGTGAGGTGATGACTCAGAGCTGTGTCAGGGCAGTAAGTGGCCATCAGTGCTGGCTCACGGTGAGGAATAACGGTCAGGAGAGATGGGTCTGAAGAGCACATCTGCGGCGTGAACTTCAAGATGCACAGGACACTGAAATTGTGGGGGAGGGCGGATTAGCTGCTTGTATTCATGGTGGAGGGTCAGGGCGGGGAGTGCAGGACCTCGGCTCGGCGCACCTATTGTCCCGGCCGTTTTCCTGGCCGTCTGCAGGAAGGCAAACAAGCTCTTATCATCGTTCTGCAGAAGCCCGAGGTGTCCCTCGACCTCTGACCCCCTCCAGAGAAACGGTCGCATCCTCTCCACACCGGCCGCTTTGATCATCGCCAAAAGGTAGGGGAATGAGCAGCCTGCCCACAGATAATGCTGCATGTCTGAGGTTAGTGTACGGGGGTGGGGTTGTTAGTAACTGCTTACACCTCCTGGGGGGTGGGGGTGGGGGGGTGACTGTCATGAATCTCGCTGCCTTCAAGGGAGAAGGAAGTGTGGACCCGCAGGGGAGGAGCCGGTGCGTGGCGGCACGCCGTCCTCTCTCTCTCAACGCACATCCATCTTAATGTGCTGTCGGGCTCAGTGCCGCAGTGGGGTTTGGAGAACACAGCAATGTCACTGCAGGCTGGGGAAGAAGCTAAGAGAGACTGTGCTTAACATACCCATCCCTCTCTCCCTGAGCCCCAGCGAAGTTCCCTTCAGAAAAAGCTTGCCAGCCGTCTGCTCGACACCTTTGTCACTTTAACTATTTGAGGAGTAAGTTTTTTGGAAAGGTTTTTTTTTTCAAAATTCAAAGTCGGTGTTCTAGAACTCCATTGCTTCATTGTTACATCAGCATTAAAATGTTAATTTAACAACATTCTAATCACAGTTTTGTGATCTAAAGCCCAGCCCAGACCAAAGATGCAAGACGAGACCAGACTGACGATGAGTCCAAAAAATCCCAGAATGTGTGTGTTAAAGACAATCTAAACTTAGTCAGCCCACACCAAATCGGTGCAAAAACGAAATAATTGCTACTTCTATAACAACAATTCCACATGCATATCTGTGTATTATTATTCTTGAGTGCCATTAATCTTTTTAGCTAAGGTTATATTGCCAGCAGCGCTAACATTACAAGTAACAACTTTCTTTGTAGCTACCTAACTAGCTACAAATAACAGCATTCCTAGAAAGTTAACTAGTACCAACCAAATCACTAGTACAGAAATGACAAAATAAAATGTATCTTTCTGACATGTTAATTTTGCAGACGCCAGCCACCGACGGCAGACATTCTAAAACTGGGTTCATACTGATAAGATTTCCTTCTGAAACATTCTAAAACTCTCATCTCGCATCTTTGATCTGTACTGGCCTTTAAAGGGCCCTTAAAGGGTTATCAGAATTCATGTTTTTTGCAGCCGACCCATGGTGTTTAAAATCCAGCACTCTGTTGCATTGAAGATGGAGCACCAGTCAGGTCGCAGGCTGACCCTTTACGCGCGAGTCGAAAGGATGCTCCGTCGCCAGTGTGACATCAAACAAGCCGACCGCTAGCTGCGGTACGGCTCCCCGTCTACAACGCGAATCTTTAGGCTTGGCATGCAATTCCTGCCGTCTGATGAAGAGAACTACAAAGTGCTTATTTGAAAAAATAAAAGTCCCATATTCATGAGAGTCCTGCATGCCAGATAGCGTGCGTCGCGTGAAGGGGGGAGGGGCCTGTCGCCTGGCCGTCAAGAAAATGTACAAAGATGGAAATAGAGCGTGGAGGGTTGATTGCGGGCCAGAGATAGACATCGGTCTCCAGGGGCGACTGGTGGTCGCGTCGGTAGGTCTCCGTGGCACCCGGGCCCTCCGTCAACAGAGCAGTACAGGGAAGTGGTTTATTTAGACTGCGGACTCTGCGTTGAACAAAGCCTTTTTTTTATTGTTTTCCCATTTTTGTTCCTCCTCTGCCCTCCCTCTGCTCCCTCTCTCTCACTCTCTCTCTCTTTCTGTCACCCACCCCAGACTCATTCCTTCTTTCTCTCTCTCCCTTTAACCGAATGCTTAAATCACTCTCCAAACCCCTGCCAAGGTTCAAGGACATGTATTAGCATGACAGGAGTTATCCGGTGTGTTATTAAAGCATCTCTCTCTCTTTCTCTCTCTCTGTCTCAAGATTTATACCACACTTTGCCTATGAAGACCACAGCCAGCCAGATGTAAGAACACTCGCTCTCTTTATCTCCCTCTCCCTTTCTCTCTTCTGTTTCTCTTGCCCTCATTTATCGGATTCTTACATAACTGCCCCATCACAATTCCTAAGGGCATGAGGTCTCTGCCACCCCAAACAAGCTCCATTCCATAGTCTTTTGTCTCTTTCTTAGCTGTGGTTCTGTCTTTGCGTGAAGGCCAGAAACCTGACCCAATGAGCAGAGGTGCGGACCCCTGTCTGACCCTCTCACTGTTCACCATCTCATCCCCTCATCCCCTCACCCTCACTGACGGCAGCACCCTGGCAATGCCGGCAGGCCCTGCGGACGCCCGGGTATCGAACAGATCATTCGCTAGGGCTGGTTCCCATTACCACACGAATAGGTCTGTCACACCTGCTAAGTAATCTGACTTTATGGATGGCAGAAGGTCAGATTATCTGATTTACTGACTCTGATGAGCTGCTGTACCTGTGCAAGAAGCAGCTGACGCAAAATCTTTGGTAAAGAAACCCGTTCATTCATCCGTTCTCTCCGTTCATTACTGCCAGAACACCTACTGCCTCTTTTTTATGCAGTTGCGTGTAATGTATCATAATACGCACAATGTGAAAATGAGACTGTTATTCTTCATGGAATGCTTAGCTGTTTCTGACATAATGTGGCTGAAAAGGGTAAATAATTCCTCTAGACATGAAAAGCACCTAATTAAGAAAAATTTGCAGCTTGTTAAAATTCTGGGAACTTGCTACTCTAATTGGTCTGAAAACCAGCAGACACTGGGAGTCCCCAGGATTGACGCTGGGAACCATTTGCTTAATCCCATTTCAGTTTTCTTTTATTCATGATACATATCTTTATATGCACAATCCTGTTTGTGGGATCTTGTAGCCTACAGTGAGAGGTACAAACTGACTGCTTAACAATATGCACTTAATCAGCAGTACTACCTAGTGTAATTCCACCTTTCCAAGTTCCTTGTTATCGCTGATGTAAAAATGCAATCTTTAAACAGAAACAATTGTTTATCAATTAAAAAAATAGGAAATATCATCAGATATTTAAAAAAATGGGCCATCACAGCAGTATATCCAAATAATACTACAGGGGATAATATAATACAAAAACCAGCCAGAACAAGACCAAACCATTTTTGGGGTCACTGAGAATGATTTGTAATGTTCAGTAAGCCAATAGCAAAAAAACATGTTTTAATGAGATCCCACTAACCAGGGGTTTGCTTTGACTGAAGCTTACAGATACAAAATGGAGGCACACTCTGTCATAATACAGTACTGTGAGTAAAAATTTTAATCAAGAAATGATTCATATTGGCATATATTGGCAATCACTTTCAAAGTTATCATTTGCATATATTTCAAAGTTTGGCAGTATAGAAGTCATTGGTTAATTTTATATTAAAATGCTTAGGCTAAATTGCTTCAGTAAATATCCAGCTTTGTTTGAAAAAAATGCAAGCAGTACAATTAGCAGTGGATTAAACAGTCTGTTAAATGCCTCATATAATGCTCTGAATTAGCTAAACTGCAATACCCTTATGAATAAACCAGATGTGTTCAAAAACCACATGAACACCCAACATGCAAAGAGTGCATGTCAACTATAAAAATAATCCCACTTATAAAATGAGAGTGGAAAAAGATAACCTACACGATTTCAAGTTATGTTTTTTCACATGTAAACGTGTTTTTCACATTTCAAAAAGTGATGTCAAAATGCGAAGATGTAAATGACTCAATGTGACCTGTTTTAATAACATAATAAACATGTAAAATATCCAGTTCACATGACATTTCCTTTTTGCATGAGAACATTTTCTTTTCAATCATATTTGAAAATGTTAAATTCACATGTGAAATTGAGATTTCACGTGTGATTTTTTCATAAGGGTAGATAGCATTCAGGCATCATTATAAAATATTTTTAAATATACCTATTATAAAATCTAAAATGCATAGAAATAAAATACTTGAAATAACATTTCAGAAGAATAACAACATTATAAAAATAGGACAAAAATGTCAGCCCACATTTATGTGCTTGGCCACAAATGAAAAATCAGCTGTGATTCTGATGTAAAGCGGTCATGCTTTGGCCCCATTGAAACACTAAAGGAAGTCAAGAGAGGTACAGACACACACTCACACACGACCATCAACATGTACTCACCTGCAGTCACCACGTTGACCAGCAGCAGTAATAGTGCAGCAGCAATCTCCATCTTGGGGTACAGAACAGAACAGCTCTTTGGGGGAGGGGGGGTTCCAGGAGCTCCGCTGTATACAAATGTGATCACTGTGAGTCACAGCCACCCATATGACATAAAGGGGGGGGGGGGGGGGGTTGGGAGGCAGGTGTTAATGGCGCAGTCAGATAGGGATCAGCAGAGTGCTAATCATACATCCTGCACTTGGAGGTGTGACTTTTCAAAATGCAACACACATTCACACATTGACTGCTTTCTGCACATCAGCAACAAAAACATCATGAATACTGTTTCATGCTTAGTCTGTGAATATTTTTAAAATTATACATCAGTTCTCTTTTCTGCACTGCTCAGTTTACAAATTTTTAAGCTGGCACATGTGTTCCCACACATTGCTGTTCTTTCACCGTGTTCTTTGGATGATCATACCCATCGGTCAATGTGTCCACATTAAATGTATTTGCCTTAAGGACATCAAGATACGCAGATATTTCAACATTTTGCTGGTCCACTGTGTACAATTTCCATCAAAGCACAGAATTAATGTGAACTTTAATGAGACTTGATTCTGTAAAATCATTCCAAAAGACTGCTGTATCAGTGGAAGGCACTCAACACTCGCAAAGAATGTCAGATCAACTGTACTGTAGCAAGTCTGGTGTCTTCAACTGCAACATGGTAGTGTTGCGGTTAGCATGTGTCCTGTGGGTTAGGAAGTTAAACTGACTGAAAGGCAAACTCAAAATGTGTTTGTGCTTTATGACCCTAATATGTATGTTTAACATAAAAAATGCAAATAATGACAAACATAAATTTGGCATATATATGTCCCTATACTTTAGTCTAAAATGCAATAAAATGCAAAACAAAAATTATATATATTTCAGAAAACCAGTTGCACTGTGCACATGGAAGTTTTACCACGCATCATATATCTGACTAATTAACATCAGTCAACATATCAGACACCATCTAAAGTGCAAAAAAAGATTATAGCTTACACTAGTTGTTCCCAATCTCGGCCCTGGGGCCCCCGTATATGATGGTTTTTGTTCCAACTATAATTGCAATCCCAGAATTGTAATAATAAATTTTTCACATTTACAGGGATTATTTACCCAGTTAAACTACATTATGTCAGAAATAGCTATGCATGCCATGAAAAATAAAATTTCCATGTTCATATTGCGCTTATTGTGTTATTTTAGGATAAGAGGGTAAATAATCCCATGAAAAGCACCTACTTGAGGAAAAAATCACATCTTGTTCAAATTCAAATACATGGGGGTGGGGGAGGGACGAGGTGTCAAGACTGAGTTAAGGAACCGCTGGTGTGCACAGCCATTATTATTATTATTATTATTATTATTATTATTATTCGTAAAGATATATATTTGAGGGGAAGTAACCAAAAGCTCGAATGCGAATTATTTTAAATAAAGCACACCTACTCTACGCGCGCGCTTTATTTAAGCACTCGCGCCGTTGTGTAGCCTGGCTGGTTTAACTTTTTGACACATTAGGAAAAACAATGCGGCCACTGTTTAGAGCACATGTTGCGGACGTCACAGAATTAGCACTCTTTGCCGTCCACAATACTTTATAAAAACAACCGTGCATTGTGAATTATCACATATTACACAGCTACAGTCAATTATGAATGTGATCACAAGCACACAGACTTCAAGAAAAATAATGAAACTCAGTGTAAGTTTCAGAAAAAAACTATACGGTTTAAATGTAAGTGTATTAAATCGAAGCCAATGTTACCGCATAAATACTGCAGCCAAGCTTATAATGTAGCTCACAGTAAAGCAGCACAGTCCGGAGGACGCTTTCACAGTTTAACGTTACTTTTTTCAGTTCTCCTCGTAGTTGTATAGCTATAAAGCTTCGTATTCGCCAAATGCTATTAAAATGAGATCTGATCTCAGTGGGTTTTTTCTTGTCTTCACCTGGCTAACAATTCAATGAAAATCAGGAGTCATCGGTATTTCCCCAATCTAAGAAAGAATTTGGAAATATAGGCTATGGCTATAGCTGAGAGAGAAACTATAAAATGTAGACTAACGTTAATT
This sequence comes from Anguilla rostrata, assembly GCF_018555375.3. Classification (NCBI taxonomy): domain Eukaryota; kingdom Metazoa; phylum Chordata; class Actinopteri; order Anguilliformes; family Anguillidae; genus Anguilla; species Anguilla rostrata. The sequence continues at coordinate 18,260,551 of NC_057942.1, read as the reverse complement.
GATAATGATGGCCTATTCCAACTTATTTCAACGTGTAGCCCCTAGTAAGTTAAATATCCGCCTTTAGGGTAATAAAAACACAAAATAGACCTAATAATAATATAATTTGGAGGCATTCGTAAGAATACACAAAAAGTTTACAAATGATAACAACTATTAAACTCACTCGACAATGGTTATAATATTCCTTGCAATTACTGCAGTTGTTTAACTTCCATACCATACTTCAATACCAACCAAAATAATGTTAAGTATTTTGTTATGTAGCTTGCAAGCATGACATAGCTCTTGATTAACTAAATGATTTATCTAAGTCTCATACACTACAAAATAATGCAACTTACAATTTACAGTGGTCTTCCCGCGGCGCTGTCCCTCAAACCCACACACAACAAAGTTTTATGTGAACGCACTAACTTTAGTGCAACTGACTTGACTGTTTCAGGGAAAGCTACTTTTACCACTCCCACCGGGGCGAACGCTGCAGTTTGTCTTGGGCAAATAGGCCGGGGAGCGTGCCAACAGGAAACGCATGTACTGTTGAACAGGGCGCGCGTGCAGCGCTCGGACCACAGTCAAGACCAAAGTTATTTATAGAATCTTTAATAACTCAAAGACAATAACCACGCTAATGAAGCATCCATTAGAAAGCATTACCCTTTTTCACACCAGGCTTCATCATTTCCCCCAATAAATTACCTAATACTATGAACTGTATCAGAACTCATTTCAGTTTACATTAAGCTAAGTTCCTTGTAGCAACATATTTAATGCATAACCCAATATTCTTGTGCGCATTCGTATTAGGAAAACAGTTATAGTTGAATGTTTTTTTTTTTGTTTGTTTTTTTTATCTGAGGCAACAGGTGCGTTATATAGCCGAAACACTGTTCAGCAACTAAGACACTTCACAGGCAATACTATCAACCTGATTCGTTAAATTGGTGGGTCATTTTAAACTCATTTGAAACTTTTTTTTTTCTACATGGGTTTTGTCTGTCTCCCCTTGGAAAACAATGGCGACACACTGGAATGTTTAAATAGTTATAACAAAATACAAAAGTAAAGTGAAAGAAGACTAGTGTTCATTTGTAACATTACATGACCTGTTCATTTAGGTAATATGTATTAAGCGTTTAGAAATTGTTATAACGACGGTCAATCGTTCATCGTTCACAGCAGGCCTCTGTGAGGACCCATTGTACAATTTAGAAGTGTTCAAGTTCAGAGCGCCCTCTAAAGCTCAAAGAGTAAAAGGCAATAATATGTGCGTTATCGTCAGCATCAAATTTGACATTCAGAAAGTGCATCCTGAACACAGTACATTTATATAATGTGGGGGAAAAAATTGGTTCTTAACACCAAAAAGCCCATTGACCCAGCCTGACATACTTTTCAATATTTTGTGTACATATTATTTTCATTAAAAGTGTGCCTGAATCTGTCATGATGATTACTACTTACTTTGAATTCCACTTTGAAGTTATAGCATCAAGGCTGGCATTAATCACATTTATAATTATAACTGTAATAATATTTATTAAAATTAAAGGTCCTGGGTTCGAATCCAGACTGGGCCTTTCTGTGTGGAGTGTTCTTCCTGTGTTCGCGTGGATTTCCTCCGGGTACTCCAGTTTCCTCTCACAGTCCAAAGACATGCAGGTAGGTTAATTGGAGAGACTAAATAGCCCATAGGTATGAATGTAAGTGAATGGTGTGTGCCCTGTGATAGATTGGCAGCCTGTCCAGGGTGTATTCCTGCCTCTCACCCAATGCACACTGGGGTGGGTTCCAGCACCCCCACGACCCTGCCCAGGATAAGCGGGTATAGATAATGAACTGATGGATTATTATGTAGAAATATCAATATAGTTTTCATGAATATGAAATGCAGTAAATTCCATGTGCGATACTATAATCATGGGCAGCATAGCTCAGGAGATAAGAGCGGTTGTCTGGCAGTCAGAGGGTTGCCGGTTCGATCCCCCACCCTGGGCGTGTCGAAGTGTCCCTGAGCAAGACACCTAACCCCTAATTGCTCCCAATGAGTTGATTGGTACCTTGCATGCCAACCTTTCATCATTGGTGTATGTGTGTGTGTGTGTGTGTGTGTGTGTGGTGTGTGTGTGTGTGTGTGCGTTTGTGTGTGTGTGTGTGTGTGTGAATGGGTGAATGAGAGGCATCAATTGTAAAGCACTTTGGATAAAAGCGCAGTCCATTTACCATTTAATCTCTTCCAGTTGTTTATTTTTAAATGTCAAATTATGTAATATAATTTTGCTTGTAATGTAATATGAACATGTAACATGAATATCCCTGATGAGTTATAATTGAATACTAAATATTTTCCAATGAGCTGAAACATCTAAAAATTTGTTTTTTGTGGAAATGTTTTCTGTAGTAAGAATATGATTTTCCAGTCATTTTATTAACTGAAATCACTTTATATTTTTGTCTGCTTAACAAAAGAAAACAAGAGCACCACCTGGATGTCAGTAGGACAAACTGCACACACTCTGTTCTCCCTCTCTGATCTAATAGTAATTGAGAAACAAATTAAAATGCTATCCTGCTCCAAAAACCTATGCACCTCTTCTGTGAACAAGGCCTGATCAGAAGCCAAAAAAAATCACAAGTACAAATAACCACATGACCATTAACCCCATATCTGACACAACTCCAGCTTGAAAATAAATGGCAATCCCCCTATTCCAGGTCCTGGCCCCACAAAATGAACCATTTACCAAAAACATATACTCAGTAATGACCCCTTCCAATTACATAACTACAGGATGGATTTTCCCTTCCCCACAGCTCCATGTTTACAACTACAGACTATAATCACCGCGTTATTGAAAATGAATTCAGACATTCATTACTCTACTCTACTTGAAACATCACAGCAGCAACAATGCAAAGAGGCTAAAATATATATGTGGCAGACTATTGGCCTCTGGTATAGATATCTCTCCCCACACAGAAGTGTTGTAGGGACCTAAAAAGTAATGACGCCTTAATTAACTGGAAACGTATCTGCAAATACACCTTCACCTTCACAAACTGCAGACTACAACTTGTCAACTTAAAGTACTGCACATTATGAGTCCATTATGTCCACACACTTCTCTACCTGATAGAGTGTACAGGAGTTTAATGTTCATTAATAACATCCAGTGCAATTCATTTTTGTTTTATTCAATACATATTTGAATTGATATAACATAATTATATGTTTGAACAAATATGACATTGATTTTCACAATCTGAACATGACATGATGGCAAAGATGTTAAGCCATGGTATGCACTGAAATCAGATCAATCACTTTTTCATCACAGTAAGCTAGTGTCGTTTCTGTAGCTCGACTCAAAACAAAGTTAGGGTTAGAAGCAAATGCTATGGTGCAGAGATGCCATAGAATTCACCTTAGATCGATACCCAAAGTCAAATCAATTTAGTCTGAACTGTTGACATGTCAAATTTATGATTTTTAGGCAGAGAGAAATTCCATGGGCCCATTGAAGTCATCTAACTGTCTAGTTAGTCTAGGCTTTAGTCTAATCTCATAGCTTAAATCTCAGGTTTAAACCCTTGATAAATTCACTGGCATTACCCCAATGTGTTCCTTAAATGTGGAGAGGGGGAGACCCTGACCACGTGGATAGCTAGCATAGATCTTTTTTCAACTGCCTTCTGACAGATGCCTCCATTGTAGATGGTGTAGCCCGTAGCCTGTTTATTTACAGCAATGGACAGATCACAGGGCAGACTGGTGAAAATGCACACCATAGGTTTACCTGCACTCATTAAATAAAATTTTTAAATGGTGGGGTTGCTTGGTATTAATGGAAAAATAATTGTATTAATGAGAAGGGAATAAAGCTTGGCCTCTGACCCCTGTGTGTGTGTGTGCGTGCGTGTGCGCACTTTTCTTATATTCTGTGTGATATATGAAGTATAAATAATACACAGATTAGCTTCTGATGCACACTCAAGTATGTTCTGGTGGGTGTTCATGCAACGCACCTTGACCTGACCAAAGCCAGTTGTCCCCTGTGTGGTCGAGTACGTGTGGCAAGTATGCCACCTTTTTGCAGTTCAAACCCGAATGTAAGCACTGTGGTATGGAGCGTGGGCGGAGTTTGTTTCAAGCATGCTTCAATACATGCTCCAGTGGGGCAAAACTCCTGTTCTTTGTGAGAAATTCAAAAAGCAAAAATACCAACCTACTTAGTTTACAAGTGTTTCACCTTGATGTCAGTCATAGTTACTCCCACCCATAATTCTGTGGTACTTTAGCATAATAGAACATCTGCGGCACAAGCTAGCTTGCAAATAAAGTAAAAAATGTTTACAGTAGTTACATGACAGGGCTCTTTTGTGTCTCAGTAGTCTATAATACAACTGGCACAAACAAAACAGTTTTTAAATAATAACTAAAAAATAACTTGCAAAACAAATTTTATGATGTTGTCTATGGGCATAACAGTCAAGTAGGATTTTTACTTTAACAGCAAACTAGTTTGTATTTTTTAGTGCCTATTCATATTTTAGTTCACTGTGTGTCACAATATCCTACGCTGCACATTTCAACCATGGCAGCCATGTTTTCAGGCCATCCTCAATGACTCGATCAACTTGACAAAAAACAAAAAACGGCATGTCTGGAATGTGTTTTATAAACATTTTTTGTGAAAAGATTCATTCAAGTTATTAAAAAATGCAACACACCCCTGTTACCATCAGCTTTTGTTCCGGTCAAGCTCTATGTTATCGACATATCTTTGCCAGTGAATAAGTACCTATGTCTCTTGTAATTTGCCAGTTATTAACATAACTTACAAAGCTACCAACATATCTATCATAGCTAGGTAATAAGAACATTAATAAACATAGCTTTGCCACAGCACAAAAGCTGTATGTTACGAATCAACTACAATTAGCTAGCTTGCTACAAATCAACCCAAACTTTACATGGGTAACTTTTAGCATTTAGCCTGCTATTTGTTTTCTCCTACTTTTTACATTTTTATCTCTTTCTTTCTTTTTGTTTACTAAATGCAATACATTGTCATTGATAGTTCTGGCAAAGGTTAGAGGTCAAAGCTCTCCACAAAGTTCATCCTGCTACCGGACACGATTTTCCATAATTCCATACTACCGTGCACTAGAGTGCATATTAAACTAAATCTGGAGCACACACTATGGAGCATGGTAGTATGGAGCATGTACACAGTTTGGGTCATGGCTTTGGTGTTTCTCCTGAATCAGGTACCATGGCAACAGACCCAGAGAGCTGAGTGTTTTAGTTTGGGTGGGGGGCTTGGAAAGAGAATAAAGGATTAGAAGAACAATCAAAGAATGTTCAAATGACGCAATACAGCAATCAGATACACTGCGCGTACAACACAGGGAGAAAACCGGAGCCAGGAAAGGAGGAAGTCCATAAAAACAAGAACAGGAAGTGAACCTGAACAAGCTGAAGGATTGTCTCTGGGTCAAACGAAAGGTGTGAGCTCACACAGTATGCCGACTTATCTGCACAACATTCCCCATTTTGTCACTGTTTCAGGTTTATGGGTCTGACCAGAAGGCCTCCTTCCCAATGCCAGTTCTCTGGTGGTGTTGCAGTGGCAAGGGATAGGGGTGTCATTAGCACTGTGGATAGATCTGTGAGAACCGTGTGTAAGAGTTAAGGCAATCTGTCTTTTACGGACCTATAAGTCACATTTAGTCATACTGACACAGTCACAGTTGATTGTCATTTTTGATGATGCAGAAAATTTTTATTTGCTTTCCAACAGGTGTTAAAGGTTGACAAAGAATGAGTCTTTTTCCAGGTGTGTTTACTTGAGAGAGTCAATGACTTTGGCCACAAGATCAAACACCTCCTCCACCGTGCCTTCACCACAGACCTGGTCAGAGAAGACAGCACACAATGAGTTACAGTACAAACATACACGTGCCACAGGAAAGACCTATTTCTCTATTAAAGCAGCAAGTAAGTTTAAGCTTATTTCCTGTCTTAAAAGTAAACCATGGGATAAAGTTAGACACGTGCAACAAAGCAAAGATATCTTTGTGTGTGTTTCCTTTGGTCAGAATAAAACAATCAAGGCACCATAATATATGACAATGCATAGCTTAACTAGAATGAATGTTTGACAGAGCCAAGGATGGTATGTTGTTTACGTTCTGAAGATATTCAGAGGGTCTCTCGCATCAATATTCACATATTCTGTCATGCGTAAGTTTTGTGCAAGTCTGAATTGGGATATTATTTTCAGTCAAGTGCATAAGCTGTGCTCAAGTCTGCACTTAATTCTCCATGTTAGGATTCTTCCTGTATTGTGTTGTCACAATACTGTTTTTTTTTTACATTTCTGGTTAATGAAAATGTGATTTAAAAAAATCGATAATTTTGGACCCTTTTTAACCGGCTGAATCACCCAGAAGCCCCATATTCATATGCTTTTGAATGGACAGCATCGGGAAGCATCCAGGCCCACCTTGCGGACGATGCCCTTGTCTTCGTAGTAATCCAGGATGGGCTCTGTGGCTTTGTAAAACAGATCCACCCGGTTCTTGATGGTTTCCAAGTTGTCATCCACGCGGCCGCTCGTCTTCCCGCGGTTCAACAACCTCTTAATCATGGTATCTGACTTAACGTCGATGTACAGTAGAATGTTAGGTTTCGCAACCTGCCAATCAAAAACCAGAAAAGAAGAGAATTGTCCACCAATCTGCACACTAGCATAGAATAAAGAATTAAAAAGAAAAGAGTAAAAGGATGGCTTTTGATCAGAGTTCAGTCCAACTGTATGCATGTTTTAGTTTTTAATGCAACATGCAAGTGGAATTTTAGTCCAATTCAATTTGGTCAATTCAGGATGTGCAGAAGTTCAGAACATGGTTAGTTAATGAGCTTGTAAACCACCAGCTTTCTATTTGTATATAAAGTGGTGTTACAAAGGTTCACAAGGCTCAGATTGCATCGATATGGTTTATAAAATATACATCATGTGTAATACATCTACGGATCTACTGTACCTTCATCTCAAGCTCCATGCATGTAAAAAGTCTACAATGCAGTGTAATAACATTGAACTCCCTCTGACCTCGTTTACAAACTCCGTTCCTTGTGTGATATTTCGGGGGTATCCGTCTATCAGAAAGCCCTTGGAGACAGCAGCCTTCTCGATCATGGCAAGTCTGAGCATCTCTAAAACAGTTTCCTGTGGAGAGATAAGAGAAACACATATGCACACACAGGTCCTTCGCCCCCACCCCATCTTTAGAGCTGAGTCAAACCTTCCCAAGATTTGGAAGTACACCCACTTCAGTGTGTGCATGTATTCGTCTGTGCATGTGCACATTTGTGTGCTTGTGTCTGTGTGTGTGCATGCCTGCATGTGTATTTGTGCGTGTATCTGTGTGTGCGTGTGTATTTGTGTGCATGTGTATGCACGTGTGCATCTGTGTGTTTGTGTGCCTGTGTGCGTGTGCCTGTACCTGTATGCACGTGTGTGTGTCTGTGTGTGTGCGTGCCTGCGTGTGTGCGTTTTATCTGTGTGCATGTGGCTGCACGTTTGCATATGTGTGTGCGTGTGTGTATTTGTGCATGTATAGGTGCGTGTGTGTGTATGAATGCATGTGTGTGTGCGTGTGTGCGTGTGCACGTGTGTTTGTGTGCCTCTGTGTGTGCCTGTGCGTATGTGTGTGTGTGTGTGTGTGTTGGTGCGCAAGGGGAATTTGTGCGCATGTGAATGCACGTGTGCCTGTGTGTGTGTCTCTGCGTATATGCGTGTGTGTGTCTGTGTCTGCGTGCATGCGTGTGTGTGTTTTTCTGTATGTGTTTCCTGCCACTCACCAGAGGGACTAGTTCTCCTTTTGCCATGATGGCTGACAGCTCCTTGCCCTTCTCAGACCCAGACTTGACCTCAGCGCGCAGAAGGTCACCTGTGGACAGGTGAGTGTAGCCATATTTGGCCACAATTTTCCTACACTGTGTGCCCTTTCCAGCACCAGGACCCCCTGCAGAACAGAGGAGGATTACAAGGAAGAATGAATCACAATCATTTGAGGCCAAAAGTCTCCAAAAGTCCTTTTTCTGAAAAGAGCATACACGATAACACAGTGTCAGCAAGTTACACTGAACCAAATCACTGAAAAGAGTACCATCTCACATCACCTCATTTTCAGCGTGGTCCTGTGAACTGTCATTTCTTACCGCACATGTGCAGGAACAAGGCACATAGTGTCTCAATGCTTGTTGAAATCAAGGAGGGAAAACTAGCTTTTTATTAAATTTTATCTGCATTAGCAAACCTACATGTTTTTACTGTTTTATTTTCAGAAAATGGCTTCACGCAGAAAAAGTTTCACGCAAATTAGCTGAGGTAGGCCACTTTGTACCTCCGCTCTGACAAATGCTTTTCATCTCCTTTAAAAGAGCCATTTATTGGGAATGAGCGGGAGGACCAGCCCTGCACTCAGGGATGTGTGACTCACTGACTGAGCAGATGCTGCAGTAACTATGTCCTACCACCTGAGGGAGCTCAAGCCAAAGAGGCTGCCTGTGGTTATTTTATCACATGCATGCAAGCTTTGGTCATTTAATACACAGCAGTGTCTACAATGTTCAATAATAGTGAAACCATTTCAGGTTCTCATACAGCAGTCTAAAGTAATTAGTGATCATCATGCCCACCTCTAAGAGGACACATCACTGACAGCACTTTCAAAAAGAATCCGTTGTTAGATAAGCAGGTTTATTGTTCACAATGTGCCAAACACTGACATTGTTTTACAGAAGGGTTTCTACCCAGCTTTATCTTAAAGAAAAAAGGCAGTCACAAAATGTGTTTTCCTGCTTTTTCAGCACTGAGCGAAATGTTTTTTTTTTTTAAATGATTTATATATTCTATATGACATTTATTTAAGGTAGGTGAAATGGGAACTTGACAACTCGGGGAATCTACGTGGGTGCAGAATACAAGTTATTGCATAACCAGTCAGAGTAGGGGATGGCTAGGCAGCCAGTTCCTTTGTGAGAACTGGCAAAGGACAATGTGGTTAAGAGTACTCTTAAACAAAAGTGCCACAGTATCTTCAATGACCACAGTGAGCAAAGACCTTGGTTCAACATGTCATCCAAAGGATGGCACCTTCCACAGCACAGTGTCCTGGTCACTGCTAAGATTTCCCTCTACTGTTAAGATTCCTCTCCAAGCAGAAAATTTTTCAGGTGTCCCATTCAAGCACTAAACAAGCAAACCTTGTCAGCAGTGCTAATTTGACCTGAGGGTAGAGGGCTGTATGGCCACACAACCGATTTTACTTGACACATTTTGGCCAACTTTCAAATGCCATTTCTATAGCGGTCACTGTACAGAAGGTATGTTTACCAGCTGTGGGTGTTTCTGTCTATGAGGGATGCACAACAAGCGGCTGACGTTCAATTCAATTCAACTTCAAATATTTAATTAATCATGGTCTTCAATCAAGCTTGATAGTAGAAGCAGGTGTCTTAGTGCTGGGCTTAGAATAAAAAGCTGCACCCACATCGGTCATTTTTGGTTACGACTGGAAAACCCACCTATATATGTGATATATCACAGTCACAGTAGAATTAAAGCAGAATAGCACAACAGCCCAGCTTAGACTTACCTACAACGAAGATTATTTTGCTGTTCTTCAGTTCCTCTGAAAGACATGCAGAGGACGATGCTGAGGTTTTGCAGTGGTTGTGAAACAGTATAGGTTGCGCACAGGGCATTTGCAGTGAAATTATATCTGAAGACACCCTCCCTTCACTCATTTAAAATCTCTGCTCTGCAGGGGAAGTTATTCACAATATCAGGATCTGCCTGTCCTGCAGTACAATAGTCCCTCTGCTGCTCAAAGGCATTTTAAGGGTCACCAGGATCTCTTTCCAATGAAATCTCATCTAAATGTGCATTAGATCCAAAATATCCAGTTAGTCACTCACAGAATATTATACAGAAGTTCATAGTTTCTTTATAGATCAAATGAGCTCCAAGTGTTTTTAACTGTAATGGAATTGCTCTGAACAGACTGACAGAAGGTTTGTACCTGTGTTCATGCTTGGCTGAAATTTGAGTGTGGTTGTGCTGGTTTGTGCAAAACTGTGTACGTGGTTGTAATAGCATGTGTAGAACTTTGCACGTGGTTGTGTCGAACTGTGCAGAACTTTATACATGGTTGATTTAGTCTGCATGGAATTTGTGTAGAATCATAGAATGAGGCATGGTTGTGTGGTGCTGAAGCATGCTGTGTTTATGGGTGACACTTGGGGACATGTCTGTGAATGAAGCATGTTGAGTGTAAGTAAATACAGGTGTGTGGTGAGTTACAGTAGCAGGAGTTTAAATCCAATGTGTCTCCGTGTGTGTGTGTGTGTGTATGTGTGTGTGTGTGTGTGTGTAATGACTAAATGATTATTCCTCAGTTACAAAGGAAAGGGATTTGCATAAAGCATTGCATAAAGCCCCCCATACATGTCTGTTCTGATCTGGCTCAGCTCATAAAAAATTAACACACCATTCCATTTGCCCTCTTCTACACCTGAGAACAGGTCCTGTGGGTCATGTGACATGCGACTGTGCCAAAAAATCTCATCACTATGCAAAAACTCTCAAATTGTGGTGGGTATGTACATAATGGTTTTAGTTTTGTACTTGATTAAAAGTTTTTAAAATACTGGTTTATTTTTTACATGCATTTTAGTTGCAAACATGGTATAAGAGACATAAACCACTCCATCACAGTGCGTATACAAGAATAAATGGCATTTCAGGGTGGTTAACAGCCTGAAGCTAAAAGCCTTGGCCAATCACTATCCTGTCCTGCCATACATTCTTGTACATGTACAGCATGTTGTGGTTTATATCTTACATGTGGCATAATAAATAACATATAACTCTATTGATTTCCATTAATGCAAAGTCTCGGAATGGTGTTCTTTGATCCTTTTGTTTTTTTTTTCCCCCCCTAACAATGGCTGCACTATAGAGGAAGCATCTGTATGTGTGCAAAAATCATATCTTCTCAGACAACCAGTGGGTTTTCTGAGAAAGTGTCACACATTGCCATGCTGGTACCTCTTGACAGGTGTGATGACCTAAACAATAAACAACTGCCTCTGACAGGACTGCACTAGTGCTGCATGTGATTTGTGAAGAGATCTGGCTCTGAGGGAAAGTTTGTTGAATATTTACCTGCCATGGTGATCTGCTGTGTGAAAAGATGTCCCCCTAACTGAAACCACAAGACAAAGAGAAGAACTGTTAAGCAAAATCTCCTGGAGCAAAGAGCCAAAATAACAAACACTGTGTCACTGTCCAAATACTTACAGAGCCTACTGTACAGAGTCTGTTTTGGCGAGTGTTTGATTGGTATGGTTTTCAGAAACAAAGTGTGGTATAAACATTAAGCATGTATGAAGCATTTCAATATTGTTGCACCAAGGGAAGGCTTCACAGTGTGAGTGGTCGCTGCATAACTTCCATTTTTTGTGCAAGTACCATGTTCTTTTCTGATGATAATTATTCTTATTAGTTTGCATGTTAAACATGTAAAGTACCATATTTTCTTAGGATCATAATTCATATTAGTTTGAATGTTAAATATACCCAAAGTCCCTTCTGAGAACTTATATTGTTATCCTCCAGACTTCTATTATTCCTTCTCAGGACTTCTTATGATTGTCTAGTCACATAGTTTTTATACTGCCCATACACGATCCATACCACATTCTACTGTATGTGCAGATGTACAGTGCTGTAAGAAAGAATTCACCTTCAACTTTTCACATTTTGTCCAGTTACACCGTCAGATGATTTTTATGCATTGAAATAGTCCCCCTTCACAATAAATTTTACACATTTATGATGGAAAGTTAGTTTATTCAACAGTTTTTGTGTTTATCAGAGCTGCATGCCCTGAAATACACCACTGCAAAACTCAGCATAATGTCAAGTTTAAGTTGTATGGAGGCAAAAAACTGTAGAAAGTGATAAAAAAAGATTGGTAGATTTGAACTCAGCCACTACCAAGATCCAGCTGCCCAACCAAACTGAGCAATGAGACCAGAAGGGCAGTTGTCAGAGAAGTGGCCAGACAGCAAAGGGTCATGTTTGGCACAAGCCATAGACAGTCTATTATCCAGGCATTCATTTTTTGTCACACTGAATGGTTTCAGATATTTAGACAAAATGTAATATTTAATGAAGGGAAACTGAGTAAACACAAAGCTCATTTTAAACATTATCAAATGAAAAAAGTTATCAAACACCCATATCACTAATGTGAAAAAGTAACTGCCTCCTCAATCAACCAATTAACCCAATTTAATTGATAATTAGATTCAGCTGATAGAACACAGCCAGGCTGTGATGAGTAGGGGTTTTGGGAGACCAAATGCGACTGAACAGGGATTCTTTAAGCTATTCAGCTGAGGTAGAATAACCACTAAGTCTCGAAAGAGACAAAAGGACGGGGGAAAGAACGAAAAGAAAAACAATACTCCCAAAAGGGAGAGTATCCCAAAGAAAAGCTCTAAACAACCCGCATACTGGGTAAAAAACAAAAGCTTAAGGAATATGAACTTTCTGAAAAGAAAACAAAACTGCCCGTGCAGAAAACGGGGTAACTCAAAGAAAACAGACCTCGAACTGAGGCTGAAAAAGTAACACCCTAAAAGAATAATTCTGAGTTTAGGTTGTGGCACTAACTTGTTGCCAACAACCCATTAAGCTAAAGACTGTTGTGCTAACTTTGTAGCTACAACAATCCAATACCGCAAACTCTCAATCCTATACCTTTACCACACTTGACAGATTACCGGCTCTCGTGTAACGTAAGTGACACTGAAGCAATGTTTATTGGCTTGCTAGGGGTTTAAACAGAAAGCCAACAGGTGCAAATTGTAGAAAGATATTTGCACGCGTATAATTCAAATTCAACGAAATGAAGAAAACTTAATGACCGTAATAACTGAAGAAAAGTCACAGCAAAAACCAATAATAAATGAAAGAATGACGCAGGATGGAAAAGAAATGGTGTTATCACCCAAAACCATGACACAAGCCTGTTACTTGTAGCCAGCCATCTTAAATCTAAACCTCATTCATATTGAACCTAACCTAACAGAGTGAAGTAGTACACCAACACAAGTTTCTACAAGCATAATTTGCCACTATCAAAGGAAATTCCAGAACAAATTGAAAAAGTTATATATATATATATATATATATATTATATATATATATATATATAGTATATATAGTATATAGTATATATATATATATACTCCTTAGTGATTAAAACGGATTTTTCTAAATCGCATTTATCATTTAATCTCCCCAACACAATGCGAAGAAGCTACTGATTAACTTATCTTTCTTTCCACGGCACTTTAACCATTGTTTCAGGTGCACAACACTATGAAACTCAATCTCAGCAGTAAACTGTGCCCCTGGTACCTCATTGGGTGTTAAAATCACTGGATTTATATTAGCATTTAGGTTGGAAGTTGGTAGTACAGCCATTAAGACAATAGGTGCTAAGCCAAAATGCGCATTTCCGTGTCTGACTTCCATTCTGCTAGTAGAAATATGACGTCACCAGTGATGTTGCCGCAACGGAGCGCTATTAGAACAACGAATCTTCCAAGGAGTGGCCAGCCTGACAAAAAGTACTGCAGGCTTCTCTAGCCTCAGCTAAGGTCAGTGTTCATGAAAGAGCAAAAATGGGATTCATTGGACAGTAGCAAGGTGGAAACCACTGCTGGCCAAGAGAAACATCAATGCTCATCTCATATTTGCAAAAAAAGCATCTGGATGATCCCCAAATTTTTTTGGGATAATGTTCAATGGACCGATGAGTCAAAACTAGAATAATGGGACACTGGTCCCATTATGTCAGGCCTAAAGCAAATACAGTATTTCACAACAAGAACATCATACCAACAGTCCAACATGGTGGTGGTAGTGTGGCGATGTGGGGATTTGCTGCCTTGGGACCTGGACAACTTACCATTATTGTAGGAACCATGAATTCTGCTCTGTAACAGAAAATTCTCAAGGAGAATATCCGGTCATTTGAAATTACTCTTTAATAACAATAACGCATTCCAGGAAGCTAAGTAGTGGCTGATACCTGTAAAAAAAAAAAATGCTGCAAAGCTTCATAATGGCTATCTACAACACGTTATGAAGTTTCATAGCACTCAGTAACATATGTTACGAAGTTTCACAAAACTCAAAGTCTATAACAAGTGCTGTGAAGTTACACAGCAGCCACACACATTGGGAATCCTTCCCTGAGTGCAATAAAATTGAAATGCTTCATACCCAGATCTATACCACACTTTTCTTATGAAAACAATACCACCCACACACATAACTCTCTCTCTCTCTCTTACTTTCTACAGTCCTGTCAATGAAGCAAGGGAAGTCCCTCTTGTTCAGGTTCTGTGTTCTGCAGTTGCCCTCCACCCATCCACCCCACTGCCTTTATAGAGCTCATGCAGCTTCCAGTGTGGGTGTGGCAGGGCGGGTGCCTGCTTGCCAACTTCTTCTCCATACTCCTCAGGCACTATGACAAGTACCGAGATTAGACAGGAGTGTGTTCAAAGGCACAGCAGTACTAGTAATTTCCATGCACATGCCAGAAGGCAAGTGCAGAACATCCAGCCTCCTGCAGAATTTACCTGCGCTTACAACTGGGGCCAAAAATGAAGCATCGCGTAGTTCTGGCAGGTCACGAGAGTCAAGCGCTCCGGCCGAATCAGCTGATGGCTCAGCTGAGTGATGTTCGCCTATCACAGTACATTCACTAACAGGGCGGTCTACTTAAACAGCCTCCCTTTACTCATTCGGCTGCTCCTCCTGCATGCAAGCGCTGCACGTTGCTTCGTAAATCCCTTCCACCACCGCAGCTCCATCCCCATGCGTCAAGAATTTGCATTTCTCCATTCCTATGTGTTAAGAATTTGTATTGCTCCATCCCTATGTGTTAAGAATTTGCATTGCTCCATCCCTGTGTTAAGAATTGCTTTGCTGCTGGATCTGTTCTGTGTGTACCCCTCTAGGGGGGTTTGGCTGCTGGCCTCCCGGCCTTATCCACGCGGGCTGCGTGGTTGGCAGGAGAGCTCCAGAACAGAGCCATACCGCCAAACATAACTGTATTGCCTTTATTGTCAATAAAGTTCTACTTGATGACAGTGGTCCTGACAGAACCATGTTTACTCCAGGACACCTGGAGAGTTGGCGGCACAGCTCAACCGTGGCTGGGGGTTCAGCGAGTTTGGTAGGCATGGTCTGGTTTTTGAATTCAGTTTTGGTTTCCCCTGTAACTCAAAGACATTCTACTTACCTCTCCCTTGGAACACAATGTCCCCGCTTCCTCAAGATTTTCCGGGAGAAACTCTGGCTCAGAGAATCCTGACACACACATGGACACACACAAGATCCAAGCGTGTTATTAGAATACCAGGAACAACCTGCAGCTGACCAACTTTCAAATGGAGAAGCGCTCACTTGATAATTAACCGTTATATGTGCCATTGACAAACAATACATCGACAAAGTAATGGATATACAGTGAGCTCCATAATGTTTGGCACAAAGATATTTTTTCTTAATTTGGCTGTGTACTCCACGATTCTAGATTTGTAATCACACAATTCACATGTGGTTAAAGTGTTGATTATCAGCTTTTATTAAAGGGTATATTACAGCACTTTTTATATACAATTTATGGCTTTGAAAAACTCCAGCTGTCTGTCATCGTCTTTCTGTAGGATGAAGGTGGAAGTGGGATACTTTGGCAAGGTCTGGCTTATCCATCTCATCTCTCTCTTCTTGTATTTACAAATTAATTGTTTAATGTTTTGTATTAATGTCTTCTGTTTTTTAATTTAGAAGTAGTGAGCCTGCATTCAATAAAGAATGCATAATTTCAGTTCATTAATCTAATTTACTTCTTTGTATTGAATTCAATTATTTAATCTCAAAACCTAATTTAGACCTGGTTTTGACTTGGTTGATTCCACCGGTTTTCTGTAGACTGACCTATCAAATAATTTAGCAATTTAATTGAGAATTCTCATTTTAAACATAATTATTAAATCACATAAAATATATTTTACCTGTAGGTTAAGCGAGGGGTTCTAGAACGTAATATCGCTTGTGTTCAGTATTCAGAGTGCTGAACATTTTAACAAGGACATTGACTGTTGGAACCACTGGATTCAGAAACTAAACTAAAAAAATTTTAATTAATCCTTGCTTGTCCCACACAATAAATCATGTTTTGCTTTAATTTTTACATGGTGAAACCAAAATAAATAAATGATAAAATGCCTTTAAATGAAAGCTGAGCATGTGCACTTTAACCAATTCTGTTTTTTTTTTTATTACAAATCTAAAACGATGGAGTACAAAGCCAAATCAACAACAACAAAAAATGTCTTTGTCACAAACACTATGGAGCTCACTGTAATAAACATCAGAGTAGTTGCTTAAGTGATCCTGTGTTCTACTGTCAGTTGGAAATCAAGGGTTAAATTTAACTATAAGGGGACATGTCTGGCAAACAAATACAATTCTGGCCATGTCTTTTATCACTGAATGCATGATACGCAGATATGTTTAAGAATATGTAATATGAGCTTGCATTTTGTAAAGATTAGGTAGGAAAGAGCAGTTTATCTGTAGCACATAATTGGTGCTTCTCTTATTATGGCAGTTGCCTACAGAATTTCTTGATGAAAAATTTTGGTATTGTTTCACAGAAATTTATGTTTATTTATTTTCTGCTGGCGTTAGAAGCGCACGATGTGAGTCAATTTTTCTATTTTTCTAATTTCTATTTTTTTTTTTTATCTCGTTTTCACTGCAGTTTAGCAGGGCTATAAATAATGCATTTGTGCACTTTTGATTTTTTCTCAACAGAAAAATATGCAATTGATTATAATGAGGCAGCGGCATAGTTTAATGGTTCGGCAACAGTGCTTGTGACCTTAAGGTTGCAGGTTCCATTTCCAGACAGGACACTGCTGCTGTCCCCTTGAGCAAGGCATTTCATATGAACTGCTTCACTAATGCATAAATGGATATTATGCAAAAATGCTAAAGCTGTGCAAGGTGTTCTGGACAACTGTGTCTGCTAAATGCCTGTAATGTACTGTAATATCCCCGTCCTCTTTTGCCGATGTCAAGATTTCATTCAGTTTTACTCAAAGGATTGAATGATAGTTTCTGATAGAGATCAGTATTGTTCAAATGATTTCTGTCTGTTGCTTCTTGAACATATTTGTTTTTGTCCATTACTCTTACTGCATCACATTCTTGCTGCTTTGATTAAATTTCTGGAAGTGTCTTTTTAAATTTGCATGAGATTTTCAAAGTAAAAACACATTTTTTTAGTTAATGAGTTATCCACCTCAGAGAACAAGGATTTCCAACACTAAAAGGCCCCTCGATAATGACTTAACATTAGCAATGTATAATAGTTTAGGAGAAAAATCCCCAAACCTTTCATTTGAATTTGTATTCATTACAGTATAGCACACTATTAGAGGAAAAAGAGACAACACAGTTTGTTTATGATAGATTTACTAAAAACAACGAAAATAATTATCAGAGAAAGATAATGCTATGCTCACACATAATAATTCTCATCCCCTCAAGTTTTTGATGATGAAAGTTGTTACGTTCAATCTGTCGGCAGCTGAAGACTAGTTTGAGGGTTCGGCTGGTCCACAGTAGCAGCGGCGTCCTTTGCCCTGGCCAAAATGGCAGATCCCATGGCTGGGCGGCATCCTTGGAACACTGCTGGAGGAACTCCGGTCCGGCTTCCCAGCAAAGGCCCGCTGGTTTAGGCTCTTCACTGAAACCAACGTCTTGACTTGGTTTAATTTAGAATATTCCATCATGAGAAATGGAGTGGAGAGAGTCTCGCCTGGTTCCCAGCCTACTTGACAAAGTCTCTTATGATGCAGTGTTCATCGCAAGGTTGGCCTTTCCAGGGAACAGAGTTGCAGAGCTCATAGGCGGCTCATGCAGCCAATTCACCAGTGTGTTGGGAGATATTGCTCACCTCTGCTTCATACAGGGTAGTCTGTGTCTCTTAATTGATGGCTGGTTCCCTTTCATTCATACCATTGGAGGGGAGAGTAATAAGTAATTTCCCACACCATGTGCTTGGATGAGTGACAGGCTAGGTGCGAATCCCCCCCTCAGACTCATGAAAACCTCTCACTCGTTACACTTTAACGTTAGCTACTTTGCTAACGAGATGATAGACCAAGTGTATAATGATAGTAGTGCAGACAGCTGTGAAATTAATAAGCACTAAAATCAGTGTTGCACTTCCGGTCCGGTAGGTAACGTTACCGGTCGTATAGAAACTGGATGGAAGATAATGACTTCTTTGTGGCAGGTATGTCAATTTTAAGTGACAAATGGACCATCCTGCCATTTCTACATTGCCTTCAGAAAGCATTCAGACTCCTTCACTTTTTCCACATTTTGTTACGTTACAGCCTTATTATAAAATGGATTAAATTCTTTTTTATTCTCATCAAACTACACACAATAGCCCCCATAATGACAAAGCGAAAGCCGTTTTTTAGAAATTTAGAAATTTATTAAAAATAAAAAAACTGAAATATAGCATTTACATAAGTATTCAAACTGTTTACTCACTACTTTGTTGAGGCACGTTTGGCAGCGATTACAGCCTTGAGTCTTCTTGGGTATGACGCTACGAGCTTAGCACACCTGTATTTGGGGTATTTCTCCCATTCTTCTCTGCAGATACTCGCAAGCTCTGTCAGGTTGGATGGGTAGTGCTGCTGCACAGCTATTTTCAGGTCTCTCGAGAGATGTTTGATCTGGTTCAAGTCCGGGCTCTGGCTGGACCACTCAAGGATATTCACACACATGTCCCCAGTCTGAGGTCCTGAGCACTCAGGCGCAGGGTTTCATCAACAATCTCTCTGTACTTTGCTCCATTCAACTTTCCCTCGATCCTGACTAGTCTCCCAGTTCCTGCCGCTGAAAAACATTCCCACAGCATGATGCTGCCACCACGTTTCACCGTAGAGACGGTATTGAACAGGTGATGAGCGGTGCCTGGTTTCGTCCACATGTGACACTTGGCATTGTGGCCAGAGTTAAATCTTGGTTTCATCAGACCAGAGCATCTTGTTTCTCATGGCCTGAGAGTCCTTTAGGTGCCTTTAGGCAAACTCCAAGTGGGGTGTCATGGGCCTTTTACTGAGGAGTGGCTTCTGTTTGGCCACTCTACGATAAAGGCCTGATTGGTGGAGTGCTAGAGAGATGGTTGTCCTTCTGGAAGGCTCTCCCATCTCCACAGAGCAACTCTGGAGCTCTGTCAGAGTGACCATTGGGTTCTTGGTCACCTCCCTCACCAAGGCCCTTCTCCCCGATTGCTCAGTTTAGCTGGGCGGTCAGCTCTAGGAAGAGTCCTGGTGGTTCCAAACTTCTTCCATTTAAGAATGATGGAGGCCACTGTGTTCTTCAGGACCTTCAATGCACAATTCCTTCAACTTCATGGCTTGGTTTTTGCTCTGACATGCACTGTCAACTGTGGGACCTTATATAGACAGGTGTGTGCCTTTCCAAATCATGTCCAATCAATTGAATTTACCACAGGTGGACTCCAATCAAGTTGTAGAAACATCTCAAGTATGATCAATGGAAACATGATGCAACTGAGCTCAATTTTGAGTGTCATAGCAAAGGGTCTGAATACTTACATAAATGTGATATTTCAATTTTTTATTTTTAATAAATTTGCAAAAATTTTACTTTGTCATTATGTGGTATTGTGTGTAGATTGATTCGAATAAAATGAATTTTATCAATTTTAGAATAAGGCTGTAATGTAACAAAATATGGAAAAAGTGAAGGGGTCTGAATACTTTCCAAAGGCACTGTACTGTTTGATACTTTTTAACTAGGCTACTGTCGCTACCCTGCAACGCCACATTTCTAAATTAATGTTAGCCAACCCTATATATCCTCTACCAACATACAAGTAGTCGGTCTGTTGTGTACAATAGCCCATTAAAATGCTTCCATTTAAAAATATGACATACACTTTAATTTATTTGTCATTCATTCAAAGGACTTTTAACAACAAAGTATAAACATAGCCTTTCTGGAGGAATATCCTTTCTTTAGGTATTGACCAGCAGTTTCATACATTCATTTAAATATCTTGCATGAGGCAATTTTTGTCATTAGACACTTTGATGTGACACAAAGTTTAAATGACAACATTGTCTTGTACTTGAAACAATTTAGGAAACATTTGGTAGCATTGGTTTGGAATACAGCTTGTTTAATTTGTGTGAGCTAAGATAGGCAATATTGTTTCATGTAACTTGGCACAATTTTGATATCAATACTTTTAATGGCAGGCCTAGATTAACTTGGTAACTTGGCGTTTTTCTATGTTGAAAATGTGTTTTTCATCAGATATAAATATACAGAGGGTATGCAAATATGCACACACAGATACACACATATAGCATCACTATAAAATGTAGACTAATTACGAAGAATTATTTTCTCACCAATGAAAGCAGGTTCTATGAAAAGATGGTCAACGAGCTGCAGCTCTGACTGAGGCTGCACACTCTGACTGTTTTATTATTTTGGTGTGCTCATTTGGACAAATAGTGGGGCCACTGTAATGTAAATACCCATGGATGATTTTCATTTTTGCTGGCTGCTGGTGAATGACTGCTTAAAGCTAAATGAACAAAACCAGCACACTGCTGCCTCCTGGTGGTCAGATATATCCCTTCCCACACCAGGGAGGAAAAGGGCCACCAGTTCTTTAAGGAGACTGCACATTTCATAAATCATTTACTTCCAAAAATGTAAACTATAGTGTTGCAAAGGTAAGCAGTCTTTGTGTAGCAGTTTAGCAACTGTCAACAGCTCCATAAACATGCCCCTAATAACAAGACCAGGTCAAAACCTAGGATATGGCTGGACCGGTCGACCAATGGTGTAACTTCATAACTCAGCCGACCAATGGTGTAAATTCATCACTCAGTGACTCAGTCACAGACATTCACGTTTATAGGGCTGGCCCCACTGTTGCGGTCCAGCCAAAAATAGGCTATACAAGAGAGAAACGTTGTGGATTTCTTCCAGATTACAATTAAGTTCTGAAAATTAAAGAAACACCAGCTCCAATGTCAAGAAATCAAACACTTGCATTTTGTGACTTGTTTGCCAGACAAGTGAAATACATATTTTTTTCACTCAGTTAGTACACCACTAAGGAAATGCAACTGCATGTACCTAATGCCCTGATTGAAAATATTTATAAGGGCAGTGTCTGTGAAATACCACTCTATTTATGATATCTTTCTGGGAATTCCTGGACAAATGACTGAAAGTACAGTAACCTATTTTGGCCTCTGCAAAGAGGGACATGCATTTTGCATGTTTTCTTTCATATTTATGTACTGCTAATTCTGTTACTCCTCCCTGACACGGTGGGCAGGACAGGTTGTGAAAGCACCAGCCCCTTCCCCAGCTGCTATATGCAACTCAAACTCAACAGACCTTTTTTTTAGAGATTTTCAAGATAATGAATTTGACTGGAAATACTGCTCCCTGCTCCGCCCTTCACTTACCCTCTGCCTGAAGTACTTTGGGAAACAGTCTGTCATTCACCACCGCACTGATATCTCTGAATATGTCGTCCTCGTCTCGATCAGCATCAATCTGGACAGAGGAAAGATGTGTTCAGTGCCCTGCTTTCCTGTGACACCCAGGGGGCACTCAGGATCTGTGAACCAAGGTCTCAGACATACTCTACAATGTCAGCCAGAGCTCCAAGCCCAACTGGAAGTTGGTGCTAAAATCTAAGAGCAAAGTACTGAATGACTGTATATAGAGGTAATGCACACTGAATTATTTTTTTGAAAACAAAGTCCTACTGCAGAGATACAAAAGAGAGGTGTGTCTGCAGTTACGCTAATGCATTGGGAGAGCTCTGGGGGATGAATGGCTCTAATCCACACAGTTAATTAACCAATAGGTAATTCTGAGGCATTGTCTGATTACTTCCTAGAGATGAGCGTTGCCCAGGCAACAAGCTTCAAACCTTCAGGAGGCGGGGTTCAACTAAAGACAAACATTCCACTCTTGTTGGTTAAGTGTTTTTTAACATGGACCTGAAGAGGCATGCGACATAAACGGACACACAGCAACAACCGCAATCACAAATAAAAAAACTAAATACAATCGAATGAATACTCCGCTGTACTCTCACAATGTTCTTAAATAAAACTTAATTTCAGTGGAGTGCATATTTCCATTAGCTTCTCTCAAAATATCTTCTGCTTAATTTGTGGAGGAATAAACTATTCTGGCAAACACTCAAGTGGGACTTTTAAGAGTGTGGTGTGGAGACGTACCCGGACGATAAGTGCCCTCTCCTGGTAGTACTTGGCAATCAAGCTGATGTTCTGTTTGAAAGTCTCCAGTCGCCGCTCGATGGCGTGGGCGTTGTCGTCAGGGCGACCCTGCTGGGCTGCCCTCTTCTCCAGGCGCTGTCGGAGCTGCTGATTGGAGCAGGCCAGCAGCACAACCAGGTCCGGAGAGCCAATCTGGAGACAGGAAGTGTGGTAACACAGTTTGAGTGGGAAAAAGAAGAATGGTTCTACTGAATGGTACAGTGGTCTAAGCTTATGGCACACATCTAAAAACTCAAAAAACCTTAGATTTACATTTGTGGGTTGAACAACAAAGTACTACTAATCAACACAAAGCTGTGGTTTTAATAAATGGCCCAACCCACCTGCTCCTCAAAGGTAAATGCCTGGGATATCTCGCGTGGGAATCCATCCACAATGAACCCTTGGGCATCCTGCTTCTTTATAAACTGGTGCTTCAGCTCCTCAATGGTGGTCTCCTGGATAAAGGGAAGACAGACTAATGCTGATTGGACAGTAGAGAAAACAAAGAGGCACTGATTGGACAGCTATAATACCAAGAGTGATGTACCACGGCCTAACTAAAAGATATATGGCAGAGGTGAGTTCAACGAAATGTTATACTCAGGGGTCCTGACAAGTGGTGAAGTTCTTAAAAACCTTTTAATTGTGGACTCCAATTCCCAACAGTACCCACTGACTGCTGTATCTGTGTCAGGTTTAAATCTTCAGCTGAAATCTGATCAAGTATGGCTTTAGCTGCCAAGATCTGGCCCTCCCTGGAACCATACTCCTCTTCTATCCTTCATAGCCACTATGGCTGCATCCTTGGGGTGGATGGAACCTAAGCTAAAACTGTCTTGGAAACCAACAGATTCATTACATAGGTTGTGGGCTCAAAACCTCTGCTATAAAGAATCTGTGCTGGGAACATGCATACATCTCTCCAAGAACCCCGCCCCCATGAGCGCCTGCCTGTGGTGCCAGCTCCCCATTGGCTATGATCTGGGCAATGAGCTCCCACTTCCTGTCGCTGGGGGCGTGGTGGAGCAACTGGTTCCGCAGAATCTCGCCCACTGACACACACTCGTAACCGTAGTGACCAGCCATTTTAGCAGTCTGGGTCCCCTTCCCACTTCCTGGCCCCCCTGTAGAGAGGGAAAAAGAATAATGTAACATTGCTTTTATACCTCATCCATAGCCATTATTTTCACTTGGGTAGGATGGGAGAAAATTGTCATGATGATGATTGATGGTATGTGCCATATTACAGAGTATTTCTTGCTTCTGTGTTGTGTACTTAATGCATATTGTCCATACTTATGCATGACGTGTTGTACCATCAAAATTAATCATTACTGTATATATTTTAGAGTGCACTGTGTTTACTACTATTATCTATAATCTTTTGGTATTGTAATATTTTGATGTTTTATGTTCTCATCGTCTGA
Source organism: Anguilla rostrata (assembly GCF_018555375.3). Classification (NCBI taxonomy): domain Eukaryota; kingdom Metazoa; phylum Chordata; class Actinopteri; order Anguilliformes; family Anguillidae; genus Anguilla; species Anguilla rostrata. The sequence goes on along the minus strand of NC_057942.1, from coordinate 18,236,587 downwards.
AACTGTATGTGATGCCTTTTTTTGGCCAGGACTCTCTTGCAAAAGAGATTTTAAATCTCAGTGAGACTAACCTGGTAAAACAAAGTTTTAATAAATGAATAATTAGTACAAACCATTTAATATAAAATTCCATATTAGCCATATCACTTTGACACTCTGAGTGCCAAATAAATGCATGTATTTATTAATATATAAACAGCGCAAGTAATTAAATGCACATAAAACAGGGCCTCCGTACAAATTATATTTTTTATGATGCTGTCAGACACCAGGTGACATCCCTGAGAGGGACATAATTGCTGTTCATAGGGGGCATCGGCAATTTCAGATTTCAGTTTTATTTGCTGATAGAAAGAAAGTGAGTTCATTAAATAAACAAACACATCTACACTGTTCACCCTCACAGGATTCTGGCAAAAATAACAAACCAAAATAACAAAGAGGAAATAAACCAGGCACAGCAAAAAAAACCTTTCAGCCTTTCCACTCTTCAGCAGATCATCTTTTCAACCTTGAGCTTTTCAGCCAGGTTTCCTTCATGCTTTCGTGGACTTGCTCTCTTGTTTTGGGTTCCAAAGCCCTGCTGTGGAAAGTGTGCACACCTTTGGGCTATTTCACTAATGCAGTAGGTGTGGCCACAGACAGCCATAGATGCCCTTTTCTGTACTGACTCTCATTAAATCAAATCAATTTCTCCTGAAGCTGTTAATTTGTAAGCACCACTCCAAGGGTTATTGGGGAGGAGCGGTGGGTGTGGCTCTTACCAATAACAAAGATGATGTGTGGGCGTGGCTTGGAGGGGTCAAAGACGTCGTACTCCTGGATGAGGCCGGAGGTCTCGGTCATGTCAGAGTCACTCTCTATGGAGTACTGCGCCTGGATCGGAGGCAACCGCTCGTACCGTCGGTACGGCCCCGGGCCAGGCCCCGGTCCTGGCTCTGGGAGGTGGGGTAGAGGATGAGGCGATAAACAATTACGTCCCACAATGCATTTAAAACCAAAACCCCACATATAAATACCCCTCAGCTGTTAAGTTAAAAAATTACATTGCCATGTCAACAGAAGTTACTGCCCAGTATTTTGTTAGAATCAACTCAATTTGCTAATTAGCACAATTCTTCAGCCGGGAGGTAGAATCAATTAGTGAAATCAGTTGGCTGAGTTCATGGATGGAAGAAGCACATGGCAGGACTTTTACTTTCTGACTTCCAGACTTTCCGCCTCTGCTGAACACATAATCCAAATGGCATCAAACTGGAGATTTGCAAAGAAGAACACCACAGCACAAAGAACACGAAACTGGGCTTGATTCAAGGCACATTTGTTGGGGGAAGAAATGAGATAAAATGCCTTGAATTTTGAATTGGTATAGCCAAAAAAAAACATCAACAGGTTTTGTCCACATCAGCCTTCATCAGGATGCTGTTTGGATTCATGCTGTTCTCCTTTTCCTGGATCTGAGGTGTATGCTCAAAGATTTTATTTGCTAGGTGTGACTGACCAGAAAAAGTAAGGGCTTTGCCAAGATGCAACTGAAGCGTGTAGTTACACTGCATAAGGTTTGAGTCAGTTACCTCATTTTGCACTAAGCACTAAGTCATTCTCACACACGCATGTACTTAAATGTTCACAGTAAACAGTTTGTCAAGTTTCTGTGTTAGTCTTTTTAAAACACATGCTTTTGATGATTGAGTAGTCATCACACTAAAGCCTATAGCGAAATAGCCCAACTTTTACAGGTGGTTTTTAGGGGTAGACCGATCTATCAGCCGTGGATCGGTTGGTTTTCACTCCATAACATGCAATCGGTGGCCAGCAGGTTTATTTTTATTTTGGCCAATCTGTATTCCCGTCTAAAAAATATGAGCAGATTCCATGTGCAAGGTGCATTGGAATGCTGCTGCTATATCTTTCCCAAAATGTCAACTGTCTGGAAACAATAGAAAGTGTGTGAAGTGGTCTTTAAAGATCTGTTTTTTTTCAACCTGGGCCTTATTTTCATAATATTTTTCATAAATCCTATCGGTTCTGACAATACTTTACGTAACTGCTTCTTTATCAAGTTTTGGCTTTTTAGATGTTTTTTTCCCGCTATACCAGTAGCTTCCCCATGGCATCTATCAATCAAGCAGAATCAGGTGTCTCAGTGCTGGGCTAAAACAAAAACCTGTTGCCACAACACAGCATTTTTCCTTTTACTGCAGTGATGCTCAATCTTGGTCCTGGAGGGCCACAGAGTTTGCAGATTTTTGTTTTTTCCTTAAGATCAGCAACTGATTTTGACCCAAGAAACAAGGTGACCTGAGGTAACTGTTTAAGCAACAGCTTTAATTGAGTGTTTGCTGCAGTACTCAAGTTCTTAAATAACAATGAAAGCCAGTGGACCCTGTGTCTCCCCAGGACCAGGACCAGGACCATGCTCAAAGGCATGCTTTTCATAGCATTTAAACTTCCATTCGTGTTCACTTTGTTCACCATGTTATATCAACTAATTGTTTTTATAAATGTCACAATTAGAAACTCAGTTAGGGTGCATTCCAATCGTTTAGTTTTTACCTCCTTGCTCCCTTTCCTTGTGTCCTTTCCTAGCTTCAAGCTCCACCCATTGGAGGACACAAGGAAAGAAAGCAAGGAAAAGGACATGATGACAAAGGAATCAAGGAAATCTGTATTAAGCAAATGGAACATTCTTGCTCTGTCAAGCGTCAGTTTGAAGCCACATTAATTACAGAAGTGGCAGATGAGGGCTGGTGGATCCACTGGTCATTCATTACATGTCACACATTCTGAAAAAATACTTCCGCAAATGATGCACTTTTTTCCTTGCTCAAGCATCCTTCAGGAGCCTCCTAGCTCCTCACTCCTAACTCCTTCATGCAGTATTTTACAGGTTGGAATGTACTTGAAGTTGGTGGACAGGCAAGGACAGAGGAGATTAGAACAAATAAAATAAGCATTTGGAATGAACCCTTGACTGTGGCGTTTGAGTGCCTGTGGGGAGAATAACCATTGAAATACAAGATTAAATCACTGCAGGTCACATGATGGAGACAAATTGATGGCCCTAATTATGATATATACCTCCACCAAAACCTTCACCATTCACTGCCAAAATCTTTGTACACAATTATGCCCATGGTAGGATGGTAGCCACAGTGCAATGCGGTCTTTGCGCCCGTCTCATGCTTTGACCTGCCCTGTTTGACTCACCCGGCCTGAAGGTGGCTTTCTTCCCCTGCCCAACGCCGATGGGGGGCAGCGGCCGGCGGTCCGGGGTGATGAAGGCGTCCCAGGGCACGCGTTCGGGCCCGCCCAGCTCCCGTGCCTTCTGCAGGCAGCTCTCCAGGAACATGAGCGGGTCTTCAGGCCGGTGGTACATCAGCCCCGTCAACATGCTCTGTTAGGGAGGAAGTGACATCAGCGCTCTCTGTTAGCAAGAAGATGTTGGGCCCCTCTCTTTCTTGAGGAGGAAGTTAGTAGGTGTGGTAAGGTAGTCTAGAAGCAATGTCAACTTTCTCTTTCAGAGAGAGGAGATGTCCTAAGTTCTGCTGACAAGTTATTAGTTCTGTTAGTTAGGCCTATGGTCCATTCGTTCCTTGCAGTGGTCTAACTAGGATGCCAGCCAATTTATAGCAAATACCTGACCAATTAGTGCACTATATAGGGAACTAGTGGACCATAGTGGTTATGAGAAATAGCCTGCCTCAAGAAGGTAGCAGTTCCTCTCATTACCTTCCTGCTATATGACCCTGTGGGCTGGGACAGGTGCAGTATTCCTCCTAGGCTGGTTCAACAAAAATCAAGCTTTCTCAATAATTAATAGATAAATGAGCAGTGCTGGCTCATTTTGCAGGGCTAAAGGATATCAAAGTGTATAGTGCAAGGCGGTACAATCATAACTGAAATGGGCCAATATGTGTGCAGGTTTTTGTTTTAGCATGGCACTACAGCACCACTTTGAATTAATCATAGTCTTCAGTCAAGACCTCAGTAAGTAGAAACAGGCGATTTAACTAAATATAGCATGCTAGCTTGCTGGGATTGCTAGCCAGGCAAAAGCGCAGACAGGGTTAAACCAAACAGGTTGGTTAGCCTCTTGTCAGTAGACTATTAATTACCCAATTGACAGTAGACCAAATCTTCATAAATATATTTAATTCAACTTTAACTTTAGGTGACGTGGTGACATGTTGTGATGATTCAACAGACATTAGATGGGAACCAAGAATAATGTACAGTACAGAAAATCTGCGTGATAGATTTTCACCAATATAGGTAGACTATGAAACACATATAAATTTAATTAAAAATAAATTAAAGAATGTCTGTATCATATAACATGGAATTGTATTAAATTGCTTTACTTTGTGTTAACTTTTAAAGCTATTATGACTGTTAGGTGTACCCCACGTTAGTTTTTACCCCAACCTCGGTCTTAAATGTAACATTTTCTCTCTGTATTTTCAGTCAGATTGCTAGTGAATGGTATGCTGTGGACAGTAATCATAGCCAAGGGCTGCAGGTTGTTTGTTTAAAAAAAAAAAAAAGATGAATCTATCTCTAGTAATATTTTCTGAATTGAACCATACAAAAACCATTATTTCCCCACTCTCCCCTACATTCGTAAGATGTATAATCCAAAAAGTTTGGATTACAGGGGCCACTCCCAAATGAAAATAAACAAACACATTCATTCACATGATGCAGTGTGGCTGGTAATGCAATACAAAACATGTTTCTGAGCAACAGAAAACAGACAGACATTTCTGTGAGACTGAGCTGCTGCCAGAGACTGACTGACTAAAAGAGCAAATAACTAGCTCTCTGTGTGTGCTTCCCCATTCACCCTCCCCTGTGTGCCACTCTCCAGTTTTTCCCTCTCCGGTTTTTTTTGGAAAAGCATTCTGTGAAATCCGATGAGTAGGAAAGTCATTACTGTCACAGACAAGCAAGGGACTATAAAGGGGACACCGGAGATGCAGAAATGCTATCAAACACGGTCTGTATCCCACTGCAATTTTAGGACCGCAGTAGCCTGATGAGTCCGCTCAATGCTGTGAGAATGGTCACAGTCTGCTGGTGCATTTCAGGAGCGGGCTGGCCATTAGCGCTCAATGCTATTCTCTGTTTCTTTCCCTCCCTTAAAGAGTAATGGGCCTCAGAAGTCGTGTCGTCATTCCCTTCAGGTTCATTAGCATTTTTTGATGGGAGATATGAATGTCATTTTCCTAATTCCATCATTTCCTATTTGATTTATTTAAATTATTTTAATGGAAACCAAATACTTTCACATTGTATTTAAAAATATATTCCTTTAAATAAATACTTTCCTGGGAAACCAAATACTTTTTCAAATAGTATTTAGAGCCTTTTAAAAATACATAAAAATACAAATACAATTTTACTGATGGGGGTATCCCAGAGTTCTTTGTACAATCTTTGTGAGTGGCCCTCGATGTGATGTCAGCGAGCTGAAGGAACTACAGGGGAACTACTAGGGCTAGGGATTGAATTTAGATTATGAGCAAGGGTAGCCTATGTTGGCTATTTTAAACAACCCATGCCCTGCCTCTAACAGACAGTAGTCTAAATGCCCATACATATCTAGGGGTGACATAGCTCAGGAGGTAAGAGCGTTTGTCTGACAGTCGGAGGGTTGTTGGTTCGATCTCCCGCCCTGGACATGTCAAAGTGTCCCTGAGCAAGACACCCAACCCCTAATTGCTCCCAACGAGCTGATTGGTACCTTGCATGGCAGCCTTTCACCGTTGGTGTGTGAGTGTGTGTGTGTGAATGGGTGAATGAGAGGCATCAATTGTAAAGCACTTTGGATAAAAGTGCTATATAAATGCAGTCCATTTACCATTTATATCTTTGCATGGGGGGATGGCAAACTCTTCTTTAAAAGCTTGCCAGTTCATTTGTACCCATGCAATCTTTTTAAAGTTAGTGGCCTTTTACTGTATTTTCTCTTTTTTTCTGTTGTCAGAGAATTCGGCAGCCATATGTACAGTTCCATCTTTTACATTTTGTAAAGATAGACACTAATAAAATATAATTCAGCCATGTATATTCACTACCAATTAACAATGAAAATTGGTACAATTGAACTGGGGCCGTCAGCAGTCACCTGATGTGTTCTCATCAAAATACTGTCATCCAATAAGACAAAATGCTCAACTTTCAGAGCTGATAGGTTCTCGCATATCCAGTGTGATTTGTAAATGCAGAATTTCAAATAATTTCTAAAAAAGTATTTAAAAGTAATTAAAATAATTTCAATATTTGACCTAGGTCTGGGAATACCTAGGAATACAATATTAATTAATAGGGGTGGAGGGAGATGCCACTATTTGTATTTGTATCTGTATTTACATTACATGACATTCATTTGACAGACGCTTTTATCCAAAGTGACGTACAAAAAGTGCATTTCATGGTCATAGACAACTGCTAAACACAACTGCTATTTGTTCAACCAACAAAATTATTTGTATTTGTATTCAGATTAAAACCAAAGATGGGCGTGGTGTAAACTGGAAATGGGTTTGTCAAAATGTCAAAAATCCATGATGTTTACCATTATAATCACTGGCACTGCTATTGTTCTAATATAAAAGTATTAAAGTCGTGTTTTTACAATCACATCAATAATAATATAGTTTAACAACAAGTAATTTGCTTTTTAAAGCTGTATTTAAGAAACAATTACCTAATTATGTAGAAAAAACAAACAGTCAAATCAAATTTCAAACATAGACAAAATGTTTTTAAATAAATAAAAAACAATTACTCATTCTTACTCGGAACTGCATGAACCCCATCACCACCTCTACCTGAGGAACACTTAAATCAATTATAAACTGTATATTATAAAAATGCTTTTATAATTCAAAAATAGTTCCTCATCTTCATTATGAACTACTGAATGTTATGAACTCCTAATGAAATAAAAAACTACAGAATGGGAGGCTAACATGTTTTGTCGTTTTTTATTTGTTAATACTTGTTAACCCCTCGAAAGCCCCACTTTACCTGTATGTTTGATTTGCATAAGCTTGGATAAATTAAATAAAGCATAGAAAAGCCACCCTGGGTGGAATACTTCAGCTATCGTGCTCTTCCTCAAATTTCCCCAAATTGTATTTTGTGAAAACAACCTCCTGCACATGAGCTGGCAGCAGCGTCAGATGTATCCAGCATTACAGCATCGATTTCTACACCAGTGACGACCTAATTTGATAAAGATTTTGAAATCATATATTGCAAAACTATTTTCTTGACATAAAGGACACAATCAATTTGAGGAGCTAAACCTGCTATGGAACCTCTCAGTAGATGAGTCTGAAATAAAAATATGAAATGTCTCAACGTTTGTAGTTATATATTATAGTGGTTTTGTTATATACAGTAGGCTAAGGGAAAATGTATCAATGCATATTGCAGGAACACTGAGAAAAGCATTGAAATGTGCATCACAAAACACAAAATGGAAATGGAACAGAAAGTAGTTAAAGAAATACAAAGTGCAATATTTGTTTAATAGTAATTTCTTCGGCCATAACAAATTCAGCACATTTCTCCCTCCCTTCGCCTTGGAGTGTGCTTTTACATAGACTACGCACCGTCATTCTCCTAATCAATTCCACATAAAATGCTCAGGTTTGGTGGCTTGCTGGGACTGCATGTATACAAATCGGTAACATGTCAGTGGCGTTATCTACGCTGAGTTTTAAGACTATAATTTTGATAACTACAGCGTCCACAATTATTCATTCCCACCCTAAAAGCTTTATCAACTTCATCACATGATTCCAGTTAATGAATTTCGTGTGATTATATCTGATCTGATGAAAATCATGTTTTCCAAGTTAAAAATGCTAAGTTACTCACACATACAAAGCACTGACTTTAAGTCATTCATGTAAACTGGATGAACATAAGCAAATACACTACCTAGTGAGCTACGAGCCACAAAGTTTTGTTATTTTAAACATGTGCACTTGTATATATGTCCATTTTGTGTGTGTATACAATGCTGATGCACCTAAATGTGTCATGGTTCTGTGTTTCTGTCTCTGTTTTTCCTTGTTGGGCCGCCAGACGGCGGCACTTCTGTTTTGTGTCCTGCTCGTTCCCGTTAATTGTATTATTGCTTTCAATTATTTTATTATTGTTTCTGATTGTGTCTCGTTGTACCCACCCTGTCCTGGTTTGATTGTTAATGGTGCCCTGTTGTGTCTTGTTGGTTTTTAGTCTATTTAAGTTCTTTGTCCCCTTGACTCCTTGTGTTCCTTGTGTTTGTTTCCGACTTGTGCTTGTTCCTGACCTGTATGTATCTTCTCGCGGTTCTTTTATGTGTTTGCCTGTGTGTTCCACATGCCTGTATCCTGGCTGCCTGTGTTCTGTTCTGCGTTTTTTGTTCTTAAGAATTTTTTGAGTTTGTTGTTTTGCCCTTCGTGGCCTTACCTGTTCCCTGTTTGTGTTTGCCTTTTTTTGTTGTAGTAAAGTCCTTGTTTGTATCTATCCTTTTGAGTTTCGTGTGTTTTTTTCACTCTGCACCTGGGTCCTAACCCCCCTGAACCGTGACAAAATGTCTAATGGGGAGATTTATTCTTTGTGATGATGTAATCAGGTAGGAAGAAGATGCTGTCCCACCAAGCCATTCCTGCCATCCCAATGTGTTAAGTTAGTTTTGATTGGGAAGTATCAAAGCACTGTTCATTCAGTTGCTGAACAGAGTAAGACCGCAACATGTTCACACCTGGGTAAAAACACCTGTTGTCTGTTGCCGAGAGGCTGTGAATAAAATGGCATGAACAGCCTGTATCTCATTACTCCCTGGCAGTCTGTCCATTTCCTTACTATATGCAATTAAATGGATTCTACTGCAGTTAATTTAGCCTGTCTAAGGTTGCATGTAATCTTGAAAGTAGAGCCTGACCGATGCCAGATTTTTGGGTGCGATGCCGATCCCGATTTTGGAGAGTCCTAGCCCACCGATTACCGATGTTTTGACCGATATTTTGTCAAAAAGTGCAACATTTTCAAATCAATTTGAAAAACTTATTTTATTGAAGTTTCTATATTTTCTATATTCTACATTTAACTTATAAGCAAACAAATAAAAATAAAAATAAACACTCAAAACGTTTTGGATAAAAAAATGTAAAAGATGATATTAAATTAAATATATATATTAACACCATCTTTAAGTGAGTGAAATCAAAATAACTCCACACCTTGCTTTTACTCTTTTCTTTTCCAGCCATATATAAAAAATTAATTTTAAAAAATCAGTTTTCCAGTTTCAATGTATTTTTATGAATATTATTATTGTTGTTATTAATTTGTTATTATTTCTTAGTATCTATTCTCAGTAAATTAATTATTTTCTTATTTTATTCCTACTACATGATCTCAAAGAGTAGGCCTAAGACTTTATCTAGGGAGCTTCCCTGTCCGTAAGAATTCGGTGGTGAAAATAACTACAATGCGCTCCGACGCGTGACTAGATGACACACTCGCTCGCAATAACGCATTAACTATTGACACAGCCTCATTATTTCTTATTATATATTCTCAGTAAGTTAAATGAATTCTATTTTCTTATTTTATTTCTACTACATGATCTCAAAGAGTAAGACATTATCTAGCGGATCTAATGAGTGAATCAAGTGTAACGTTAGATTAAATTAAATTGACTGGATGAAATACGTGAAAAAAACTACAATGCGCTTTCGTGCAGGGTACCCGCGCTGTTGGTTGATTCACTTCTCCAACAGCAATCCTTCTCTCATGTTATCACAACAAAGCAAGATAACATGGTTTAAAATTATCCACGTTAGAATTGTTTTATCGGCGTTTTTACTGTCTGGTTAGCTTGTTACGATGACGCGTGACTAGATGACACACTCGCTTGCAATAACGCGTTGGCTATTGACACAGCATCATATAGTAACTAATATCATTATCTCAGATCACCATTTTATTTTGGCTGGTTATTTATTTGAGAATACAGCGATGTCCTCTGGAAGTGTAGATCCTACGCTGCTTATGTGCTCACTGCCACTTCATAAAGGCTTGCTAGCCAGCTAGCTTGCTAAAGTGAACCAAATATGTTAGCTAGCTCGCTCACTTGATAATGAGGATTGATAAACATAGTGGTTGTATAAACACATTTACAGTTTTTCTCAATTGTTTAAACACGTTTTCTGAAACTATAGCTCAGTTTCTCAAAACTCTACACACAAAGCACAGCAACAGTTAACCTTTTGCCAAAACTACACAAATCTCTTGCAAAATGCATTCATGCATTCAAAACCATGTTCTCTCTTCTCAAAACTGACTTTTTCCATCAAAATGATTCACACAGGCCTCATATGAATTGGTCTTATTGAGCATTGATTTCACACTGGTGCGATAAATTTAAAAACACAACCATCAAAATACTGTATATATGTTTTGGCATCATGAGGTCATGTTACATATTCAAGTTATAAAATTATGTAAAAATTGCTTATCTTTTCTCCTTTTTTGAAGTTTTAGTTGAGGTTTTTTTTAGTTCCTTTTGAGGGGTCTCAAAATAGGCTGCAATTTTACAGTAAATATAAAGACTGTTGCCATGATACAATACAGTAAATATATCATCATACAAATAGTGCATTTGCTAGGTAAACCTAATTCTAAATCAGTACAGTACAGCAAAGTGTGTGAACGGTTATCACTTTGAGTGTTGTTGTTATTGTGTATGATACAATGCACATTTACTGTATTGTCCTGCCAATGAGGTCCAGTTGGGCTGCACTCACAACCCAGTTTCCATCATGAGTCATACTGAAAATTGTTAGAAGTGTCAGGGTTCTGTGTCTTCCCCCTGTTATTCCTGGTTGGGCCGCCAGATGGCGGCACCTCTGCTTTGTGTCCTGTTAATTGTTTTATTGTTTTCAATTATCCCATTATTAGTTGCTTATTGTCTCGTGTTCCCTTCCCTCTCTGTGGCCTGATTGTTCATTGTGCCCTCCTGTGTCTCGTCTGCGTCGTGTCTATTTAAGTCTCCCTTTTCCCTGACTCAGGTGCTGGATCCTTGCCTTATGCTTACTTCTTGTCCTATGTCTGCTCGTTGCCCGTTGCCCGTTGCCCGTTGCCCGTTGCCCGTTGCCCGTTGCCCGTTGCCCGTTGCCCGTTGCCCGTTGCCTGTTCCCTGCCTGCTTGCCCGTTAGTTTTGTTCTCAACGTGTTTGTGGACTTTTGTATTTTCTTGTTTCCCGTGTTTTTTGAGGTTTTTTCTTTGTGTTTGTAATATCCGTCCTGCGAGGCTTTCTGTTCCCTTTGTTCCCCATTATTTTCAGTAAAGTCTTTGTTCTCCCTACTTTTGGAGTTTTGAGTTTTTCCCTGCACTCTGCGCTTGGGTCCATTCCCGTGCCTACCCTGACAAGTGTTTTTTCATTTTCCTTTTCAGTGCAATTATGAGTTTTGCCAAAATATATAACATTTGTGTCTTCTCAAAACGAGAACATGCTTAGACTGTGTCAGTCTGGACAATGGATGTAATGATCTGTTGTCATATATGAAATCAATGAACAAATTCAAAAAGGTAACAAAGCAAATCTTTATTTGTTACTGTAAAATAAATCTTTGTTCAGCAGACTGCAAAAATAAAAATCGTAGTTTGTAGGCCTGCTGTAAAAAAAACAAAAACAAATACGTGATCAACCAAAGTTGCACGTATTTCATTTGAAATGTTAGCTCATCTCCCTCTTCCTCATCCACTTCGTACACGTACACCTCCTCCTCCTCTACCTCTACCTCTACCTCTACCTCTACCTCTACCTCTACCTCTACCTCTACCTCTACCTCTACCTCTACCTCTACCTCTACCTCTACCTCTACCTCTACCTCTACCTCTACCTCTACCTTGCTGTGCTGCATGTTGCTCCATTGTTTTCCAACACAATAGAAGTCACCTGAGGTCTCTTTTATGGTCTGACAGATAATTGAAAAGTTTAGCCAATTGAGTTTGAGCAGGTGTGGCATGAGTGAGACCAATTGGTACTTAAAGTTTGGTATTTGAAGGCCAGTGTTTTCCATGTGAACAAATAAGGCTTGATTATCAAAATTGTGCTAAATAATGAGATTTTGTGTGTAGAGTTGTGCAAAAATGTGATTTAGAATTGCTATTTGAGTGAAAACAAAGGAATTGTGCTTAGAGTATTGCGGAAATAGTCTTTGTTGTTTTAGTTCTAGTTTTAGTGTGTAAACATTTGAGAGAAACTGTAATTAAAAACTTTCACTAAATATACATACCTTTATTGTGGCAATCGAATCTGTGACAAGTCTTGCAGTGGAGAAAATTGGATGAGGCACGAGTGACAAACGTCTTATTACAGAAGTAGCGCGTCAGCTGCTGCAGTTCACACTTGTATTAGAGCTCCCTCTACTGGATAATTCTAGTAAATAGCAATTACAACGTTCTAACAGACAAGTACAGATAAATAATCAATGTTTTTTTTGTTTATTATACTTATTTAAAAATCGGGACACATCGGCTGCATAACTGCCGATCCCGATGTAGTCAAAAAAGTCAAATAATGGCCGATATATCGCCCAAACCGATATATCGGTCGGGCTCTACTTGAAAGCGGTCAAAACTTTAAAAACTTGAAATGCAGTATCATTCACAATGATGTACTGATAGATTCATGAACAATTTGAATCGTTTCACAGCTTTTTATTTTTTGTGTGATTTATAGGCAGCTTAAGTGGATTGAAAAAACACCCATCTGTGAATTATGCATTAAACATGGTCTCTCAAAATTCCTCCTGTCATGGGGGGTGTAATAAAATTTCAGGATAAAAAAAGTTTTTAAAAAGCTGACTTTAAAACTTTAAATTTACAATTAAAATCTTGAATTGAGTGAACTATACAGGTTTAATGTCGCTGAATTTGTTTTCTTTGTCTCATTATGTTTTGGAATAGCAAGAAAAAATTTTCATTTTCATTTCATTCATAGGGCCTAAAATTTCATGTGTGGGCTCATGAGAATGCTAAAAACCAGGCTCTCAAGGAAAGACGCCAAATGGAATACTTGAAAAGCTCACACATGAGAATAACCATAACCATCCCGGTTGTGTAAACAGTGGTGAACATGTTACGACAAGTAGAGGAAGCATTGATCAAACCTGCTGGAGAACTGGAGTACTGCAGATCACCATTTGAGGTCTGCCCAGACACTGTAATTCTAGAGATAGAACTAATTGTGGGGGGAATCTTAAAGGGCTGCATTCTCCCCTTTGGTGCATCAGCTTTATGCTGTCTCTTGTGCTTGGTGGATACATTAGTACAGCCTTGTTATCAGCAAAAGTGATCTCTGTTTTGTCCTATCATTTATGTTACTTTTAAGTTAAAAGTATATCATATTTTAGTGAGAGCGTGGCTCCATCATGTCTAAGACGAACCAAAGGTGGCAAATGATCATTCCTTGACCTTAAAACCAGGTCTTTTCTTCTGGTGGAGAAAGCAACTGGGTCTCTCCTTGTGAGAGCAAATCCTTTGCTGCACAGATTTATAGATTGAAAGTCTGTTGGAAATTTAATTTGAGAATGCACAGAGCATGCTCAGTAATAATGGCAAACACTGTGTTTACTTAGCTAATAAACAGTCAATCTCAGATGAACAGAGAAATCCTAATTCCCGATTGATACCGTCCATGCTGTAACTGAGAGCCAGCCTTCACCAGAGGATAATAAGCCTAAGACTGAAGAAGCATCAAACTGTTCCTGACCCTGTGCAATCAAAATTATAATAGTTCACAAATGATACATACATAACTAACCAAATACTGTAATACCAAGCCTATATATTTATTCAGTTGAGATTTTAAAGGAGTATTTATCTTGTAAGCAATAAAGTTATACTGCCTGCTACAAGAGGATATAGTACTGGTCCCATAGATACCATTTTATTGCCCAACTTGAACAAAACAGAGAAGAACATTCTGTGTAATTATCCAGCTCTTGTATTAAGTAAAGACAAACTGCACATCAAAAGGAAATGTAAAGTGTACATAATAAACCTGTGGCTTATTTAAAAAATTAAATGCAAGAAAATAAGTGATTGCATAGGGTACATAGCAGAATCCTTCTCTTCCATAGCAGGGCTGTTGCAACACACATTGACTGGTCTGTGTGTCAGCACAGTACCACCTGCTGGGTGATTTTCCCGTAAGTTACAAGGCTGAGGTTCATTTGATCTTTTTTTTCAGGAAATCTAGCAGTTGATACATGCATCATTTGTAATGACAAATTGTTTCACCCAGTCGCAAAAACAGAAAACTCCTTAAACTAGGTATATACAGGTAAATACACACATCTGCACATAAGCATTATCCAACTGCATTTCATTATGATTTTCTCTCCAGATAATTCCATCCCATAAATGCAGTGCACTCCATAGCTAGTGTGATGCTCTAGAGGGTGAAGACTTTATTGTTGTGCAGTGCACTATAGTGGTTTCAAAGGTGCACCTATTGGCTGCTTCGGCAAGCCCTCTCTTTCTTTTATTTATTATCTACACTTTCTGCCCAATTTTGCTAGCTCTAACTAGTACTACAGTGTTTTGCACTACATTCAAACTTTTTACACCAAAATGACCAGTTAGTTCCATACATTGTTGCTTATTATTCTTGTTGCTTGTTATTCAGATTTTTGAAATATTCAAAACTTTTTGAAATATTCAACTTTTTGTGAGCAATTTCTGTGGTCACTCCATAGAGGGTCACTCATGGATGTTTAGTGAAATGCTTTAGTAGGACGCATGCGCAGGCGGTCACTCACTCACGGAAGTTTAGTAGGATGCATGCGCAGGTGGTCACTCACTCACTCATGGACGCTTAGTAGGACGCACTTCCAACAGCACAAGATTTTTAAGCACAGCTTTATCGCCTAACATTACTTTAGCTAACCCTAACATGTTAGCGTTTCGCCTACTATAGTCAACCTAGTTAGCACGTACGGATGCTATCCTGCATGCATGAGTAGGAGCTACGGACACACAGCTACAGCCCGCGTACGAATGCTATCCTGCACGCATGAGTCGGAGCTAATGACACACAGCTACAACCACCGATACAGATGTATGGACACACGGATGCTACAACCACCGATACAGATGTATGGGCACACGGAGGACAACAAATAATGTTACAGAGGTGAGGACATGCCATAGCTAGCTAGCTATATAGTTAGCCAAGCACTACTCATGACACTTTTAGAATATGACTAATCCCTGGAACATGATCGCTACTTGCTGATACCCGGCTGTATATGTAACACTACGGTGCACCCTGGGTCTGGACAGTTTCGTGCTTCTTCTGAGCTAAGCGCCCTCATTGAAATGCATTGAGGCTTGAGGACAGTGCCAGTTGGAATTTGAAGCAAGCCCACACATTTCCTTCAGGAATTGTAACCTTTCTAGTTCAACCATGTAATCCTTTAGGACCCCTGCAGTCTCAAAGGACTGCTTCCCCAATTCTGCCTGAAATGTCCCATGAGTGTCCAACTGGTGGCCACTTCTGATTCCTGCTTTATACCAGCTTTTCATTTTGTTAGATCTTTCCTCACAGTGGTTTTTATTTCAATTGTGCTACCTGTCAATTCTGTATAGATACTGCTCTTTATATTGCCTTACACATGGTAATTACTTGCCTTACTCAGGTATCAGTTATCCATAGCCATGAACGTCAAGTCTACACAGTAAGCATAGGCTAAGTCAGTAGAGCAATTTGTATACAGGCATATGCAATAGGTTTCCAAGAGTACATGTATCTATGAAAAAGAAACAGTACAACAAGAAGTGTTAGAACCAAATTTATTTTCAGCATAATTCAACTATTTTGTTGGCATATACAATAGTATACCAAGCGCAAAGATTTTGTGCTGGTAAAGAAGGTTGAGGGGGATCAGATGCAGGCTGAAGAGGTGGGGAGTAGGTCTGCATTAATGGCAAGCATCTCCACTGTCCTGACCACCATAGGCTTACATTCCTCCTCATCTTCCTCCTACTCTGATTTAGCATTTGTAACTGATTGGCACCCTATGTTGAACTTCATAATTTGTTCTTCTTAGCTTCAACTTTATAACTGCTGGTGGTACAAACTGTGTGCCAAGTAAATTTTTCACGAGACAAATTTATATTTCGATGAGGTACGAAAAGAGACAAAGCAGGATTGCTCTTAAAAAGTCCAGCTGTTATTATCTTGGGATTTGTGTGCAAGGGTATGGATGATGACAAATTTGGGCTGCGTCCGCAGTCCAGAAAGGAAGGGATTTCAGGGGGTTTTTGCACATCTCATCACTGATGCACAAGTTTGTTGCCGTTCCATATGCTGCTTTTCAAAATGGCAGCCAAAAATTACAAACAAACGTAATGGGTCCTGGAGACGAAAATGTCAAGCATGATGAGATACACCGATGCACTAAGTTTGACAATTCTAGGATGAACAGGATGCCAGGACTGAGGGTTTGACTTTGGGACCTTTTTGACCTTTGGCCACTTAAAGGCCAACTCATGCCATTTCTTTTGCCCAGTTTATTCATGGCCTGTAGTATCTGTGTGTCAAAATGGAAAAAGTTACCAATACCTAAGCCTAACCCTAAACTTAAGTTATTGCAACAAATACAGGATAATATTATTATTATTATTATTATTATTATTATTATTATTATTAGTTCAGAAAATACAATAGGTCACCCATGCTTTGAGTGGAAACCCTAATTATTTAGCCCCACCATCAACCCAAAACAGAGGGCAGGCAATGACCAGGATGTGGTGTCTAAGTTTGATAAACTCCCACACTATAGTTTATCAAATTAATTTCTCTGGGTTTTTGCATTGTTTCATTTCTTTTTGTTTTATTTGGAAAAGTATCAATCAACACAAACATTACTATATCAACATCAACACTATTATAATGTGTGTGTGTGTGTGTGTGTGTGAGTGAGAAAAAGAAAGTGAAAGAAAAAAAGGAAAAAGAGAGTCTGAGAAGAGAGTTACAGATCCTTTTATATTCATACCATATGTCTGCACATTCACATGCTCATGGCAATTCAAATGGATAGCAAGCAGAAAATGAGAATAAAATCATCTCTCTCCTCCACTTCAATCCACCTCTTCTTGTAATGCAAATCCCGCCAGAAGCGGTGCCGTGAATTTACATGTGAATTCCCAGGACAGGAAGAAACTTACATTTGAGAAAGCAATCAAAACAAAACAAAAGGCAGACAGCTGTGAGGGGAGCAGAGCTGAGCAGAGGAAATTAGCAGTGAAACAGGGTCTTTTCTCACTGGCCTCGTCCAATCCGGCCTCCCGGGGCACGACCTTTCATATTTGAACTTGAGTTTTCACCGTGACGTGAGAAGAAAACAGAGCTCTGCAGATTTCCTTCAACTCTACTTGACATGATATTCTGCAACTGCATTCTGACTTTAGCTCACTAACTTTGATGCAAGTCATAAAATACTGTGATGGTGAGAGAAAAAGCATGCATTTAGTCTAAGTGTAAAACAATAGTAAGTAGGCAAAGACTGATAAAATGTATCTCACTGTGGTAATTTTACTTTCACCAAGATGATAAAGTGAAATTCTATGGGATTCAGAAACATAATACAATTTGATCCTGGTAAGGTAGCGATGAGTGTCAGACCAGTGTGTGTGTGAGTGTATGCATGTGTGTTTGTGTGTACGTACTGTAGGGTGTGTACAGTATGTGCATGTGCATAAGCATGTGTGTATATGTGCGTAAGCACATGAGTGTACACTTACATGTGTCCTTGTACGGATGTGTGTGTGTCTATCAAGTGTGTGGGATTATATGAGCGTGTACATAAGCATTTGCACATGTGCCCATCAGTGTTTGTGCAAGCTGTGTATGAGAATGTGTGTGTGTGTATGGCTGTCTGTGTGTGGGACACACACCTGTCAGGCAGGGTGACATCACAACAAGGTTCACTGAAGCCTGATATTCACCAAGACCCTGACCTTCTAGCAATGAGAATAGAAAGTAATGGACTTCTCCAAGTTTCCGGAAGAATTCCCAGCCCGAGGCTGCTGGGATATCCTGTAAATGCATTTTCTCAACGCTTGGGTGGGTATCACATCTGGATAGTGCCAGCGCTGACCGTGGTCTGCCAGTTGAGCTACGCATGAAGTATCTCATATTTGTGGGAGCCTGACTTGTTGACCGTGGCAGGAAAAGAAGCACCGTGCTTCAGAGGAGGGTGCGTGTGCACCTTCAGCCCTAACGTAGGTTTTCATTGCTGTTACGCCATGAGTATGATTAGGCATTGCAAAGTGGGAGAGGAAGGTTAAAGAAATAAGAGGATCCCTAGCTTGCAACAATGTGTTTTGTGACCGATCTCTAAACAGGATGTTTTACACAGAGGATGGAGACTATGTGTGTATTTGGATCAAAGTTTTATGCTTTTCTTCCTGACGTTCCCTTGCATCAAAAGGGGAATTCCCAAAATGACAGGATGAATTATGGCAGCCACATCAAGTGTCATTCAGTTCCAATTCATGAAAGAGTAGGAAGCAATTACATTCCGTTGGTGTGTCCCAATACTCAAAAAATGTATCCTACTTTCCTCCACTACCACTCTCCTCCATGCCCCAAAAACAGATCTTTGTGTCCTCCTCCCTCCAGTGTCCCAGTGTTGGAGGAAATGAGCGAAGCGACTTCAAACTCTGCTCCATGCCTCCTCTGGCAGAGCATGCATTGATGTATGCTATCGCAGAAGTATTGTCACATTTCTATATGACATCATCATGCCCATGCCCACAGGGACTAAAAGATCATCCTACAGAATGTGTCACAGTCCAAATTTGAGACAGCAGAGATGGCAGGTAAGTTGCACTGTCCCCAATTATGCAAGATAATTAGCCAAATTTGCGTGTGATTCAGTAGGTATCACACATAGCATCCTACCAGAAAACTAGATAGACTACAATGGATAACAAAATGTCAGTTCGTTTTTGAGGCTTATATCCTTCAGACAAATTTGGTCATTTAAGACAGGCAAGCAGGCTTATTTATTTGCTTGTACATGAATGTTAGATAAACGAACATGACTCTAAACATAAATAAGCCAGGCAGCTATAATTATTTCAGTGTGTAAATGTGCATGAATTAATATATTCATCCAATCATCTTCAACATACGTATTTATAAACATCAAATTTGATTTCAGATGTTACAGCGAGAAATAATTGTTTTTCAGTGTGAACACTGAACATTGAGGAACAATAACACATAATATGAAGTGGCATCTGTTTCACTAATCTATGGAAATATTTCTGAATTAGTCTATGTGAGATGGAATGAACTGGCAATGCAGGCTGTCACGGTACAGCTAGGTGAATTAGCGTTCTGTATGTTCAGACATGGGGCACATCGGAGTTCTGGAATTATAGTAAATTGTTATATTCAGCAAACTTATTCTGGGTAAATAAAGGCTAAATAAAAAAATAAATAAAATAAATAAATAAAATAAAATATTGATTGATTTCTAGACACAAACCGCAATGTCAGGTTCATGTATATCGGCTACTGTAGCAGTTACTTTTACTTGAAACTTACATTATGCAGCTTTAAATGAACTGACCACATGTAAAATCGGTGATTAGCTATGGGACTATTGTGGGCTTAGGATAGGGCAATTTCATCAATAGTTGCCATCACTTTTGATGACAAAGAAGCAGATAAGCTGTCTCAATTTTCTTCATGCATCCTTGTTCTCCTTTCCTCCACAACCCTCCACCCCTCCTTTCCTCCAAATACTTCTGGGTAGGAGAAGTGGTAGTGGGTAAATGGAGGAAAGGAGGTGAGGAGTGAATAGTACGGGGACACACCCCCTCTCTGCCTCCTTTTCCCTCTCTCCTGCCAAGGGTAAAAAATGCAAGCTTCCAGCAAGAAGGGAATCCACAATGCAATGCTCCACATGAAGAAGAGAGGATAGGGCTATTCTGTTCCATTGTGGTTTCCTTCCTGGGAGAGATTTCATCACAAGATAGCTCACTTGAGGAAAAAGAGCAAGCAAAGAGAATGTGTTTAAGTGGGTCTAAATTTAACCTATATTAATCTAAATAGCAAATGATGTGGTCTTGACAAACACAAACAAACAAACTGACAAACACAGTTTGTTACACCTTAATTTATGCGTTACACCAGAAAACCCCCTAAAAACCACACCTTTTTATTCAGCTTCATATATGCTGGCCGCCGCTGGAAATGCATTAATGACTTCACAGCAGGGAAAACATGGCAAAGACTCACAGCAGTAATCAGACTCGAACATGCAGACACTCACTTTAATCCACTCAAACAGGGCAGTGTTCCTGCTCCCTATCGCAACGCCTACACACAGTGCGCCAATGACTCAACGCACACACACCTTCTTTCATTTCAGTTTTCCTGTTCTGCACTGAAGTTCACCACCTGCTAATCGCCGCCCGCCGTCCTCTGAGCTGCACGCACAGCGGCAGCCTGGGTTTCAGTATCTCAGCCCGAACTGGAGCCAGCGCTGGCCAAGAAGAGGCTTGGAATCGCTGTGGCCTCATTGCAATGTGAGAGGATAGACCTCGGCTTTCCATCTGCAGGCTAAATCACAATTATCTCATTGTCTGACCAGTAACAGGAGAAAGAAGCAAGAATATACAAAAGCCTTAGCAGTACAAGGAGTGGCGTGCAGGGAGGTGACTTTAGGGGGACGGGGGCTGTATGAAAGAAAGAACATTACCCACACTAACAAAAATCATACCTGTTAAATTTAAATCTAAACTGTACAGTAACTTTACATTTCAACACATGGAGCAGGTAGAGCACAACAGTTTGGGTCATAGGGTCAAGGTTCTAATGTCAGGTCAGGCATTACCACTGTAACCCTTGACTGAGGTGTAGGGTTGAGGTCAATTACAGCTTTCAATGAATGACTTCTTGAATCGAGTCTGAAATGAACACAACTCTGCTGAAGGTGCTTCAGGTGGCAGCAGGATGTGGGCTCCACTCTGCATACGGTACCAAACGTTACACTGTCACCACTCACCGCAGAGAAGAGCTACGGCTGAGCAAATGAATAGCAAGACAGAGAAAGCACAGCGCTAACATTCTCTGACTGTGTGAAAGACGAGCTCTGGCACCCAGGCACGCACGATACTCTCCCACTGCAAGTGCTGGGAGAAGGTTCCTTCCTGTGTGGGCATGATAGGGAATGCACATCACACGCACCACTGTCTCCCTAATTTGGCCACCTCAATGGGAGCTGGCCACACATCTGCAGAAGATGAAGCACACCCACACTGGCAAAGCCAAATAAGAAAACACAGTCAACAAAATCGAACCTCATTAGACAGGAAATGCCAAGATCATTCCCACTGGACAGACAAACCCCAAACACACAGCAAGTTGCCAGTGGTTCTTCCTTTTGCTTGCAGAAAGGTCACAGTTATTGTCAGAGCCAAACCCACATTGTGCTAGCATGGTTAATGGGAACCTATAAGGTCTGATATTACAGTATCTTTTTTTTTTTGCAAGGCTTCTCACTAAAAAAAATGTGAGTAAGAATGGGAATTATTATTGGTTCAATAAGAAAATGTGTAGTCCAATCAGCATAAAGGCAAACCCCATCTGCCTTGACACAACAAAGCCACAAGTGCAAAGGACCAATTATACTGGCCCTGAAATCACTGCTAGCTGATGAGCAATATGACTAAGAGTGTGGTCATCAAGCTGAATCACATTGCCTCTGTTCCTTTTATTCAAAATCAGGCTGCACTCTACAGCTCACTGTCTGAATGGTAAAGTTTTCAACAGTGATCCCCGGTCATCCTCCACTTCCCACAACCCCCTTTTCCTATAATTTTCACAATGCATTTTAAACTAAAAATCAGGTCTGAAGGCCTCTAATTACAACCAATTCCACTGCAGGTCACTACAGGTATGCAGTTCAATTTTTTTAATGAGAATCCAAACACATGACATTGTTAACACGAGTTCAGGTTATTCGTTGAATATGACAGGCCCCCCTCATGAGATTGGATTTTCCAGGAACGATTCCAACTTTCTCCAAATAATATACCCCAAAATGTTCAATAAGATGAAAAATAAACTAATCCACAGTTTCCTGGATCATCATGGTCCCTTATCTCAAATTTTGGTATTCTGCTGCCTTATTTACAGGTGGCAGGCATTTCTGTATTTATTCCTGCTTTTGTCATTATTCCAGTTCCCACAATGCTTTTCAGTGCAGCATTTCCTACATAATTGTTGTAATTGTAAGCATGTTAATGTCTTCCTTTGTGAATTGCAAAAAAGATTCCTTTCTCAAAAAACAAAGTTTCTGCAGAATCTTTATTCTTATAAATTAAAAGTGTTCCCTGTTTTAATTAATCTGCTACAGTACTTTCCCTTACTTTCTCATTTGGACTACACTTTGCATCTTGTGCAATTTGCTTTTGTTAAGAGCATTTTTGGCCTAAACTTATCCATTGCATTACATTACATTACATTTTGCATTTAGCAGACATATTTAGCCGTCACTTATCCTCAGTTACTCACAAAAGTGCATAGACAAACGGTTTAAGTAACAAAACCCTGTTTCCAAGAGCTCAGCATTAGGTGAGCCAAGATGAAATTTAAACAGGTGCATTTTCAGTCTTTGGCAGGATCATAATCAGAACCTCATTCCAACACTGGGGGCCCAGAGTAAAGAAAAGCCATGACCCAGAAGGACAGTAAGGCAGCCAGCAGGTGCCACTGATTTCATACTGTAGACTGATTTATTTATTTGCTGTGGAAGCCAAAAACTCTCCTTATTACTCATCTGATAACAATTACAAAAAAATATATACATAAATATTAATGTACATAATATTAAGTAATTTGTCCCATAAAACTGACATTTTTAAATGATTGTTGGTAAAAGATTAACATAATACTAATGTTTCCCTTTTCATGATGACTGTTCTGAATGATGTCATAGAACACAGGAAAGTTCCTTTCCATTCCCTGTGGCTGCTGCCATGTTCCTACTGTACTCCTATGGGAGGCCCTTTTTCTAATTAAATCCAGAGCTGTCATAAAGGGCTGCAATTCCTACATGGCTCACCCAATACGGATGTAAACACCCTCAAATTAAAGCTGACAGTCTGCACATTAACCTCACATTCTATGTCAAATCCAATGTGCAGTACAGAGCCAAACAGAAATTGTGTCACTGTCCAAATACAGTTCACTGTATGTGTATGTTGTGTGTATACAGTGCCTTCAGAAAGTATTCAGACGCCTTCACTTTTATCACATTTTGTTACGTTACAACCTTACTCTAAAATCGATTAAATTCATTTTTATTCTCATCAGTCTACATACAATACCCCATAAAGACAAAGCAAAAACAGGTTTTTAGAAATTATAGCAAATGTATTAAGAATAAAAAACTGAAATATCACATTTACATAAGTATTCAGACCCTTTCCTATGACACACAATATTGAGCTCAGGTGCATCCTGTTTCCATTGATCATACTTGAGATGCAACTTCATTGGTCCAACTGTAGTAAATTAAATTGACTGGACATGATTTGGAAAGGCACACGCCTGTCTATATAAAGTCCTGCAGTTCACAGTGCATGTCAGAGAAAAAATCAAGCCATGAAGTCATAGGAATTACAACTCAGAGATAGGATTGAATCAAGGTACAGATCTGGGGAAGGGTACAAAAGAAATTCTGCAGCATCAAAGGTCCCAAAGAACACAGTGGCCCCCATAATTCTTAAATGGAAGAAGTTTGGAACCACCAGGACTCTTCCTAGAGCAGACTGCCCGGCCAAACTGAGCAACTGGGGGAGACGGGCCTTGATCAGGGAGGTGGCTAAGAACTCGATAGCCACTCTGACAGAGCTTTAAAGTTCCACTGTGGAGATGGGAGAACCTTCCAGAAGGACAACCATCTCTCCAGCACTTCACCAATCAGGCTTTTACAGTAGAGCGCCAGATGGATGCCACTTCTCAGTAAAAGGCACACGATAGCCTGCTTGGAGTTTACCAAAAGGCACCTAAAGGACTCTCAGACCATGAGAAACAAGATTCTCTGGTCTGATGAAACCAAGATTAAACTCTTTGGCCACAATGCCAAGCGTCATGTCTGGAGGAAACTAGGCACCACTCATCACCTGGCCAATACCATCCCTACGGTGAAGCATGGTGGTGGCAGCATCATGCTGTGGGGATGTGGGGACTAGTCAGGATTAAGGGAAAGATGAATAGAGCAAAGTAAAGAGAAATCCTCGATGAAAACCTGTGCTCAGGACCTCAGACTGGAGCGAAGGTTCGCCTTCCAACAGGACAATGACCCTAATCACACAGCTAATACGACACAGGAGTGGCTTTGGGACAAGTCTGTGAATGTCCTTGAGTGGTCCAGCCAGAGCCCGGACAAGAACCCAATCAAACATCCCTGGAGAGACCTGAAAACAGCTTTGCAGCAACGCTCCCCATCCAACCTTGAGCTTGTGAGGGTCAGCAGAGAAGAATGGGAGAAATATCCAAAATGGAGGTGTGCCAAGCTTATAGCGTCATACCCAAGAAGACTCAAGGCTGAACCTGGGTTTGGCAAGTGCCAGGAAAACGCTACCTCTCCAAATGCATAGTGCCAACTGCAACATTTGGTGAAGGAGGAATAATGGTCTGGGGCTGTTTTTCATGGTGTGGGCTAGGCCCCTAGTTTCAGTGAAGGTAAATCTTAATACTACAGCATACAATGACATTCTAGAGAACTGTGTGCTTCAACTTTGTGGCAAAAGTTAGGGGAAGGCTCTTTCGTGTTTTAGCATGGCAATGCCCCTGTGCACAAAGCAAGGCCCATAAAGAAATGGTTTGCCGAGTTTGGTGTGGAAGAACTGAACTGGCTCGCCCAGAGCCCTGACCTCAACCCCATCAAACACCTTTGGGAAGAATTGGAACAGCAACTGCAAGCCAGGCCTAATCGCTCAATCAGTGCCTGACCTCACTAATGCTCTTGTGGCTGAATGGATGCAAAACCCTGCAGCCATGTTCCAAAATCTAGAGGAAAGCCTTCCCAGAAGAGCGGAAGTTATAGCTGCAAAGGGGGAGCAATTCCAACGCCCATTGTTTCGAATGAAATGTTCAACAAGCATATATGGATGTGCTGTTCAGGTGTCCACATACTTTTGGCCATGAAGTGTGTACACACACACATACACACACATATATATATTGTTCAGCAGTCTTTGTGGCTGAAGCTCCTGCCATCCATCCCCCAATAATGAACCCTCTTTCAAAGTCACATAGATATTTTCCTCTAGCGATCTTGATCCAAAATTAAGGTCAACCGGGCCTGCACAGCATTTTATACATGCCACAGATCACTTAATCAATTTAACAATGTCAATGTCCACAGTGGACCATACTTATACATTTTATTTATACATTTGTATTTTCTGTCTGACAGCTAAGTTAGATTTGAATTGAAAATCCTAGAGAAGTTAGAATAGCAGCTTAACTGTCAAAACGCCTGCACTGTCTCACATGCTAGAAATATACTCTCAGAGACTATAAGGATATAAGTATTGATAAGTGACAACTGCTGTCCTGGTCCCCCCAAAAAATAATTAATCTGCAGTATTGAAAATGTGCAGTTATGGCTTTAGAACATTTTTGAGGAAAACTGACCATAACAGGTCTGTAAAAAATAGGATATTTGACTAGAAATGCTGGTGTTACAGAGAGTCTCATTTGCCTACGTAGTCATATGTCGTGCAATTAAAACATGGCTCCCATGGTTATAGAATGTAAGTGTTCATAGCTCCAGGACGATAATCATGAAGCTACCCACCAACTACACCTGACATATACAGCAGCACTCAGCCCTTTGACCAATCAATCACACATTTTATACAGATACACCATCCACTCATCTCAAACCTATTGTGACTGAAACCTATTGTGAGGTCTGAAAGAAGCTGGTATGTTACAGCTGAGTAACTGAGTTTGAAGATTTTTTAAAAGAAGAACAAGTCTGACCTCCTTTAGTATTTTTTTTACTTTGTTCATACAGGGGGAAAACAGACAGCATGGACAGTTGGAAATGGGATCACAATACAGAAAGTGCCATTGTAGGGAATCCAACCCTCTATGACATGGATGCCTATATGGGGTGAGAGTCGGACGGCCTAGAGGTGGCCTACTCGTGGCCTCCCCGTTTGAAGCATGTTTAGAATTGCACTAATGTCAAATTTCAGAAACTCATTCTATCAGTAGCCTAATGGTTGAACATATATTCCCCACAAAAAAAGAAAACATGTTATTATTACTATTTTTTATATACAGGACAGCCTCAGATATACGCACCCTATTCTTACTTAATGACTGGTCAACCAAATGGTATGAACCTGGTTTCAACCTGGAATTAGCATAAAGAATCATGAAGAAGAAATCACATAGCTGAAAAACAGCTATTTATACAGGTGCTGGCAGTAAGTGCATCGGTGCTTAATTCTGCATCTTAGCCAAAAACTGTGAACATGAAAACCATGTGTCCAGGTGACAGTGTGTTCCCATTAATGCAAATGACAAGACAGGAAGGTATCCAAGTACCTCACATTCACACACATCAAAAGTGTTCCAGGAAAAGTATGCTTTTCAACAGAATCAGAAACCCATCGTACGTGGATGTATTTAATAATTGTAACAGCGGGCCAATTTAGCATTTAAAACTCAGGGCTTTCATATTTTAACAAGCTTATTTTTTTCTCTCGAGTCTGTTAAATTTCTAAAATTCTAAAATTTTTCTTTGATTAAAACCCGAAGACTCCACCAACTCGTGGCTGTTCTAGCAGGCTCTCCATTTGCAAGAATTAAGCTTTAAAAAACAGATGAATTGATGTCTATCGATTTCACTGGGTCAAAGAATGGACAGAAGCATGTTGTGAAGACTGGTCCTCCATGGCTCTCCCTGATGATTCTCCAGGCTGAATTAGATATTTGGGTTCAAGGACCCTCGAGCTGGATTGCCTTAGCGTTTGCGATGACACTGGAGGGCCAAAGGTGCTGATAAAAGCGTGATCATTACCGCAAATTTCACCAGACCGTGCGGCAATCAATCTGACCTGGTGAAGGATGGAAGGAGAGATGTGTCTGGGAAGGTCACAGCGACGTGGCTCTTTGGGGGAAAAGAGGAAAATGGAAAACCAGACACAGCAGAAGCGAACTCTCCTTCGTTCTCACATACTCTCAATCTTGCTCTTTCTATAAAAATAAATCTGGAGATAACGTGTTGATCCTTCAGGAAATGGAGCGGGCCAGTAATTCAGAACAGACCCTGCGCTCTGTGTTCCTACACAGAGCGCAGGGTCTGTTCCTACACAAACATGCACACCTACACACACACACTCACACTCTGACACGCAAACTGCACAGCGTAAATGTGCTACAAAATCATAAAAGACACTGTAATTATGTGTTTGTGAATGACTGGTCTTAATGGTCCTGCATTTTCTCCAAATCTACACAGGGGTTTCAGACCCTGTGCTTCTCACCCACACGGCTGATTCCAAACACACAATGCATAGAGGTAGGCGTGAGTGTGAGTGGGCCAGCTTCTTTATCAGACAGAGACATGAGAGACAGGGGGAGGGAAAGGGGGGGGAGGGAGAGGGAGAATGAAAGAGGTGGAGCATGTCTTTTCTCTACAGAGCAGCTCTTTGGCAGATATGCATCTTTCAGAGTCCCTCAGAGTTTCTCAGATTTTATAGTTTTGGTAGGGGTGGTGCTGGGGTGGGACTTGGGAAGTCTTAGGAGACACAAAATGCAGTGTTGGTTCAGGGAAGGGGCGCAGGGAGGGGAGGGGGTGGGGGTGGGACGGTGTGTGCTGCACCAATGTCCACAGCAGACACACACTAGGTAAGCTGCATACACTGTCAGGCATGCATACACCGCCATCAGACCCCTGCAGCTCATCCAGAATGCTGCAGCACGTCTGGTCTACAACCTCCCCAGACATTCCCATGTCACCCCCCTGCTCACTGACCTCCACTGGCTGCCTGTTATGGCTTGCATCAAATTTAAGACCTTGGTGCTTGCATACCAGGCAGCTAAGGGGTCAGCACCAGGGTACATCCAGAGGATCATCAGACCCTACACACCAGCCAGACCTCTCCGTTCTGCCACCTCTGGACGCTTGGCACCTCCCCCTCTTCGCGTCTGTACTTCCCGCTCCCGTCTGCTGTCTGTCCTGGCCCCTCGCTGGTGGAATGACCTCCCCGTGGCGGTCAGAACAGCAGAGAATCTTACCACCTTCAAACGCAGACTGAAGACTCATCTCTTCAGGCTGCACCTCTCCCCACCCCTCCCTAGCCTATAGTTTAGCTCACTGTACCTAGTTAGGATAATATGATTACGTTGGTTTATTTGGCAGGATTGTTGTTTTTGTCTGATTAGGCAAATGTGATTCCAGTGCTAGTTTGTACTTGTAGGATTCTTGCTTGCTGAACAGATTACTCTACAGGGTTGGAGTCCTGATCGATGTGGTCACTTCTGGCACTACGATCCTTACTTCACTCTAGTGTTTCTTTTGCACCTCTACATCGTGAACCAATGCACTTGTTGTACGTCGCTCTGGATAAGAGCGTCTGCTAAATGCCTGTAATGTAATGTAATGTAATGTGAGACCAAATAAAACTAATAAACACACTATAACCTGAAACTAATGATGCTGAGCATAACCATGCTTTAAATGATAGTTAGCATACGGTTGGGATATTGGAGGAAAATGGTGACGTAGATGGCAGTAAACATATTATAAAGATATTAGCTTGCAGATTTTTAAACAAAGACTCTTAGCATGGCAATAACCATAAACCATTTAAAAGTACTTTCAAGCGAACTTCATAAAGAATCATTGCTGAAAGTGGAGAAAACAGACAGGAGATTCTCCCACCAACATCATAATTAGCTTTTTTTAAAAAAGCACTGCAAGGACGTTCATGCAAACTTAGTGATAATGTTAAGGTGTTAATTTGAGGATTTAATATCCATAACAAAAAGTTATTTTATCTGATTTGGTATATGTGAATTGTGGTCTGTGTGCTGCGCTGAACTGGCGTGTAGCAAGCACAAGGAACGCATGGACAGACCGTACTTTGAATATGAGTGGACTATGCAACGCACAACATATATATTTTTTGTGTTCTACCTCTAAGCGAAATAGTTAAATTTTCAAATGGTTTAAAATGACTGCATTGTATTGATAACGTTAATTTACAATAATCTACCAAGTAGCCAACTTGCAGCCGGTATAGGAAAAAAAAAAAAAAGTTTATATATTTTTTCAGTATATGATATGTTTCATTTGTTCGTTCTGAAATTGCAGTAAGAGTCTTTGTTTATATAAACAGAAATGCTTATTCTGACAAAAATAACAAACTCTGTAATTCAAATGTCAGGAGTACAAGCCTTAAGAACTGTTGCACTTAAATTTTTCAGGAAACTAACTAGCACAATTTCATGTTAAAACTTATTTCTTTTAATGCTCGGGGATTAAGAGACAACACCAAAAGAAAGGCAATTTTTAAATATATGTTAACGGTTTTGATGCTGATTTTGGCTTTATTCAGGAGTCTCACTCAGGATCAAATAATTCAAAATTTTTGGAAACTCAATGGGGTGGAGATCTGGCTTTCACACGGTTCTAATCACTCAGCTGGAGTGTTAAATTTAAAACATAAATTCAGTGGTGACATTTTGTTTGTATCATCAGATGAGAATGGCCATTATATTCTTTTGGTAATTTCTATAGAAGATGAATTGTATCTTCTAGGAAATGTGTATGAATAAAACAAAATTGAATACATAATTGGAAAATTCACAAATATGAAAATATTATTAGGAGGAGATTTTAATTTCACTCTCAATAATTCAATTGACAGATGGCCTAGTAAACACCATACCCTATCTAACGTAACCGTAGAAAGTTTAGTATAGTACAGACCTTGTAGATATATGGAGATTTAAAAAATCCTAACAAGATTGAATTTACTTGGAAGAATAAAATGGGTTCTCTCAAATCAAGAATAGATTTATGGCTAAGCTCAAGTTCTATGGTAGTTCTATGGTATTGAAATACTACCTGCTCCTTTATCAGATCATAATAGTATTATACTAGAGATTTCACTGAATTAAAACAAAGCAAGAAATATAACATACTGGAAGCTAAATAACTCTCTTTTAAACAATGAGGCATTGAAAAAAATATTAATAACATGATTGATATACTGGGAAATGGCAAAATTAATTTAAAAAACTGGGAATTACTTAAATTCGAACTCAGGAAACTAATGATGAAAACTGGGATTGAATTGGCTAAAGAAAGAAAGATAGAAGAAACAAATGTAATCTATGATATTATGTCAATCTCTAAAATCTCACCAGAAATGATGTCTGAAGAAGATAAAGTTAAATTAACTGAATTACATCTACATACACAAAGCTACATAAAAAAAGTGCATTTCATAGGCAGAAGAATAAGCTACAGTATTAGGACAAATACAAATTACCAAGAGGTGTTGGGATGGGGCAACATGTAACAAGCGACAGGAAAAGGTTTTTTTTTGTTTTTTTGTTTTTTTGATAAAAGAGTGAAATACAGCGTGGTGGTGGTTAGTCTAGGTATAGTCTGAAGAGATGAGTCTTCAGGCCACGGCGGAAGATGGGTAGTGAGGGGGAGGTTCGGAGAGGGACGGGGAGTTCGTTCCACCACTGGGGAGCTAGGGTGGAGAAGCTCTGTGATCCCTTTGGGCGGGTGGGAGGGGTTACAAGGCACCCTGCTGCCACAGAGCGGAGTGGTCGAGCAGGCACATAGAATTGAGTCATGTCCTGCAAGTAGATGGGGGCTGTCCTGTTGGCAGCAGTGTAGGCAAGGGTCAGGGCTTTGAACCGGATCCTGGCGGCGACCGGTAGCCAGTGAAGTGATCGCAGCAGAGGAGTGACGTGGGAGAATTTGGGGAGGTTGTAGATGAGTCGGGCAGCGGCATTCTGAATCATCTGTAGTGGCTGTATGGTACAAGCTGGCAGGCTTGCAAGGAGAGAGTTGCAGTAATCAAGGCGAGAGGTCACCGTAGCCTGGACGAGCAGCTGGGTGGAGTGCGTCGTCAGGTATGGTCGAATCCTTCTGATGTTGTACAGAAGGAATCTGCAGGACCGTGATGTTGCCTTGATGTGCTCCTTGAGGTCCAGTTGGTCATCCAGGACCACCCCCAAGCTCTTGGCAGAGTGAGACGCAGTCACTGTGGTTTCATCAACCGTGATTGAGAGCTCACGAAGTAAGGAGGTCTTGCACGGGAAGAAGAGCAGCTCAGTTTTGTTGAGGTTGAGCTTCAGATGGTGGCTGGCCATCCAGGTGGAGATGTCAGCCAGGCAGGAAGAGATCTTATCATTGACCTGTGTGGCCGAGGGGGGGAAAGAAAAGAAGAGTTGTGTGTCATCTGCATAACAATGATAGGAGAAGCCATGTGAATTAATGACTGAACCAAGAGATCTGGTGTATAAGGAGAACAGCAGAGATCCCTGTGGCACTCCCGTAACAAGTGGATGAGAAGCAGAGGCAGACCCATTCCAGGTGACCTGGTAGGTCCTATCTGCAAGATAGGAAGCGAACCAAGACAGGGCAGTCCCGGCAATTCCCATCCCAGCCAAGGTGGAGAGGAGTATTTTATGGTTGACCGTGTCAAAAGCTGCAGACAGGTCAAGAAGGATCAGGACAGAGGAGAGGCGTGAGGCTCTTCCCATCTTAAAATCAGAGGGAACATGAGGAGAATCAGAGGAGAGAGAGGAATTAACAATAGAGGACAGATTGGGAAGGAGCTCGCTGGAAATGGATTGGAGAACTTTAGATGGTCAAGTGGACAGGTGGTTGCACGATGAGAGGTGATGAGTTGTAATACATCAGAGTCCTCCAGCATTTCAAGGAGGTCAGTGTGGCTGTGGGTTTGTCCCGGGGGGTTGGGGGGCTCACTGGATGGGCGAAGGAGTTCCGGATTGTAGCCACCTTTCCTTCAAAGGCGGCCAGAAAGTCATCTGCGGAGAGGGAAGAGGGAGGTGGGGGTGGAGGAGGAATGAGGAGGGAAGAGAAGGTGGAGAATAGTTTGCGTGTATTAGAGACACATGCA
Source organism: Anguilla rostrata (assembly GCF_018555375.3). NCBI lineage: Eukaryota > Metazoa > Chordata > Actinopteri > Anguilliformes > Anguillidae > Anguilla > Anguilla rostrata. Next base: position 18,204,355 of record NC_057942.1, on the reverse strand, counting down.
CTGATCTTAGATTGGAAAAATTAGGCTTTCGCTGACGTGAGGGCAGATGTGAAAGTCGCCAGCAGGGTATGGTATGCGGTCAGGTCATCAGAAGATCGGGATTTCCTTCACTTCCTATCTGCAGCCCGCAGTGATGTTCTGCTGGAGCGTAGTGAATAGTATACGTAGAGAGCTTTGAGAATTAAAAACTCCCCCCAACCATGGGTCTTATAAGCTTGATTCCCAAACCACAAAAAGATAAACTTTTATTTGATAATTGGAGACCTATTAGCATTTTACAAAATGACAATAAAATATTTGCCAGATGCCTTGCAAAAAAATTGAAAGAAAGACTTCATGATATTATAGAGGAAATTCAGTCAGGTTTCATGACTGGTAGATGTATCACTAATAATATTAGACTTATATTAGATATGTTAGACTATTCATATTTAATAGATGCAGAGAGTTATATTCTTTTTTTATACTTTTATAAAGCATTTGACACCATAGAACATCATTTTATGATTAAGATATTAGAACTTTTTGGTTATGGAGAAACATTTATAAAGGCCATGAAAACATTACATTAAAAAAGCAATAGCTCAATAAAACTGTTCCATGGTTCTTCTAGAAGATTTGATATTAAAAGAGGTCTCCGTCAAGGTTGCCTCTTATTAGGGGTCCAAGCAGCGAAGCTGGTGGAACCCTATTGTATCTGTTAGGATTATTATTATTATTAGGGGTCCAAGCAGCGAAGCTGGTGGAACCCTATTGTACCTGTTAGGATTATTATTATTATTAGGGGTCCAAGCAGCGAAGCTGGTGGAACCCTATTGTATCTGTTAGGATTATTATTATTAGGGGTCCAAGCAGCGAAGCTTGCTAAAAGTGTCTGAGGCTCAGCAACCATAAGCCCTAGAGCAACCAAATTTGGCAGGTGGGTTCCTATGGCCGCCCACTACTAAGGCACTAAAAATCACCTATGTTGGCCAGATGGTGGCGCTATAACAAAGGGTCATACTTTAAAAGACCATAACTCCCACACCATAAGTCAGATCGACACAAAACTTCACCGACCGATGTATCTGAATGTGCTCTACAACTTTGCTATTGGGACCACCTACCTATGTCCGCCATATTGTTTGCCGGCCATTTGGACTTTTTTATTAGTTGGGGTGCGGAAGAGCTGTAGCTCCAAATCTAAAGTGTTACGACATCTAGTAAACTTCTTTACGGCAAGCGGCTAGAAGACATCCATGGCGACGCAAGTAATCCGACACCATAGGGTCTAGTTTTCATCAGTGAGGGGAGGGTCTGAACGTCGGGGAAGCAATGGAAGACAGTGCCAGCCAGAATGCATGCTAGGCTACTAAAAGTTTGTTAGTAAAAGCTTTTTGAGAGGATGAATAATTACTTTTCTTTGGCATGGATCCATTTCAAGACAATATCGGGTGAGTTTGTTTAGTCTTTGAATCTGTCCTTATGCTGAGAAATAGCTAAACCATTTTATTGATAGTATTTTAGTTTCTGTGCAAACGCGCGAAAACACGCTGGTATAATAAAACAATGACGGTAATACATATATAGTCCGTGTAGTAGCTTCGTATTTTAAAACTGTAACCACTTCTGACCTGGGATAGCCATTAAGTCTACGCGCATCCTTCCCAATGAAGAGTTCCGTCCCGAAAGTAAAATGAAACGATCATTTTATTGTTTTCTTTTAGTTTAAACAAACACAACGAAAAAATACCCTTCGTTCCATGCAGGTGCATACGTGGTACGGTCGTGCGGTAGAAAACTTTTTTGCTTCCCCGGTCTTACCCCCTCCCACATCCGTAACCATTATTATCCATGTAAGATATACAGGCAAGCATACGTAACCAGGCCAGGTAAGGTCTTTTGACGGGTAATTATAAGGCATAAATGCATATCATAAAATAAATCAAAATCATAAATCAAATCCCCAAATCTAATGCTTACATTTTCATAGTTCATTAATTATTAATAATTTTCATTTACAATAACAAAAAACTAAAAAAAATTAATGAACAGCTCCTACATTCCAGCCCCGTTATTAAAAAATGGGGCAATTTTATATGCAAGTATATCTAAAAGGAGCCTGAAAATTAGCATGTCTTTTATAGACTCTTGAAAAAATCAAAATATCCCAGCAAAAAAAAGAGGAAAAAAAAGGAATAATCCACAAAAGGGTATAATCCAATGTCCGAAAAAGAAATACTCCGAAAAAGATAATTCAACGTGAGAAAACAAAAGTATTCCGAAAAAGAGAGAGCACTGCTCTCAAATAATATTTCAACCCATAGGTCAAAGTCCATGAAAAGTCAAAGGTCAAAAGTAGGGGTTAGTCTATGTCATTAGTCACTTTGAAGCTTCTTTCAGTAGGCACAATTTGCTGATGGGCCTTTCAAGGATGTTGTTCTTGGTCTTGACCTTAACTCAACGTACATGCCCTCTGCTGTCAGGCATGGTCTCTTCGATCTTTCCCATGAGCCAGGAATTACGAGGTGACGTTTCATCAACAATGAGGACCACGTCTCCTGGGACTAGGTTCTTCCTCACTTTGTTTAATTTTTGTCTTTCCTGCAGTAGCGGAAGGTATTCACGCTTCCACCGCTTCCAAAAAAGATCGACCAGGTACTGGACCTGTCTCCATCTCCTCCTGGAGTATGAATCCTCCTTATAAAAGGAACCAGGTGGTAGAATGGGCTTTCCTTTCAGCTGTAGTAGATGATTCGGGGTCAGAGCCTCAAGATCGTTTGGGTCATCTGACACAGTGGTAATGGGACGATCATTGAGGATGGCCTCGGCTTCACACAGGGTGGTTTGGAGACCCTCGTCATCCAGAGTCTGCTGGCGCAACACTGAATACAGCACCTTCTTTATGGATCTTACAAGTCTCTCCCAAACACCTCCGTGGTGTGAACCAGAGGGTGGACTGAATGTCCACTTGATTCCTTCATTGAGCATTGTATGCTGGATCTTACTGTGGTCCAGGTTGGTAAGTGACTCTCGCAATTCCCACTCAGCTCCAACAAAGTTGGTTCCATTGTCCGATACCATTTCTTTAACTTGACCTTTTCTGCAGATGAACTGCCGCACTGCTGAAATGCAGGAGTCTGTATCTAAAGAATAGGCAAGTTCCAGGTGGACAGCACGACTGACCAGGCATGTAAAAAGTACTCCATACCTTTTAACCAGATTTCTCCCTCTCTTCTATGGGTCCAAAATAATCTGTTCCCACATATGTGAATGCTGGTAAGTCTGGAGAAATACGATTCTTTGGTAGGTCGGCCATTTTTTGTTCTTTTACAGTAGCATGCCATCGTCGACACAGAAGACAGTCGCTGACTATTTTTCTGGCAGCGGAGTTGGCTCGCATTATCCAATACTTCTGCTGGAGCTTTGAAAGCATGTGGCTTCTTCCAGAATGGCCTACAACCATGTGGATATAGTTCAGAAGAAGTCTGGATAGATGGCTGTTTTTAGGGAGGATGGCCGGATGTTTGGACTCCTCTGGCATTGCCATCCTACTAAGTCTTCCTCCAACTCTCAATACTCCATTCATAAGAGTAGGATCAAGTTTGTAAAGAGTGCTACTTTTGTTCATAGCATTATTCCCTTTCTTTAGTACAGCTATTTCGTCCTGGAAATGTTGCTGCTGTACGTAGCATACAAGTGCCTCCTCAGCATGTGCAAGATCTTCAACTGAGAGACTTTGAGCACCTAGCTGAGCCCTGGCCTTTTTCATCTGACCATCCATAAGACTTTGCAGCTTCTGGTCAGAATCCTTAGTGCAGAATGCGGCTTGCACTTCCTTTCTTTTGAGACTTAGTTGCCGAAGCATTTCTTTGCTGCATTTCTTTGCTGTATCCATGCTGTAGCCTTCTTCAAATTATACCAGGATGAGAAGTGCTTTATTAGCTTAGTGATAGGTTCACTGTCAGGAGTCGTCACAGCTGTACTGAACGTGGTCATGCTTTTCCTAACCTCAGGGTCATCATCAGAGATGGAAGGCAGCTTGTCTGGAGGTTTAGGCCAGTCTGTCTCGAGCCTTAGTAGGAAATCTGGACCATTCAACCATCGACTGGATTTGAGAAATGAATCTGCGGTCAAACCACGTGACGCATTGTCTGCAGGATTGAGTGCCGTGTTCACATACCGCCACTGTGATTGGTTTGAGAGGTCTCGTATGCTTGAAATTCGATTTGCAACATATGTCTGAAATCTTCTGGTTGTGTTACCAATGTACTTAAGGACAGAAGTGCTGTCTGTCCAGAAGACGGATTCTTGAAGTTTTATTTCCAGTTCTTCTTTCAGCATCTTATCAATGCGGACTGCAACCACAGCTGCTGCTAGCTCCATTCTGGGTATCGTCATTTGCTTCAGTGGGGCTACCCGTGCTTTGCATAAGACGAAGGCAATATGAATATCGCCTTTGAGGTTTGTCAGTCGCAGGTAGCTTGCTGTACCATACCCGTATTCACTGGCATCACAAAAGTTGTGTGATTGTGCAGTGTGCAGTTTTCCAAAGTTGCTGGGTTTAAAGCATCGGTTGATGTGGAAGTTTGACAGCTTGACCAAATCATCTAACCATCCCTGCCAAGACAGAGCAAAGACCTCTGGGATATTGTTGTCCCATCCACAGTTGATTCTGCAAAGATCCTGAATAATCTTCTTTGCTGGGAGAACCAATGGGGCTAGAAATCCTATGGGGTCATAAATAGAATTTGCCACAGACAGAATGCCTCTCCTGGTAAATGGTTGCTGCTTTGTAGCAGTCTTGAAGGAAAAGGTGTCGGCTTCCACATTCCACTGAATTCCGAGAGCTCGCTCCACTGGTAGATCTTCTCTGTCAAGGTCCAACTCCTTCACTTCCTTTGCTTTGTCTTCGTCTGGTATTGCAGACAGAACAGAACGGCTATTACTAATCCACTTAGTAAGTTTGAATCCACCGGTAGAACATACGGCTCTGAGATGCCTAGTTAGGGAGATGGCTTGCTTCTCATCAGGAACTGACTTGAGGCAATCGTCTACATAGAGGTTCTGACGAATGGTGTTTAAGATGTCTTCACTAACTTTGCCCTCATTGTCATCTGCTGTTTTCTTGAGTGCATAGTTCGCACAGCTGGGTGAGGAAACTGCTCCGAATAGATGGACTGTCATTCTGAATTCAGCCAGTGGCAGACTGATGTCGTTGTCGGGCCACCACAAGAAGCGCAGGAAGTCAACGTCGTGTTCTGAAACTTGGACTTGATGGAACATGCCCTCAATGTCTGCCATAAGAGCTACGGGTTCTTGACGGAATCGAAGTATGACACCCAATAATGTGTTTGTGAGATCGGGACCTTGTAGTAACTCATTATTGAGTGAGGTTCCATGGAACGATGCAGCACAATCAAATACTACTCGAATCTTCCCTTTTCTCTTGTGGTACACACTGTGGTGTGGTATGTACCACACTTTTCCGTCACTTCTGTGCAGCTGTTCTTGTGGCACCCTCTCGGCATGCCCCTTCTCCAAGATGTCGTTCATAAAGTCTTTATAATCAGCAAAGAATGCTTCATCCCTCCTGAATCTCTTGATGAGGTTCATGGATTGCTGCTCCGCCATCCATCTATTATTTGGCAGATTCCCGCTCTCTTTGCGAAATGGCGATCGTAATTGATAGTGACCATCATTTAATGTGACAGATTCAGCTGCAATTCCTAGAAATTGTTTGTCCTCTGCCGACAGTTCAGCCTTCTCATCGTAGCCTCGTTCTGAGAAGTCTTGGTTGTATTGTTTGATGAGAAGTTCTTCCAGGTTTGCTATTGTGATCCGATTTGAAGTCGTGCATGGTCGACCCTGTTCATCAATGGGCAAGCTGCTGCTCAGGAGACCATTAACCACCCATCCGAGACAGGTTTTGACCGCGTAGGGCCCGTTTCCGTCACTGTTAATAATCTTCCAAGGCTCCATAGCTTTCGGGGCATTGACGCCAATCAACAGTCCGACTTCCGCATGAATAGTGGTCAGATGGACATCCTTCAGATATGGCCACCTTTTCAGATCCTCTTGTGTGGGTATGTTCTCTTGTGTGACTGGTATAGCACTCTGTGTGTACACTTCAGGTAGAGCAAAGAAGTTGTTGTTGTCGAGACTGCTCACCTCCAGTCCATCCAATTTGTAACTGCTTACAGGTCGCTCTTGGCCCATTGTCCTGAGAAGTATTTCCATTCTCCTACCTCTAGCATCCAGCTGCTTCATCAAGTTCTCAGTACAGAAGGTCGCGGAGCTTCCAGGATCTAAGAACGCATAAGTTGTGACTATTCTGCTGCCCTTGGTTACCTTGATCTGAATAGGTAGGATTGCAAGCGCACAATCCTTGGCGCCGGCCCCAGTAGGTCCACAAGCCTGCAGTGAAACCAGGGCACTGGAGACAGGGGTTTCCTTGTTCATAGCTGCGGTGCTATCTTCTTTCTGCAGCGTTTCTCTTGTATTGATGTGCAGGAGAGTTGGATGTTTCTGCTGACAAGAGCGACAGGTCAAGCGATTTCTACACACTTTGCTCATGTGTCCTTTATTTAGACATGCAAAGCAGATGCCCTTTGTCCTGAGAAATTCAATCTTCTCTTTGTGAGGCTTCAGTGTCATCTTCTGACAGCACTCCATAGCATGTTCTCCAGTACAGAATAAGCATAGCTTACAAAAGGCACTTCTATTAACTTTGCCGTCCTGCTTGCTTTGTTTCTCTGCTTCCGTGACCACAGGTGTCACTGCTTTTGCTTCCTGACTTAAACTGACGCTGGAGATCAGTCACCTTCGCTTTAAGGCCTTGTGTTTTGGGAGTAGGATCTTGAATATTCCCAAATATTGGATCTAAAACAACTCTGACTTGCCGTTCAATGAAGTCAACCAGATTTGTGAACTTCGCTCGTTGGTTGGTTTGTTCAAGATGATTACATGCTGCAGATCTCCATTTATCTCTGAGCTTGAAGGGCAACTTAGAAATGATTGTTCTCATGTTTGAGGGATTGTCTAGTTCCTGCATGTACTGCAGAGCATGCATAGTATTGCAGCAAATCTGAAGAAACAATGAGTAGGCCTGCAATGCTACCCTGTCCTCAGGTTTGATTGCAGCCCAACTTAGTTGCTTCTCCATATAGGCACTTGTGATCTTGATTTTGTCACCGAAGTGTAGTTTAGCAGTCGCTTTGCTTCATCGTAGCCTCTTATAGGTTCCATATGCTGGCAGCTGCGTACCAGCTCTCTTGGTTAGCCAGTGGTATATTGTTCCAGATAATATAATCTGTCCCTACTGATGTTTGTGTTGGACTCAATGCCATGCTCGAAAGCACTTATGAAAGATTGATATTGCAGTGGATCTCCTCCAAACACCGGGATTTCTCTGGCGGGTAGTAAAGAGAGTCTTTGTTGATGCACAAGAAGTTCTGTCATTTCACTCTGCCTGCGCATAACAGTGGTCAATACGGTCTGGTCAATTTGGTGAGTACGGCCTAATGTTGCACTTGGCTGAATGTCACCCCCTACAGGAACATTGATGTCATGTACTGACATGGACAGATGTAGACTTGGCCTTCTCTGCACAGAAGCTTGATGGAAGGTTGTTTGCATGGAGTGATCAGGGAGTAGGTTCGCTTGCCTCGCTTGCTTCCTTGGTCTAGCCCCTTGACGGTAAGGCTGTTGCATGCCATCATCAGGAGAGGGGTTTAGAGAGCCTGGATAAAATACTTCAAGAGTCTTAGGTGGTCTGTTGTGCATTTGGTCATAGTATTCATTCATAGCATCTGTAGGTGTCTTCACCTCAGATCGGGGCAATGATGAAACTTCAAATTATTTGAGGACGTTTAATTTGGCATTGAATTCTGCAATTGCCGTTTCAATTTCCAACTTTTCCTTTTTTGCATTCAGATCCTTAATCAACTTTTGCAGTTTTTCTTCTTCTTCATCCAGTCTGCGTTTTTCCTCCAAAGCTTCAGATTTTGCAATAAGAGCAGCCCGCTCAGTTTTTGCTTTTATGCGCAGTGCAGATGCAGTGGTTGATGCTACAGTGCTTTTTGATCCCTTTTTAGCAGAGCTGCTGATACTGTCCTGAGGTCGGACCACAGTGCGTTCATTGTAGACAGGTGTTATCCGGTATTGAATATCTTGAATAAATGCATTGAATTGTTTGACTTTTGGTTGATACCAGTCAACTTCATCACCCTCCTTTTCATCACCAGACAACAGCGAATGTACAGATTGATGCATTTCCGCAAATTCATTCAACAGAACATCAAAGGCCTCCAATTGAGCATTCACTTGTTCCAACGATACATCTTCACCAGCAAACAGCGCATCCAATTCATTCTTGCGCCTCGTCAACACTCCCAACTTCGCTCTACGGGAGCCAATTAATTTATGCAGCACTCTATCAGCCTCAGCTTCGGTGTCTTGTTGTTTATGATAGGACATTTTAATACCAGCCGCGATATCACAATAAATGTGACAATCCGACAATCCACAAATCCCATACAATCCACAATCCACAGTCCGCGAATACGACAATGTTTCAATCCACGTTTACCGACGATGCAACAATGTAACAATTTGTGCGCTCCAAGCAATCGAATCATTTACAACCACAGCGAAGAATATGAAACAACTCAGAGCCAAAGACACAACACAGCAATGACCCCGATTCCTTAGTTTCATTCATTCAAAATATCCCCGCGGGATTCATAGTTGCGTGTTTGTGGTATTCTTTACTCACGGTCCTGTTGGCTTTGGAAAAGGGATGTTGCAGCAGCGGCTTCGATTCGGAGAGATGTCCGTCCGCTTTCCTTTGGATTTAAGGCGAATGTATCCTTCTTTCAATAACTTCGGCTTCCACGCAAAGGTTTTCTACTTAATGCAGTGGCTTTGTATTTTAAAACTGTAGCCACTTCTGACCTGGGATAGCCATTAAGTCTACGCGCATCCTTCCCAATGAAGAGTTTCGTCCCGAAAGTAAAATGAAACAATCATTTTATTGCTTTCTTTTAGTTTAAACAAACACAACGAAAAAATACCCTTTGTTCCGTGCAGGTGCATACGTGGCACGGTCGTGCGGTAGAAAACTTTTTTTCTTACCCTCTCCCACATCCATAACCATAACCAGGCCAGGTAAGGTCTTTTGACGGGTAATTATAAGGCATAAATGCATATCATAAAATAAATCAAAAGAATCCCCAAATCTAATGCTTACATTTTCATAGTTCATTAATTATTAATAATTTTCATTTACAATAACAAAAAACTAAAAATAATTCATAAACGGCTCCTACAGTCCGCTTCGTTCCGTTGCTACCATAACATAACAAACTATCTTGTGTCTACAGCTGCAGTTTCTCGCTGCAATTACTAATATTGAATATAAACAAAAGACGCAATTTATGCTGTAGTCTGCCAATGTCTAAATAAATAATATGGTACTCTGAGCGCAGTACGCAAGTAGCAGTGTTGGCGAGTTGATATTTCGTTTTTCGCTACTAAAAGTTTGTTAGTAAAAGCTTTTTGAGAGGATGAATCATTACTTTTCTTTGGCATGGATCCATTTGAAGACAATATCAGGTGAGTTTGTTTAGTCTTTGAATCCGTCATTATGCTGAAAGAAATCGTATTCTCAATTTAATCTCTAAATTGACTGTAAGCTTAGGGTTGTAACTAGGTAGTTGTTTCGTAGCTGACTTAGTCTTAACTCATCTTAACTATTGCTTGTATTTTTGCATAGACTGCGTTGTTGCTGTTCTTGTTTGTGTTAGTGTTAATCAGTTTAACCTACAGGGTCCAAGTTGAACTATGCGGTTGTTCCCTGCACTTGGAACGATACTTACCTCTAGGGTTTTTGACACACTTGTTCCTGGTTATGGTTATACACTTTGTTGTACGTCGCTCTGGATAAGAGCGTCTGCCAAATGCCTGTAATGTAATATTCCGTAGCAACAAGATAAACCCTGGTATAACAAAACAATGACGGTAATACATATCTCATAAAAAATACTGGTGAGTAACTACAGGAAGCATATTTCTCCAGAAAACATATGTTTATACTTGCTTCTGAACTGAATTTCAGTAAATGTACAAGTTATTGTATATTTGCTACGTACAAGAAGTACTGCATGTAAAATACATATTGTACATACATACATAGAGAACTTCTTCATCCCCATGGGGACATTTCTCTGGCAGCATGTTACATCCACATTTACGAACACACACTTATACCAAGAAACATACTATCATTCACGCAACAGAAAGGCTGGGCAGCGAAATACATACATACCAATACAAATTGGACATCTACACGCCTATTCAATCAATCTTGACTGTGAGAAAGCCATCCACACATATGTTTGGCCTGCCCATGTAGTGCATGCTTATACACACAGGGCCAAGTGACTTGAAAGAATTGAGGAAATATTGGGTAGCATTGCTTTGGAATACATCTTATGTAATTTTGGTGAGGCAAGATAGACTATATTGTTTGTAGTACCTTAACTTGACGTCATTTTGATATCAATACCTTTAATCGCAGGCCTGGATTTTGGCAGTCTGAATGAATGAGTTATAGACGGGGTATGTCTTGTATGTGTGAGTAACTTGGCATTTTTGTACGTTGAAAACGTGTTTTTTATGAGATCATTTATAATTGTGCGGCATATTGCACAGGTTGCGCAGGCCACGTAATTAGATTCTGTTACTGACCGTTATAGTTCAAAAGACAACACCTTCATTCATATTTCCAAACCTACCAAATACTGCACCAATGACCACAAAAATGCTCAGCTAGATGTAACGAATTGTAACGAAGACATTCACCTGACAAAAGCGCTTTTAGTCGTATATTTAACGTTGCCTATCGGTTTTGTGAATCAACTGTTAAAACCTGTTAGTCAAAGCCGTATGCCAGTGATCTCATGTCAGCAGTCAACCAATCATCTTCTTTACGGCGTATGCGGGCACTGGTTACTAACTACGCGCTTTTAATTTCTTGAGGAGGTCTGCGTGCGTCTTCAACGTGGCCGTGGTCTGCACCCGTCGCACATGCCGCACATTGCGCACAACCCCTACACAGACCCATTTTTACGTGTACTATGCAGAAGTATAAAACAGCCTTTAGTGTTACGACATAGTAAAGGCCTTAAGGCCTAGCGGCTAGGAGACATCCATGGCAATCTTGGGTGAAGGTATATGATCATGAGGACAAAACCATTTAACCCTCCTCTTATGTTTGGGGTCAATTTGACCCCATTCAATGTTTACTGTCTCTAAAAATATAGTTACCATACTTTTTTTCAGCTGGATATTTCATGACTTTTCCTAACTTTATGGGGGAAACATGGCAAACATGAAATTAACTGAAAAAAATATTTTCAATGTCCTGTACACATGTTGTACGCATCAGTGTTGTTGGGGTCATTTTGACCCCAAGCTCTATTGTTATATAAAACCATTATTTTGATCTTGTTTTTTGTTGTTGGCTGAGGGCACTTTCACATTAATTTGTGTGTGTGTGTGTGTGAGAGAGAGAGAGAGAGAGAGAGAGAGAGAGAGAGCATGCGTGTGTGTGAGGAGAAAACATAGTTCCCACGAGATCTCTGATCATACCAAATTCTGCCCCTCCTTTTGTTTCTCAACCACCACTAAACCGTCCTGTCATGTCTCAACCACCAAAAGACCCTCCTGTCATCTCTCAACCACCAAGAAACCCTCCTGTCATCTCTCAACCCCCAAGAAACCCCCCTGTCATCTCTCAACCACCAAGAAACCTTCCTGTCGCCTCTCAACCACCAAGAAACCCTCCTGTCATCTCTCAACCCCGAACAAACCCTCCTGTCATCTCTCAACCACCAAGAACTGACATGTTTACTTCCAAAAATCGAGAACTACCATGGTCTGGATCCCCAGTTGAAAGACAGGGTAGACTTAGTGCTGCTAATGTCATCAAAATGGTTCCAGGCCCCACCAGATATGCTAGCAGTCATGTACAAGACATAAAGTCTGCATTTGAACTCTTCATAACACCATCAATGCAAAAGGATATTCTTGAGATGACAAACTTAGAGGGGAGGCGTGTGTATGGTGACAATTGGAAAGAGCTGGATGTGACCCACTAGCAATGCTATATTGGGTTGCTTATTTTGGCAGGAGTGTAAAAGTCAAAAGGTGAAGCAACAGCAAGCCTCTGGAATGCTGACACTGGTAGGGCAATTTTTCCAGCTACAATGGCTCTGGAGACATTTCATGTTTTCTCCCACATTATACGCTTTGACGACAGGGAAAAGGCAGGGTCAACAGGACCGTGACAAACTTGCACCTATCTCGTTTGAATGAAGAATTGATACCCATGGGTACCTAGTTGAGCTGTTATGTTCATTTTTTATCAAAACTCAATTCTGGTGACTAATTTACTTTTTATTTACTTCATTATTGAATAACTGTTATATGTTACTTATTGATGTTCTGAAGTGTTTTCTGAACCTAAACATTTGAAATGTTTGACATTTTAAATATTTTTTCCTGGGCTCAAATTGACCCCGAACATAAAATGTTACTATGCTTGATAATAAAAGGTGTGTTTCTTTCCAAATGTTATTTTTCTTTTTTTAACGAGCACTTAATACCAACATAAAGCCCTGCAAACACCAAAACATACTTTGTTTTCAATTTTAGGTCAATGAATGAGATTGTACAGTCATATGCATATTTCGCAATAGTCATATAAAATCAATACTTGATGTATAAGGGGAGGATGGGGGGAGTCATGTTTTATTTACTGGGCTATTAAGATGGTCAGTAGAAAGGCCTAAAGTAGCTGAGAGAGAAACTTGGGTAACACTTTCAGTTACAATTATTTTCTGCAGATTTATATTGCTGGGGTCAAATTGACCCCAAACATAAAAGTTGTTAGTTAATTTGAACATAATAGGAGGATTAAAAATCACTTCAATGGGGGGCGCAATTGTGCCAATTTGTAGTAGATATGTTGGGTGAAGGTATATGATCATGGGGACAAAACCATTTAAAAATCGCTCCATAGGGGGCGCAATTGTGCCAATGCTTGGACCCCTCCCAATGCCGCTTGCGGCTTTAATTATTATTCTTATTTTTCTCCGCTAAAAGTGTCTGAGGCTCAGCAACCATACATTGTAGACCAGCCAAATTTGGTAGGTGGGTTCCCATGGCCCCCCACTACTCAGGCACTACAAATCACCTATGTTGGCCAGATGGTGGCGCTATAACAAAGGGTCATGTTTAAAAGGTCATAACTCCCACACCGTAAGTCAGATCAACACAGAACTTCATTGACCGATGCATCTGAATGTGTTCTACAACTTTGCTATCCATGGCGCAAGTAATCCGACACCGTAGGGTCTAGTTTTTATCAGTGAGGGGAGGGTCTGAACATCGGGGAAGCAATGGAAGACAGTGCCAGCCAGAGTGCATGCTAGACTACTAAAAATTTGTTAGTAAAAGCTTTTTGTGAGGATGAATAATTACTTTTCTTTGGCATGGATCCATTTGAAGACAGTATCGGGTGAGTTTGTTTAGCCTTTGAATCTGTCATTATGCTGACAAATAGCTAAACCATTTTATTGATAGGTTTTGAGTTTCTGTGCAAACGCGCAAAAACACGCTGGTATAATAAAACAATGACGGTAATACATATATAGTCCACTTCATTCCGTTACTACCATAACAACAAACTATCTTGTGTCTACAGCTGCAGTTTCTCGCTGCAATTACTAATATTGAATATAAACAAAAGACGCAATTTATGCTGTAGTCTGCCAATGTCTGAATAAATAATACAGTACTCCATATTTATTTCTTCTTGCTGTGCAAATATTGACAGTCCATATTGGGAGCAGTTGTATTAAGGGTATATCCATTAAAGGTAATTATTTTATATCAGTCAACTTGCAGATGATACAACACTCTTTTTGAAAGACAAACGTCAAATTAAGCTATAGGAGTGATTAATATTTTTTTCTAGATCTTCTGGTCTATTCCTAAATATTTACAAATGTGAGTTACTCCCTATCAACAAATATACAGAAAACAATATATGTAATATACCAGTTAAAAATAAAGTAAAATACCTTGGTATAATTGTTTCTAAAGATCAGAATGAAAGGGCAAAAGAGAATTTCATGCCATTAATTAGATGTGTTGAACAAAGAATCAGTCTCTGGCTCCAAAGATACTTATCAGGTCAATCACTAATAACAAAAACAGTATATTTGATGTAATTCCCAATGGGGCAATAAGGCTTCTCTTATCCGCTCCCAAAGGTAAAGAATGCATACCTTCACTGGACCCTAAAAATATCTATATTGATGCCGACTGTTCTACAGTATGTAACAAAGCAACTAACAAATGTGTTAGAAGCATAATCCTAAGAAATATAACTACTGTCGCACCAGCTTTGCATATGAGAATATAAACTGGAAATGGACTTGAATCTTAGCGAAAGAATATTTGTTAACTAACAAAATAAAAGAAATATATAAAATTCTATATATATGTTATCCAGTAAAAACATATTATACCAAATGGAACTCTACACTGAATACCAGTTGTTGTTTTTGTAATAGTCAAGAAGAAACCTTGTCACATCGGTTTTGGGACTGCAATTATAGCAGAAAGTTTTGGGCTGATATAATGTGCTATGTGTACAATAATTGTATACCGTTTAATTTAACTTTTGAACATGTAGTGTTTGGGGTAAAGAAAGACGACCTTTCTAATACTGAAATACTCTATTTCATCAATTTACTATTATATCTTGGTAAATATCACATTCACAAATTTATGGACCAGAAACCAGGCATTCAAAGCCACATTTAAATTATATTTGGATACCCTGAAAAAAGCCAAAACAACAAACCTATCAAAACAAAAAACATCTGTGCAAAATTTTGCCAAAATTTTAACTTTCTCCCCTGAGCATCCAATTTTAATGTGTATGAGAAATGTATGGAATTTGAGACAAAGTATGTCTTTCCTATTTTTTTAATTATTTTTTTTATTTTTATTTTTTACTGTTGATGATGTTTACCTTCTTTACTTGAAGATTCTATTCAATACTGTCTTGAAATATATGCTGATATATGCTGTTCTTTTTGAAAATGTAATTTGTTAAGACTCAATAAAGTCGCGGGAAAAAAAAGTTAGCATACGGTTTAGAAGGTAGCAGAATTCTAGCACCAGCTGTACCAACTGCTTGGAGGAAAAAACTAAATGGAGGCAAAATAAAGATTGGACAGACTGTTCTTCATAAAATCCAGGTTCAGAAAGCAGTAGCACTCCCCTGAGTTCATGGGTGGAAGAATCACACAGCAGGACTTTTACTTTCTGGCCTCCGGACTTTCCACCTCTGCTGCTCACACACTAGATTGGTTTTTGTATTCAACAAGAGTTACTTTGGACCACAGTTGCCCTTTGTTGATGTCTTTCCCTCAGACTTCCATACTAACATCATGTTAGCTGCTGTTTTTCATAAAACATCCGCAAGTTGAGCAGTCTTAGACACTGAAGCTCCTGCCAAATGTGCACCAACAACCAGCCCTCATTCAAAGCCGCTGAGGTTTCTTTTTCTCATGCGGTCGCCAAAATGGGCAACTGTGCCTGCCCATCACTAGGACTGATTTTCTCCATAACTGCAAAAAATGTTGCCATTTTAAAATGTCGTGAGAGATGTTCACATCCCTCCATGAGCTATGTAGATGGAGCAGTTCATGGACACTGATGTCTTCTGAATGTCATTAGCCTGCTTACGCAAATATGGATGTGTTCATGAATGTCTGGGAGTTTGCACAGTTGTACAATAGTGTAAATATGTTCTAAAAGAAGCATCACCATATTAATTTAGCTATATGCTAGTAAAGATAGCCTGTAGCTAAAAGTTGCAAAGTGAAAATTGTAAAAAGGCATGTTATTTGTACCCCCTTTGCTGTCAAAGCAACGTGACATAACATGAAAGGCATGACGTGAATGCAGTCCGAAATTGTTGATGACATTGAAAATGAATAAACAGATTTCTGTAAGTAAACAGAGCCATGTGTTGTTTGTGTGCACACAGCAGGGGACAGCAGCCAAAATTCACACCTAGGGCCTAATTTGTTAACTGGATTAGTGTCAAATCGATATCTGGGTCTGACATGCTGTCCAACGTGAGATCATCTGGCGCTTGTCACTCAGTCATCTCATCTCCCGCATACTTTCACCCCTCCATCCCTCCCTCAAGTCTCCAACATCTGTGTGAACAGAAGTAAAGTACTCTATGTCAGGCACGATAAGCAGAGGGTTCTTAGTTACAGCACAACTCCTTTATTAAGAGGTAAGGGGGAAAAAAGTGCTGCAAATAAGAGGCTACTCTGCCTTTCCTTCTGGAGGTTTCCATGATACAGAAGCTGTATCACTGAGCAAGGCACACCTGAGGTGTTGCAGTTTGATAATCTGTGGAAAAGGTTGGCATAGCGATCGCAGGATTGAGATGCGCAGGGTCCAGGGGCCCTGCAAAAAATGTGGTCGTATGACCAACCTGTACACATTATGTAACGTTCACTTTATGTCTAACATTGTTAGTCCCTATGTATATCGTTAGTCCCTACTTACGACCCAGCTTACTTTTGGCGTAAGTCCAACTTCAACCAGCTAGATGTTGTCAAGTGCTAATTATGTCAGATGTTCACATGCTAAATTGGTTGAAAAAAGTGTTTATGCCCAATTTGTATACTGTAGAACTAGCAGCGTTTCTTATAAGATGGCTGAGGCAAAACCAAGACAAAAACCATGTTTTTCAGATGGAGTATTTTGTTCTCTAAATTGATTTGTTTGCTCAAAACAAACATACATCGTTGATCAAATGTAATAATTCAAACACAAATATAAAGAAGAAGAAAGCTTGGATTGTAATTATTTCAGCATTCTCAGTGTTAAACCCAGCTTAGTGTTAAACCCCTTATTAGGCGTATGTTTTAGTCCTGAGCAACATCAGATGTTTCTTAATGGCTAACTTCTGCAACTAACATAAAATTTACATAAGGTTACATAAAGTTTTTATGTAACTGGCCTGACTTGTTGACATTGACCTGTTGGTGATGTGGTGACATCACTGCACTGCAGAGTGCACTGCTGGAGACAGCTGCCCACTTTAAAAACCTTTAAAAACCTTTCAGACCTTTCAGCTGTTTAACGAAAAATGGCTTCTGCCAGGCTAACACGTAATACTGGATCATTCAGATAGTGGGGAAAAAACAGGGCTGTGATTAATGCTGTCACAGAGATCTTTACCCTGTGCTGCAAGCCCTTGGGTAACCTGAGAACAGACGAAGCCATCCTCTCAAGCTCTGCTTTCACTTCTCCCTATCCCAAAGCAGCGGAGGAGCCCGATATCCCAGGGAGCAACAGGTGTTCCACAGCGTGTGTCTGAGAGAAAGAGAAAGTGTGGGCATACTTGCAGTGTGTGTGCAAAAGCATGAGAGTGTTTGCATTTGTGTGCGCATGTGTGGTATACGTGCAAATGCGTTTGTCAGTGTTATGCGCGTGTGCATATTTGAGCATTCGAGTGTGTATGTCTGTGAGTGCAGGCACGTTTGTGTGTGTGTGTGCGTGTGTCGCATTGGTGTGGTGTGTATGTACCACCACATCCCCTGCTGGAAGACTCGCATTTGGAGGGCAGACTTGAGTACCTCTGTCAAACAATTACTGCACCCCACTTGGAGGTCACCATGGCGACGGTTCCAGTGCCTCATCTCCCTAGCATTTGTGAGAAAGGGGCTACCCACCAATTGCTGCTTTAATATTGCACAACAAGCACCACTGCATTAGTCATACCTCCTCCAAACACATTTCCCAGGCTCACTGCATCCCTCTCTGAAGACCATGCCCGCTGCAGGTAAACACAGCTGAACACAATCATAAGCCACAGCCGCACGCTAACATCGCAAGCCTTGTAATGAAATCCCATATATTCAACAAACTGCATTGCTGTACATCTCATATCTGTGGTCGTCTGTATGTATAATTTGATTCTGCACATTTTGACTGAGATAGCATATCTCCTTTTTCAGTGCACATTATCGCATGCGTAATCTAACATTCCATCCCCCCTGGCGACATGTTCAAGAATGTTTTTTTTTTTTGTGTGATTCCTGCTCACTTATTATGGGATGCTATTTTCCAGAAGAAGATGCATGCCGTTACATTAAAATGACATCTAGCTCTGCCAGAATCCAACAGGAGTCCACTTCCTGTGGTTCAGATCATTTTCAGACAAATTCGTTCCGCACACTATTTCTATTAAGACAATGATTTGATTGCAACATGTATTTATCAGGAATCTGAATTCTGAAGCATAAAAAAACAAACTCTTCCAGAGCATGTGTGTGTGACTGAGTGTAAGTGCTCTTTTCTGTAAATGAGTGGAAATAATGCCCAGAGGCTGCTGCTGGTTTGTCCTTAAACTGTCAACAGACTTGTAGCTGCATTCTTTGTGCTACTAGGAAAGCCCTGCAGAGACTTGTTTATGAGGTAAACGGGGCCAAGAACCTGCAATCTCTCTATCTGCACCACTTAGTGACTCTCACTTTATCTCCCTCCCTCACTGACTCTTTCATTCTTCTCTTTCTCTCTCTCTCTGGAACACACATTCTCTCATTCCTTCTTTGTCTCTCTGCCTGGCTCTCTTTCTCCCTGGCTGCTGCTCTGTCTCCTCACTCCTTCTTACTCCCTCTAGTATTTCAGATTTCAGCAAATATTACTGAGAGAGAAACATATCCAATTCCCTTCTCTCCAAAGCCCCGTAAACAAAGGTATCTTCCCTCAGACATGGACGCCAACAATAAATGTTTTATTGAGAGAGAGATAAAGCAAGAGAGAAAGAGAGCCAAACAATAAATAAACATATAAATTAAAATCTCTGCCCTTCTGCCTCAGGGGTTTAATTTATTTTAGAAAAGCCTAAAATAAAGTAAAAACAAAATGAAAATGGTCTTTAAAAATAGGCTCTTCAGCTGACCAGCTCCCCAGCATTTCAGCCACAGTACTCTTCGTCATGATTAAGGTTTCTGACAATATTCTGTGGTCTGTTTCATACTGCGAGAGCTAAGTTGTTGGGCAGTTTTTCGCCGGGGGTTACCAGCCTGTTTCTTTGTGGAGTGCATTACCCATGCTCTGACTTCAGCTAGGAGCTGAAATCTTCCATTGCCTTCATTTCTGGCCTGAGGCAATCAAGGGCCCAAATGGTAAAGCAATATAGCCACAAGACTTTCCCTAATCCTCACAGTGAATTACCGCTTGTACACACTATTCACTTAAATTCACAAAGCAGCTAAATGCTTCTGTTTACTAGCTCTCAAAATCGTCTGTGATACGGGAAAGGAGTAGCAACCGAAACAAGCTGTGAATATGTACTGTGAGAGAAATTTGGGAAGTACTGTTGTACAGTCATATCCAGATTCCTCCATGATGAAATGATCTCTATAAATGGTCTAATAATGGAGAAATTATACGTGTTCACCCGTGGTGATGACAGGTGGCAAGCGCTGTCGCAGCATTCACTTCGGGAATGCTGTCAAAAAGCCACATCTGTAAAAACTCAGACTGGTTCCTTCTTTTCTTAATGTCACAGGCAGTGTGAGAACACTAGAACAATAGGCCTCATTCACAAAAAATATGATTATATACGATGGTAAAACTGTGCTTAAGAACATTTTCATGAACATTTTGGCATTCGTCTTTTTTTCTAATCTGAATTTGTTCTTTGGTACCAAGGTCGGTTCTAGGCATAGGCGACAAAGGCAGTCGCCAAGGGTTCAATTCACATTTGTGGGGGGGGGGGGAGGACGTCAAAACAAAGAGGGAAAAAGAAAATAAAAATCCAGGTATCGCACCCATGACAGTCAGTGGAATGACCGTCATCGGTCCACCACACCCAGCAGAAAGGCTACAGCTATTCGCGTTTGGTATGATCAAAATACGTGTTTGCAAACATACGTAAAGGCTTATACACAGATGTTTCTGTTTAGAATGCTTTATTATTATTTATTGAGTCTTTTTTTTTTCAAAGTCAAATTTTTCACTGGTTTTAGTTTTTATTTTGATTTCATTTCAGTCTAGTTTCAGTTAGTTTTAATTGCGGGGGCCTGTATTACAAAGCAGGGTCCTGTTTCACAAAGCAGGACTACAGAATTCGCTCAATAACAGTAAAACTCGGAACTGTTCTTTTTACTTCAGTCCATGTTCCAGATTTGGGAGAGTTCTGGGTTTTACTCAGTGCAGTTATCCACCTAACTCAGTAATCGTGCTTCAAGAAACAAAGCCCTGCTTCATGAAATACCCCCTCAGGGCCCTGTCTCACATATGTGGCTAACTCAGTAAGTCTGTTGACATTTTGGGGAAAACTCAGGATTTTCGATTTCACAAAGCAAGTGATCTACAACATTGGTTACATTCGTGAAACGGAGTAAATCCAAATTTAATTAATGAGATAATTTGATAAGATATGCATCAAATAATCCTGGATTGTTTAAGGCTACATTTACACTGCCTGGTAAAAGTGACCCAATTCCGATTTTTTGTTCAGAAGTGGCACAGATCGGATATGTACCCTACTATAAACATGCAAACAGGAAAAAGCACATTGAATCTGATATTTTCATATCTGTTTCAGACCAAAAAAAATCTGATAGGAATCGGATATCTTCCAATGACACTCCTCTAAACACAAAGATCGGAGTTTACCAGTCATTCCAATTTGCACGTCAATCAAAACGCAATATTCTTGTACTTTTTTCGCATTTGAATGACATGTAACGCATATCACATGCACAACCACTCTTTACCATTTGGTAATGGTAAATGTTAAAATAAGTTGAATGGAGGATGGTGGCGAAAACCAAGGTTACGTTCTTTTAAGTTTGAGGGGCGAAGAGTCAGTAGGCCAAAATCCAGGGGATGTTCGTTGCAGACCTAAGACACTAGGAAAGCAACAGCTTGAATTATTATTGCTATCTCGTTTTGCGTCCATTGTAGAAGGCCATATGGTTGTGGTGGCGTGGTTGTTTACTTTTGTAACAGTAATCAAACCTTTATGTGCGCATGCAGGTTGTTTCAAGTGTAAACCATGTGAGCATAAGTATCGGATATGGGTCACTTTAAAAAGTAGACATAAACAGGCGGTCAAAAAAATCGGATATTGGCAAAAAATCTGAACTGGGCATCAAGACCTCCTGTGTAAACATAGCCTAAGTGACGTAGGTGAAACAGGGCCCAAGATTACTGAGTTAGCTGGATACCCACCCTGAGTTAAACTCAGAACAGCTTATTTTACTTTAGGCCATGTTCGAGATTCAGGAGGGTTCTGGGTTTTACTCAGCGCAATTATCCAGTTAAGTAAGTAATTCTGCTTCGTGACACAGGCCCCAGATTTGCTCATTTATTTTCCTTTGATTCCTTATGATGAAGCTATATAAATACCCACCACACTCAAACCCAACACTTAGCAATGGCATATTTGCTAGGGGAGAGAGCATGTTTTTAGGGACAGTGCAGATACGTTTGTGGAGAGCGATGAATAGCTGATGTTTGCACACGACCCTGTATTGCGCATGCCTTGAGCTTGCTAAGGTAGAAACAGGTTGATTATGCTAAGCAACAGGAATAGGCACGCAGATCCAGTTTATGAACAATTAGCGTACATCATCTGATACAGCTGGGATACACATAAAAAAATCTAAGGGCTGCATATGATGCATGATCCCCATGTTAGTTTTTTGTAGAAATAAAAGAAGACTTTCAGAAGAATTTTCTTAATTAAGCCCAATGACTCATTTAAATAGAGCAGCATCCTGTTTTTAAAATATGAAAGAGGGTCAAGTTCATGTTTCACACACCTTAGATGTTACATTTTCAGAAAATTCTGAATAGAAAAGTGACTAACCATTTTACTTATGCAATTGTATGACCAGTTAAAAGTTGTCTGCTGTTCTATTTAAATGGGAACAAGGTCAGAGCTCCTTTGATGCAATTAGTAGTGGGAACAAATAGATGGAATCTTTGGACCAATTTCACTGTCATTATTAAGAGAATGAAAGACTCCTCATATCCAAATGTGCGATCAAAGCTAATCTCCTGAGTCTATTGCAGGAAATCTAAAACTATATATTAGTCTCTACATTGTCAAATCCTCCCTGGGATAAGCTCCAGCACTCCACGTGACCCTGCCCAGGATAAGCGTATAGATAATGGATGGATGGATGGATGGATGGATGGATGGATGGATTGTCAAATCCTTGACTTCTGTTTTATTCTCTTCATATATTGAATGTCGTTGCCCAAAATAAAATAATAAGAATTCATTAAAAAAACACCCCATTTCCATCTCTCTTTCATGTGTCTCCCTAACATGCTTAGGCCCACATTCAGTCTAAATGAAGTGCCGTTTTTGCCCCTCGAGTGGAGCGTTGAATTTACAATACAACATATTCAATTAATATGAGAACTAAGGAGGCAGTGCTACCGATGTGGTATTGCCTAAATATACAATTTCAAAGTAAGGCCAAGGGGCACAGCTGGCAGGTTGAACTCACCCTGCCTGAACCAGGGCCAAATAATAGCCCGTTCCCGCTCCTGACTCAAAGATGAACAGTCTGAGGAGACACAAACATTGCGGTTGTGAACGTAAAAATAAAAATTAAAAAAAATAAATCTGGTCTGCCCAGATCTCTTTTTGGCTACTTTCGGGACAGATGGAGAAGGGACCCTACCCCCTAATGGTCTGTTCTGACCTCTCTAAAGCATGACAGGATTTGGGTAGCTGGCAATGAGCAAATCTCCCACCGGTGGCATCGGCATTTGCTTACTTCTTTATCACAGGGCAATAAAGCAAACTAGATTCTCTGCCATGATGCTATTTGTGGGAAATGTCATTAAACCTCTGTCTCTCTAACTATGCTTGTTTCTCGTGTTAATGATTATTTTTTTCATTTCAATTTCAGGGATATCAGATTTTTTGTTAACCTCAAGTGACAAAAGAGCCCCGTCTGTCTTTTATGTCCGCGCAAAGTGAGAAACCAGGACGTTAGCAGCCTCGCTTGCTGGACCAATGTGACTTCTTCCAAAAACGGAAAACAGGGTTTAAAAGTGTAACTACCCCTGAGCAGCCAATATTATGCTGAGGTCAATGTGCCAGCTGCCTCCTCCTACATCAGATTTAATAAATGTCTAAAGGATATTAATATTAGCATCCAATTAATTAAAAGAGGTTTTGTCCAGCACCTGTGTCCACAACCCTGAGGCCAGGCCAGGTCACAAGTGGTTAGTTGATGGAAGGGGCTGTATTTTTTATATCTATTGTGTTGCACAACCCCTGCTATGATTTCTCAGCTTGGGAGCTTGAGCTTACTTTATTTACGCAATCAGAACAAAAGGAGACAAAAATTTGTGTTTCTTTTTCCCGTAGTTAACACAAGTGCTTTCCTCCTATCACCTTTTCCTGTTGCCAGGATGCTGCCGCTTGTGTAGCATCCTACACAAGTTGTTACATAGTAATCCGTGGAGGAACATGAGTGGTTGTTATCACGTTTTTTTTTTTTTTTGTTTTTTTTTGTGGCTGACTGATTTCATTTTTTAAAATTTGTTTGCACTTTCTATTGAAACTTTCAACCGCTAAGTTATGTCATTTTAAAACTGAAAAATACATGTGAGGTGCTGGTGTAGGGTTAGGCTATTCCACGAGCTCTGCCCTGCTGAGACGTCTCAAATGACATTGTCACCTTTCTGACCATGGGACAGGAGTCTTTTTCAAGAAGAAGCTCAAGAATTGACACTGACGCTGAACGTTTTCCGATTTTTGGCAACTGCATAGTTAGGCTACCTTACCGCCATCAGAGCGCACTACCCTCTCTGATGTTCATCGCTTGTCAAAAAACACACGCAAAAAAAAACATCACCAAATGTTTGTTCAAAAAAATATATATATGATCAACTAAATAAGTAGCCTACGTGAACGGTGTTTAACTCTTGAGTGTACTGTAGGATTCGGAAGATGGTTTGATATAGTGAGTGAAACTATTACAATCAAATAAGGTAATCTGATTATGCCCGCACACATGAAATAAAAGTGATGCTCCAAAACAGTAATATGAGGCGTAAGACTCGCCGTGTAAATTTCTAATTACAGTATATGGAGGAAACATACCTGTCACTGGTCAATGCTAATCGGTATTGGTGATCAAGAGCCAGGAGTAGTTTACAGTGCTCCGCAGTAGCGCGCTCCAACTGGGTCACTAACGATTGGTACTGTGCAACAATGATAAGCATCACAAATAACGTCGATTGGGCTACATTTTCGTGGTCTATCCTATTATCTTCGAATTACTCAATAAGCAAACGAAGCGACAGCGATATTGACGAGGTGATGTGTGCACATAGCCTATACATTTAATGTTCTTGCACAATTTATTATTTGACAGGTACCTTACAATTGTCCGTCAGTTTGATGATGGAAACCATTTTAACCATGCTATTATTCATTACTAAACTTTCCATCTTCGAGACCTATTCATTTTTTTAAAATGTAAATTGTTGAAAAACAACGAAATTTTAGAGATATAATTAATTCCTACCTCAAAGAGCTGCGGGATCTCTCGTTTGGACAGGTATTCTTTGGCGTCACTGGTGTTCATCGTGCTTGTGCTATGCTCAGTTCTTCGTGGCAAATTGTTTAATGCTGTCAATTTAAAAAATAAAAAAAAACTTGAGGGAATCACAGTGGCCGCATGAGGTGTCCTGACTTCTCAAAAGCACGGTCTCCTGTCCATCTGAGCTCAGTGTCTGTTACGCATGCCGTTGTTCTTACGGCTGTCACTCACCCCACGCTCGCGCTCTTTTCGTCGAAGCTTCTTTGTATTATTATTGTAACCCTTTGTATCTCTTTAATTGCTAAACGTGTCAGTCATTCGCCGCACATGAAGCAAAAGGTAAATAAAACACGCAACATCAGTTTTTCTACACAGTTTAGTCCAAAGAAAAGCCTGACTTTTAAAACAGACCGGTTGTCAGGCAACGCCTCTTGTACATCCTATCTGGTTCGTCTCTCCCTTCTCTGGTACCTCGGAGGGAGTAGATGTCAGGAAATTTGGGGTTAAATTCTTCAAATAAATACTCTCTATGTATTTTCGTTTCCTTTTAATTGGTCGCAGCATGTTTTGTTTTCCCAGTCACAGGGTCAAAGGAAGAACGTAATGGTGAATGGAAAATAAGAGAAGACGCCAGCTGCTAATAATTTTAAATGTTTGGATTTACTGTACTGGTATGTCATGCTTGTAAAATGGAGCACTATCCAAAAGAAACAGCTGCTATAGTAGTTTGAAAGTTAGCTATGTGCAACTTTCATAATAGTTTTCTACTAACCAAAAAACTTGACCATGTTTTTCCTGGAATAGTCTGTTACCTTGAATCTCTCAGAGAACTATTCAAATATATTTAAGTTCTACATGTCCGTTAGTATAATTGTCCACATTGTGGTGCAGCTGACAATGAAGTTAGTCAAATTCAGATTGCAAATCAGATTCAGTTCCATTACCATGCATCATAGTCACTATTATGAAAACATTCACAAACATTTAGAGAAATACATTATGTGTCATTAACCAAGAAAAAATATTGATTATATTTTCCCTTGAAATTCAAATTGACCCCTGAAGAAAGTACTCCCTGATTGCAGTGATGGGCTGGCCATTGGATTGGGCATCCCAATTTGATTAGAGATTTTTTAAATGCATCACAGACAAAGAAAAAAATCTATCTCAGCTGAGAGCATTTTAATAAAGTGGTAAAGGATACCGATCTCTTCTGGGTGCTCAGCTGATTTGTGCAATACTGACAATTACATATTGCAAATTATATATCAGTGGCCACTTTTTTATGTGTACCTGCTTGTTAATGCAAATAGGCTGGCCTACTCCTCCAAACAGGGAATCATTTGGCTGCAATTCACTATATAAAGCATACAGGCATGGTGAAGAGGTTTAATTGTTGTACGACCAACAATTAGAATAGGCACAATGCATGATCTGAGTGACTGACTGTGCTATGATTGTTGGTGCCAGACATGGTGTTTCCAGCATCTCAAAAACAGCTGTCCTATTGGGATGTGAAGGCACTGCTCTCTAGAGATTACAGAGAATGGTGCAATGAACAAGAAACATCTAACGAGAAGCAGTTCTGTGGTCAAAACACCTTGTTAATGAGAGAGGTCTGAGGAGAATGGGCACACTCGTTCAAGCTAACAGAAAGCCTACAAAATGCTCAAAAAACAGATGTTTGCATTTCTGAACACACAGGTGTCATGGAAGTGGATGGGCTACAGCAGCAGGGGACCATGCACTCCTGTCAGCTAAGAAGTCAACAGGAAGATGACACTGAAGAATCTTACAAATGTCCATTTTTGCTGTGAGGTGCAGATGATAGGATCAGAATTTAACGTAGACAGCATGAATCCATGGATCCATTCTGGCTTGTGTCAATGGTGCAGGCTGCTGCTGGTGGTGTAATGGTGTGGGGAATGTGGGATGAAAAATCTGGAGCTATGTGATGTTGTCAAATCAGAATGAACGGAAATCCCTTAGGAACGATTCCAGTGCCTTGTTGAATCCGTGCTGTGAAGAATTTAAGGTGTTCTGATGACAAAAGGGGGTCCTAAAATAGGTGTACATAATAATGTGATCTCGGGTGTGCATATATACAGTCTATATAGTCTACACACACACACACACACATATATATATACACATATATACTGTATATGTAGTATTACACTTTCTGAAAATACTAGAAAAATAGTAGTTTTAATTTATCGTTCTTAGAATGAGCGAGTGTAGGAGAGTTTTACTCAATGCAAATGACTAGCAAATGCCTTAAAACACAAAACAAGTCAGTGAAATCTGTCTCCTTTCTAAACAGCGGCAACATACTCAAAATAACAATCCTGATCCTAAGGTTGGAACATGTACATACATGTTTCAGTTGTGTTGTAGAGCCTTTTTTTTAGATCAGATGTGCATCCTGTCCATATTCTGGGCTGGGTGTGTCAGGTTCTGGGTTAAGCAAGAACAATAGTTCCAGTAGGCATAATAGGAAGTGAAGAAAATCTTTGTAAAATCCTTTTTTGATTAATCAAAATGACAGAAGATATCAAATATATCCACAGGAAACATGTATCTCTCAGTTATGCTGGCGTTCAAGACCAGGAATGCACCAGTCTGTTTTTTGGATCTCCCTGTACTTTCTGTAATACTTTATTTATTACCAGAGGTGGGTAGTAACGCGTTATATTTACTCCGTTACATTTACTTAAGTAACTTTTTGAATAAATTGTACTTGTAAGAGTAGTTTTAATGCAACATACTTTTCACTTTTACTCGAGTATATTTGCGAAGAAAAAATGTTACTTTTACTCCGTTATATTCGGCTACATTCCGCTCGTTACTTTTATTTTTTACTCATTTTTTATTCAATGCACGTTCTGTTTGTTTCATTCTCTCAGAGAGACTTCAGCCGAACAGGCTGACTGGTCTTTGCTTTGGCTCTGTCACAGCCCCAAATGACTCAGTTTCACCAATCAAACGTAGCCAGTCACAGCACACAGAAGGATGAGTGGGCGACAACAATGGCTGAAACAACGGCGGGTGATTCGTAGGAGGCAGAACACCCCTGGCCTCACGTTCAAACTATGTTTTACTTACAGACTACCAAAAACAGTAGTTACATTATGCGCTGCCTTCTTTGTCTGCCTAGAAATGTGGACATTTCAGCCTACAAGAACTCAACTTCGAACTTGAGAAAATATGTGGCGGTAAGTTGTAGGTTAGTTTTGGCTGTGCATAGCTAACTATTTGACTGAGTGGTCATTTATTGTCTTGGACAATCCGTTTGTGAAATATACGCGCATTTGTGTACCTTCCAAAATAGCTGTGCCTAATACCACACATTACATTACATTACATTATAGGCATTTAGCAGACACTCTTATCCAGAGCCACACGCCTTGTTTATGGCGTTGTCGCCCTTTTTAGTACAGTCTGGCTTGATTGACAATTCATTTATTCAGTAGGTGAGAGTATAAGCTTTCTAACGATGTATAACATGTCTAATTTTGCTTTTGGAATAGCAGCATAACCGAAATTTTTCTTATCATCGCATTCACTTATGCATTCACTCACGAAAGGTGGTCAACTATTATTCGTAATTTCTTGGGAAATACTATTATTATTGAGGACTTCTGGGCATAGCTAAGCCGCATATTTGCTGATAGACCTAGCTGACATCGTTTTCTGGAGCAAAACAGAAGCGGATTGAACTGTATTGTTGATTTACTGTCTCTGTCTCCATCTACTGAACACATAAGATTTCATCATTGCTATGTAAGTAGGCTATTATTGTTCAAAATACGTCGGTTATATACGTTATTTTTGAAATTGAGTGTGTTTAAATAGGTTACTGGTATTAATATGGATATTTCACACTGCAATGTAAGCGTTAGTAGGGTAATAGTTTTTGTGAAGCATGTAAGGTGAGCGCTGGAACATTGCATAGCATACATAAAGTTTGTTTACGCTAAACCGGAAGTTCTGCACATATTCCGCGCAAGGCATCATGGGACTTTGGGATATTGTGGATAAGTGCACCATAAGGTACAATAATGGTGCGACAAAGCATTATGTTTTCCACATATAAAGTTTCTGTTTGAATTTGAGCAGGCTCCTCTTTGTTGTGATGATGAGTCTATTTTAATGGATAAATCCCCTGTAGCCTCATTGATATTTTTTCTGTCAACGGAGGGTTCACCCCAACAAACTGATGAGGTATACAGACTTAATAGAGTACAACAGAAAGCGAAAATCCTCCTCTTCTGACGAACCTCCTGTGTATTGTTTTATTTAAAGGGATATTGTGGCGGTTTCCCCAAGAAGCAGAGACGGAGACTGGCTTGGCTGTTTTCGAATCGCTCCCGGGGAGCTTCGCTTTATTTGTGACATCTCTTCAAAACGGTATCGTAACTGACCGTCATAGCTGGCGAAGCCTGCTTTTGTCAACCCGTTCGCCGTGATTGGCTGCCCCGCGCAACGGGACTAACCATCACACAGCCTTACGTCACATCACACAAGGTCGGATAATTTCTACAGCGGAAACAGCAGCACAGACACGCAAACAGAGACAGGCAGGGAATACAACAACAGTATTGGCTAATTGACAAATGACAGAAACATGACGTTGCAAATCATAAACCCGAGGGCTGCTAGCGCTACGGAAGCGATTCCTAACAGGCTACACACATTCAAAATAACGAGTATTTACACGATCGCGGAGCGGGACAAGTTAACCGCTAACAAGCTAACAATTATTTAGTTACACACAGGCAAGATCGCCACAATATGATTTAGGCCATATTTGAATTTGCACATGACTATTTTGTATTTTCTTTACTTCTATTGGACAAGCATTTACAATTTTATATTTTGGACATTTGGATTTTTACGTTCATCTTGCTCTGCTTATTTCAACATTAAATCAGATTATATGAAGTAACTCAGTACTTGAGTAGTCTTTCACAAGATACTTTCTTACTCTTACTCAAGTAATTATTTGGATGACTACTTTTACTTCTACTTGAGTCATTATTATTTTAAAGTAACAATAATTTTACTTGAGTACAGTTTTTGGCTACTCTACCCACCTCTGTTTATTACATTTGTTCTGAAGTTTAGTGAAAGGCTGATGTTTTTATATTTGCAAACTACAGCTGACAACTGTGACAACTTCCATCTTTATTAGAATTGTGTCAGTGTGGTTTATGAGTGAACCAATGTTTGGTGTTTAGGGCTACCTAGCTTATTTGGTGCGAGCAATTATTTGAAATGATAATAATAATTTAAAAAAATAATAATAATAAAAACCATACACACTGGCACCTCCAAGAATCAACCTGAGTGACCACTGCTTTTGCTGCAAAACCCTTCACATGCTGACCTTGAGTGAAGAGTTGGAAAAGCAGGAGGCCAGCCTGCGACATGTGTGGCACAGCTCCTTCATACAATGAACTGCGTGTGGTGAGGAACAGCCGTGAACTACAGCACCACCTGCAGGCTGTATTCGGTACATTTTTCATTGTGTGGTATTCCAAACAAACAAGCCTTTAGGGACATCATTTACTGTTTCGTGAATCCTTTCGCTCCTTGTAGCCAATGAGAATGTCCATGACTGCGTGCTACTTCTTGTAACTTTTAAGGAAATACGACTTATGGTAACTTTTGAAGAAGTAGGTTCCCCAAAACGGACAACTGAATCAAACACACCAAGCGTATGGTGTGTGCCCTCGCCAATACAACGAGCCAAATCACAGAGGCTGTGATTAGCATATCAGTAATAAAATTATTTCGCATTTGCATCATTGATTATACAACACATTTAACAGTTTGCTATTTTGTTTATGTGTTGAGGATAATTATCAACAATTGTCAACAATAAAAACTTTTTTTTAAAATGATAAAACAGGTAATAGACGTACTACACATCTGTAGTCAAGGTTAATTTCCAGTTTCCGGGTAAGGTTTAAGGGGCTAACCTTCCAGTCTCCAATTGTAAAAAGTTAAAAATTCCATTATTATTATTATTATTATTATTATTATTATTATTATTATTATTATTATTAATAATAATAATAATAATAATAATAATAATAAGAAAGTTTATACTTACTGTTGTTGTTATAGTTATTATTAATAACTATAATAATATTATTATTTGTAGTAGTAGTAGCAGTAGTAGTAGCATGCACTGAAGAAGTTAAATCTCACCTCGATCACACAAACACCATCAATGTGTAGCACCCACCACACAAGCAAGGAAAGACACAACATTTTTTGAGTCAAAGTTTTATTAAAATTAAGAGGACTGGTCCTCCTGTCCCAACAAACTGAATATAAATACAAAGCGTTATGTACTGTACATGTGGCAGTAACAGCTGAAGGTGTACCAACTGATCCCAGATCAATGATGAGCTACTGAGATCAGATTTCAAATGGAGGTTTTGCCTGCTTTCTCTATGCATGAACAGAAAGCAAGTCAGAAAGATAGTAGCTCCATTCTGAGATAAAAGGAGAACTGAACATCTTGGCTAGTTGGACTGTGAATGATTAGAAAGGGTTGAAGTCTTGACTTTTTTTCCACCCCAAAGTTCTCCCCAACTTTTCCCTTTGGATCAAAAACCTGTAGGCAGCTAAGAAGTCCCTGTTCTTCCCCAGCTATGGAATATTTGCTGCAGTGTGCCCTCACGCCAGGATAAGGACACAGGACCCAGGGAACACATCACAGGCATGCAAGCTTTCCGGAAAGTTCACCAAAAACAAGTTTACTCGGTCTGGCTTACAAGCTTC
This sequence comes from Anguilla rostrata, assembly GCF_018555375.3. NCBI lineage: Eukaryota > Metazoa > Chordata > Actinopteri > Anguilliformes > Anguillidae > Anguilla > Anguilla rostrata. Next base: position 18,172,889 of record NC_057942.1, on the reverse strand, counting down.
TCATATGTGACCTGAGAGGGGATTCTTTCATTTGCTCTTTTTTTTGCTGTATCAGCATGACAGAGATATCAACGATATCAGAGATCCAACTGACAACACCTTAGATGTGGGATCTGTGGCCAGTGCTGTGCTTTTTCGGATTCAAGCAATTACCACACATACTTGTATGGCCACAGGTCAAGAGCACATAGATGCTGATTGCTCAGATGGTGCTGAGATGCTTGGACTGCAGACTCTAAAACAAACCAGATGGTCAGCTCTTGCATTAGTTCCATCCTCTCTACTCCATTTTTCTAGAAGGTTCCAGTTGGCAATGGAAGTTTCCAGGGCAAGAAAATTCATGAAGAGGCACCTTGAAGGCTAGAACATTCATTTAAAACAGAACTGCCTTTGGAAATCTCAAAAATTTTGTAAGATGCATAAAATTGGAATGTTTCATCTTCAGCAATAGAGGCAAAGTATCCAACATTAATTCCTCAATCTTAATTTCTTCATTGCCCTTTATTCATTTTTTTCTGCATTATTTGGCACTATGTTTGTAAGTGGACTCAGTCAAATGAGTAAAACATTGTAACACTGGAGATCAATTGCAGCTTTAAATGATTCATGTCTTGTAGCCTATTTGTAGAGAGACGCAACACTTGTTTACAGGGATTCTTACCCAAATTTTCTCCTAGGAGGCGGAAATTCATTTTTTCACCTGTACGGAACGAGTCTCTGGTCTTAATCTTGAGAACCATATATGCCACTATGCTGAAAGCTACACTAGGGATATTCAATGAAAACAAAATAAAAAATATTTTTGAAAATATTTTCACTGCAACTGTCCTTTAAGACACTTGTATTATGCCAAACTTTTTAATAATTTCTGCTGGGTCTCAGGAGGAAATGACTAAAATAACTTCTTTAGAAACTGATCTGGCTCTGAATTCCAGAATATCGGTCTTGCTCCCATTGTCTTGAAGAATACAAACTTCCCTTTCTGAGTGTAAAAGCTGTTATGTCTGTCTGAGCACAGAGCCTTTCTAATCTTAGAATGCAGAGCTAACCACCTGGTTAGCCTAGAGAACCCTATGTCCATATTTTCCCATAGAGAAATCAGCCTCATTGTACTGCTGCTTCAGTTGCACTGAGTATACTTTGACTGCATGTGACATGGATCAGTGTTACACAGCCTCCTTCCAAACACTACAGCAGGAGAGAGGCTGTATGGACATTCTGCCAGAAATATAAGGTGCAAAAAAAACTGCTACACAAGAAAGCCTGCAAACCGTGCAGCCGTGGCTACACTCAGAGGTGTTGTGTAACCCCAAAAATGGAGTAATCGCAAAGGGTTCAATCTATATCTTAAAGGGGGGGAGGGGCATCCCTACCATAGCTTAGAAACCTGTGTACCTTTAAAATGTTTTCACAGTAATGTTTTCCTACGTATATGCATGACTACTTAAATAACTTTACTATTCGCACCGTGCCTTCTTCTGAAGCATCCCCGTCTCAAGGATTTCTATGCCTCCAAAACAAAATGGATTACAAGGCGGTGAAAATAATTTGACAATAAAGCCATGCCCCAAAAATTCCACTCAGAACAAGGAGAAAATAATGAGCAGGTACCATTTTTTAAACTGTGAATCAGCTTTCCTTTTCTTTGTTCCCATAATGCAACCTCATAGATTCAATTTTGCCCCGGTTTTAAAAGTGCAAATCCAAAGACAAAACAAAAACATGAGAGAAGAGCTAATGCTTAAAGTAACACTGATATACATGCTCTTCACTGCCTACGGTAATACTGTTTCCCCACAAACACCAACTTTATTCATGCACTTTGCTATACTCCAGAAAGCCAGGATATGCCAGTTCTGAGACACTGATCTGATTTCTCCTTCACATCTATGCTGTCAACACTGTCCAACATCATCCTACAACCCCATCATATTTCTTTTACTTCCTTGATTCTACAGCTGCGACAGGTTTCAGAAAGAGTCTGTGACCGGAATGGGTCATTCTGGTGGGTGGGATATGAGGGATGGGACTGAGGAAGGTCGAGGTTCTCCTCTAATCCCAAGAAACTGAAACCTGATCTAGAGTGACCATTCCCCCCCCCTCAAAATTTCCAGAACATGTATGGGTTCCCCTCTCCCCTTGTATACAAACAGATATTAGAAATAAAAGGATTAGATTCATTGGGCGAGGGGAGGAGGGCAGTCAATGCTGGGAATCGCTCTAGCTGGAGTCTCCAGAAGGGGGCGACGGCGGGTCAGAGTCGGGCTCGTCCTGCTGGTCCGAGGGCAGGTGGACTCGCTGCTCGTCCATGCGCTTGGCCTGCACTCTCTGGATCAGACTGAAAAAGTCCTCGTCTGGAACCGTGGGGGCCCGCGGACCCAAATCGGGAGGGGAGCAGCGCTGATCGTCTATCCTAGAGGACTGGAGGGGGAGGGAGGGAGGGAGAGAGAGAGAGAGAGAAGGGAGACAGAACAGCAAAGAGAGGGAGGAGGGAGTAGAGTGGGGGGGAAGGAGGGAGAGAGAAAATGAAGCAGAAAGAGGACAGAGGAGTAGTTACATTTTATTGCATAATAGCAATCTAGTATACAAGTTTATGCAGTGTCTTATATAGGAAATTATATAGTTGCATTCTAATAGGATAATAAGAGAAGCACTGTATAAAATGACATTTAGCATTCTTTGTCACAGCCAGTTACACTTTACATTGTCTGCCTTAACATGCACACAAAATGGTCTTTGCACTGGTTGTGGTAATACTCTGTTGAACAGTGCTAAAGATAAAGATATTTCTGTATGCATGGTCATCATACCATCCTAAGTAAACCTTTCGAAGTACACATTCGAAATTCCACAAGAACAATATTTTCTGGCAGTGACTCCCACTTTTGCATTACCTGGTGTATTTATTTTTCAAATTTTCAGAAAGCATTTGAAAGACCATCTCTGTTGTAATGCTTTCTTTTGTCCTGAAATTTCACTAAATGAATGAATATCATAACTCACAAGTGAGTCTAAAGTGGGTCTTACAGTTGCCCCAAAAAATACGAGATATTTGGGCTTGTCATGACAGTAAAGAAGAGAGTGAATTATGACCCAGGATTCAGTGAACAAAACAACACACACATGTAGGTATATTTCTGGGTGGGAAATATATCCAAAAGTAAATGTTAGCATGACTCAATATTCAATATATAAGAGCAATTTCCCACATCTTATTCCAGTTACTCATAATGAGGATTACTTGCCCAATCAGTATGGTTAATGGAATAAGGTGTTTACATGACTCATGTCACAGTCAGAACACTGGAATATGTTAACATCATGATATTAGCATGCCTGTAAACATGGTCACGTTTTTTTTTTTCTATTTGAATGACCAAAATTCCTTTGAACTGGAATTTGAATCTGAGAGAAAGCGAGAGCAAGCGGGATTCGGGGGGTGGCACTGGAGGGATGGAAGTACGCAAAGCGTCAGCGAAGAGGAGCGGAGCGCGTGCGAAGGGAGGGAGGGTGCGTGCGGACGCGGGCGTGCCTCCAGACCGCCCGTACCTGGCACTTGATGAGCATGTTGAAGAAGTCGTCGCCGGGCTCCTGGGGGTCCGCGTCTCCACGCAGGTGCCCGAGGTTGTTCTGGGTGATCCTGAGGCCCGGCAGGTTGCCGACGTTGGCCCGCTGGTCGTCCAGCCGGCGGCTTTGGGAGCTGGCGATGAGGTCAAACAGCTCCTCCGTTTGTGGTGAGGAGATCAGGGAGCAGGAGTCTGCCAGACATACCGAAAGCCCTGGTTAAATATGCTGAAAAGCAGTCATAAATGCTAAAAGATGCAATAAACACACAGTGGAACATAAACACACCCGAACAATCAATAAAGACACAGAGAACAGTGCTCACACGGGTACATACGCAAACACGCACCAAAAAAAAAAAAACTGATGTTTTAAGTTTTAACTTGGTTGTGAATAAATTGAAAGAGAAAGTAACATGTCTTTATATTCCATTAAAAGGTCAATTTAAATAAAAAAAATCCAATTTGCATTTGGCTCAAAAGTTTCACATCAGTAATTGAACCCATCACACATTACACAACACTAACACAACAGAAAATTTCAAAATGAGACAAACAATTGAGACCCTGTAAACAAAGTTTTGTAAAAGTATCCTCTGGGTTCAGAGGAAAACCACAGATGATGCATGCCAGGCAGAATTAGGCCAATATCCACTACTAAGTACTATTCAAAAAAGAGCCATCAAATGTGGAAATATTTTAAAATGAGTGATCCCCCACTGCTATCTTTATAAAGCCCTGAAATGCCAGGAGGTGAATACAAAGAAGAGTCCCCTCAGTCAGCTGGTCCTGGGATTCATTGAATACTAACACAACTAATAAAAGCCAGTCCCAGGACAGTGACATCCTTCTAGCTCAGATAATTTCACCCAACACAGTTATAATGAAACAAAAGGGAAAAGCATTTTACCTATTGGAAAAAAATGACAAAAACAAATTTGATAGCTATTTGGCTCTAAACAGACTGTGTCTGTGTCTGCCTACCTGACCATGGTGACAGATAGCAAACAGAGAAAAAGCTTGACAATGTACAAACTGGTCATCCTAAAAGGCAGATACAGGCAGACCTGACTGCCCAGAGAGGACAGACTGTGCCCACAATGCAGTCAAAGAGTGGTGGAGACAGAGCTACACTCGAAAATGACCAGAACACAAGGGAGAATTTTGAATGACCACCAAAAGAAAATGTATTGGACTAGTGGCAAATTATGTTACAGCTCGCCATAAATAGAGGGACAACCAGTGAGTGTATGCTTTGGAAAGATAAGCATGTATCTTGTCATGCCAATAAAGCATTTTATAAATTTGAAAAAATAAAACTGTGTGGCAGGCTGTGACAGGGAGACAGGCAGCGATAGAGTGACAGGCTGTGATAGAGAGACAGGCAGAGATAGAGTGACAGGCTGTGATAGATATGACAATCTGTGATAGAGAGACACACTGTGATAGGGAGACACACTGTGATAGAGAGACAGGTTGTGATAGAGAGACACACTGATAGAGAGACACACTGTGATAGAGAGACACACTGTGATAGGGAGACACACTGTGATAGAGAGACAGGCTGTGATAGAGTGACAGGCTGTGATAGAGTGACAGTCTGTGATAGAGAGACAGGCTGTGATAGAGAGACACACTGTGATAGAGTGACAGGCTGTGATAGAGAGACACACTGTGATAGAGTGACAGGCTGCGATGAAGAGACACACTGTGATAGAGTGACAGGCTGTGATAGAGAGACACATTGATAGAGTGACAGGCTGTGATAGAGATACAGGCAGAGACAGAGTGATAGGCTGTGACAGGGAGACAGTCAGAGATAGAGTGACACACTGTGATAGTGACAGGCAGCGATAGAGTGACAGGCTGTGACAGAGATACAGGCAGAGATAGAGTGACAAACTGTGAGAGAGTAACAGGCTTTGATAGAGTGGAGGGCTGTGACAGGCAGGCTGACCAATGAGGTCACCCAGTGGTGACTCAGGGCTGGAGGTGGCCCCACCCACGGCACTGCCCTCATCCTGCGGCTCATCAAGATGGCAGCGCTGGTCATCCATGCGGCTGCTCTGGAATTTGCTGAGGAGGTCGAAGAAGCAGTCCTCATCAGAGGGGTCCCTGGCCAGCTTCTGAAAGAGAGGTACACCCGTGTGAACCCCATGCTCTCTATCGCCTCACACATCCCACATCCTGCATATAATCCATTACATTTTCAGTACAGAAATCTGCTTAGTTATTCAGAGGTAACTGATGTCTTTTTAGACTAAGTTAATAAACTTAAGTCCATGACAGCCTGACAGGAGTTTATTTGTTATTTTTTGCAACCATGCATTAAGAGCAGTATTCAGAGAAAAAAGTGTGTGTGTGTGTGTGTGTTTATGTGTGACTGAGTGAGAGAGAGCGAGTGTGAAACAGAGCATTATGTGCATGAATTTGCGCATGTATGTGTGCATGTATATGTGTGTACAAGCATGTAGGCGTGCCTGAGAACAATCTGTACATACCAGTGTGTGTGTTTGCTTAAGAAGTGCAGGTGCATTGCGTGCATTTGAGCGGAGTGTGTGAATCATAAAAGTGTATATGCTAGCTGCATATAGGCAGCATGATAAAGGACATTGTCCTATAAAACTCACCTTGAACAAACACATTCTAAACTGGGTCAGCTAGCCTGAGTGGGAATGTGGGCCAGCGCAGACAGTGAAAGAGAGCCTGGAGTCTTTGTCATTGTGTGACATTGCGCTGCTTAGAGCTTTGAGGCCCTGGGCAAGTTTAACTTCCACAACGTAGCATCTAGGCCACAGATGAATCGCTACACCAAGCTCCAATCGCACATACCAACAGAACTGGGTGGACACAACGTAAACCCAAAACCGTCACCGTGTCTTGGTGTGTTGCCAGATATCTGTGAGTGTGAGGGAACACATGAATATTCACTTTGTCCATTATTATCTAGAAAACATGAAAATCTTTTTTGTTTGAGAGTTTGCTCCATGCACTAGCCTCTCATTGGCAAAGACGTCCAAGATAATGCAGTTCATAAACATTTCAACTGAGACTTGAGCATAATTTCCATTTCCATCACACGGCCAGAAATACTCCGTAACTCACATGGGTGGATGGACCGTGCAGGTGCTGTCCCGATCAGTTTCAAACTCAGGGGATACATAAGCTTCTCAAGAGATCAATGACTCTCAAATGCTACGCAATGGTCACTTACATATCCCGCAGTGTAACTGATTGCAAGTGTGTTCAGGATATAATCTTAAATCTTATAATCCTGGTCATCGTCACACAGATAATGATATGCTCATGTCTGGTGGCCTGGCCTTTCGGCATACGGTAAAACTACCGCGCAGACTGCCAGTCGGACCAGCGTAACACAGGTGTTTCTTCGTGCGTAGGGAAACCGGCAGCACCAAGCAGCCAGGGGTAGTATTAAATTGGGCATTTAAACTTGCTAACATCAATAAATCACTGCAAGCGCCCACTCTGCACATTTGCGATAACATTTCCCGCCGACAAATTGCCCCTGTGTCAGTCTCAAAATAAACTAACCCAGCAGCAACAACTCATCCAGACCTCTCTGGAGAAAGCTTGGTCTCTCTTTGTGCTCTCTCACTGCTGTGTGCTGTGGAGCTGGGGTCTGATACGTTACATCTGTTTCATGTATGTTCCTATCCATAACAACATGTGAGGCAAAATACACCGATCAGCCACAACATTAAAACCACCTGCCTAATACTGTGTAGGTCCCCCTCGTGCCGCCAAAACAGCTCTGACCCATCGAGAGTTTTTTAAATCATGTGGAAATAATTCACCCTCTGACAACATCTTAGCTTTTTATAGCCCTGTAGCAATGAATAATGTAATAAACTACCGATAGTGTAATAACTCCCAATAATGTAATCCATTTCAAATTTATTATGTAATAAAAACCAATAAGTAGTAGTAGTAGTAGTAGTAGTAGTACTAGTAGTGTACTTCATTGATCCCCGGGGGGAATTTGCACTGTTGCAGCATCAAAGACAACAAAGTAATACAATCAGATACAAATTTACAGTAAATACAAATATATACAGAAATCCAAATATACCAGAGGACACCTTCAGAGGTGGAGTCCATGCCTCGACGGGTCAGAGCTGTTTTGGCAACACGATGGGGACCTACACAATATTAGGTAGGTGGTATAAATGTTGTGGCTGATTGGTGTATATTGCAATCAATGTGCTTGAATTAATGTAATCTGCTAACTCTGTTCTTCAACAGAAATGCTAACAACATTCATATGAGAGGAGGGTGAGAGAAAGAAACAAAGGAGCATGAGTATACAGGGGAGTGGTAAGCAGAGGTAGGGAGAGATAAGAATAGCTGATAATGGGGGTAATAGATCATGGAGTTGGGAGAGACAGTGGAGGGGTGAAAAAGGTTGGTGAGGGGTTGGTGTGGGTGGGGGATGTGTGACATTGCTGAAGCACAGGTGAGACGGGGTGACTTCTGTTTCACGCTGGCTCATCGTTCATGCGAGGCAGAAGTCACCTTTTCATGAAGTGCACGTCACCCTCCAGCCAATTACAGAAGCAGCCTCTGCTCATTAACATGCAGGCCAAACAGTCAATCCCAGCCTCATGAAAGCTAGGCTCGTATGTGAGATGCTGTGGAGGTTTCTCTGGTTGCTAAATCCACAAAAATTAAACAGAAGGGGTGGGGGGGCCAAACCTTGGAAAGGAAGAGCTTGGGCACTGAAATCATGCGGATATACCACACCTTTGATTTCAGCCCTGAAAAACACCCCCCCCCCCCCCACACCCCACCCCCCGCTGCTTTTGCATTTTGCAGCCCTGGCATTATCTCGCCCGCTCCGAGCTTGTGACCTTGTGAAATCACACGTCTGTGCGAGCATCATCTCCAATACATATGCACGGTTCTCACAGGTCTTTTCATCTTGCAAGCTTGAATGTGACTAAAATCCCCCCCTTGAGGTCACATGACTTTTGGACAGCAACGGATCTGATCTTGCTGACAGGCCCAGAGGTCATCCAGCATGTCGTCTGTGATGGCCAGCCGCGTGACGAGGCCGGGCAGCTGAAGGCTACAATCTGGATGTTGACATGGCGCTTGGACAGCGGGGGCCGCGTGTGGTTACTATTTATCATCTTTTTTTATTACTGACCCGGCTGCATTACAAGACTGGGCACCGGTACACAAACTGAGATTGGCATGTCCCTATTGCATAACATCCGATACGTCCCTAATGCGTTAAGTATATGTCCCTAATGTATTACATCCGATATGCCGCTAATGCATTACATCTGATAGTCCCGAATGCTTTGTGTTTGATATGTCCCTAAAGTATTACATCCGATATGCCCCTAATGCATTACATCTAATATGTCCCCAATGAGTTATGTCTGATATGTCCCTAATGCATTACATCAGATATGTCCCTAATGCATTACATCTGATATGTCCCTAATGTATTACATCCGATATGCCCCTAAGGCATTACATTCGATGTATCCCTAATGCCTTATGTCTGATATGTCGCAAATGCATTACATCCAATATGCCCCTAATGCATTACATCCGATATGTCCCTAATACATTATGTCCGATATGTCCCTAATGCTTTATGCCCATTATGTCCCTAATTCGTTATGTCCGATATGTCCCTAATGCTTTATTCCCATTATGTCCCTAATTCGTTATGTCCGATATCTCCCTAATGCTTTATGCCCAATATGTCCCTAATGCATTATGTCCAATAGATCCCGAAAGAGTTGATTGTAGTGTCAATTGTCAGCACAAATCTCTACATAGAAATGGTCTTATGGTACCACCCAAGAGAAGTCGTAGGTCTCTACAAAAAATTTCTGAGGGGCAAGGTCTTTGGGGTTGGCCAGAGACCTGAGATTTTTCTCACACCAAACCACCTGACTTACTTCTATTATAATTGAAAGTTTCACTGGAGGCACAGCATCCACAGTGAAGTGCATGCAAGCAAAGGAACATGATAAAACCCGAATCGTTGCCGCTCAGTTCACATGGCCACGCCCGCGAGGCAAACGCATTCAACCAGGAAACGCGCTTTGGACTGCCAATCAACATGACTGCTAACCATGCAAATGCGGCACTCCGCCCTTCTTTGGAAATGGAGAAGATGCAAAGAAATTTGAGCCAATTGCAGGGATTGTTGTTCTGTCTTACATTGACCCTAAAAGTTTATGGCTAAAAATAACGCATAACTGCTGTAGAACTGCAGCAAAAAGCACCCCTGGGCACATTTGACTCCACAGAAGGACAAAATTACAGGCAGGGTCATGCACTCTTGTCAAAGTGAAGGATTTTAGACACACATGCACGCACGCACACACACACACACACACACACACTGCCTCCAGACACCTCAGAGAGGAGCTGCCCTCTGCTTTCCAGCAGAATCCCTCAAGCACAGGATAACCGTGTTTCAATCCTGCCCCTATTTAAGCACCAGCCCAGCCCGGTCCTGGTCTATGCAGGACCACATACAAAAGACACCAGAAACCAAAGGTGAGCTAGTAACGTCCAATCAGCTCCCTAGTGTGCCCGCCCCTACCAGCTGCACTGACGGACAGAGCAGATAACGGCCTTTTTTAACCGAATCACATCCTAATTAACACCCTTCCCAGAGTGCCCCTGGGGGAAATCAGATATGTCATTTAATGAAAACCTTTTCAGCCATACGTCTTTTCCTTTTACACGCACAGGGCATTCAATATCTCATTAGTCACGGTGTGAAATTTAAATGGAAATAAAAATTCTGAGAAATGTAAAACAAAAGAAGCTTTATTCATTCAACAATTTTCTCAAATTAATTGCCTTGCTCTAATGTATCCGTTGCAGAAAATTAGTTGGAAAAGCAATGATTTTGCCAAATGTCCGAAGGGCTAATATTCCAACAGCATTAAAGCCTCATTTTTACTTATCTCTTTAGGTTATTAGCGTTGCAAATATAAAATACCCATAATGGTCTAACTCAGGCAGTCAGAGAGAGGCCACTAAAGGTTGTTTAAACAACAGCAACAATTAAAAATAAACTAGGTCAGAAGGTGTAATTGGGTTAGGATCGACACAATAAATCCACGTCTGAAATCACGCCATAACCTCACCACTACACAGACAAAACACACACACACACACACACACACACACTTTTAAAAAGTAATTCTCAGTACAGTAAATGGGCAACAACTACACTGACAACAACGCAGAAAACAAATAATTTTCTCACATTTTTTTTGCCTGTGAAGCAGCTCTGGCTTTTTCTTTCTTAAAAACTAAATGAAATAAGTTAAGATTTAAAAAAACAAAACAAATCAACACAGAAGTATCATCACGAGTGTCCCGCAAAGGGAGCCGAACAAGTAGGGCTAGCTAGCAGCACTCCACCAGCGCCTCTCGCCCCTACTCTCTGTCCCTCCCTCTCCCTCTCTCTCTCTCTCTCTCTCTTTGTGGGACACCTTTCTGCCAACCCCCAGCCGGGTTCCCACGCTGGTAAAATGTCTCATTACAAGACTCTGGGTCTGTTCATCAGGGTCCCCCACCCCCCGATCCTCTAGAGATAGAGAGAGTGTGTGTGAGTGTATGAGAGAGAGGAGGGGGAGGGGGCCTGGTGAAGGGCACAGGCTGCAAGCGTGTCAACACTACCTCAAATCACCCCCCCCCCTCTCCGGACACACCCCTCAGAAAAGAGCTGTCTGTATGGGTGGTGTGTGAAGCGAAGGTCTCTTACTGTGGTCCAGCCAAGTGCACGCACTCTCTCCTCCTCTTCTCATCAAACAACTCGCTGCTTCTCGTCCTCTGTTCCCCCTCTCTCACTCTCGCACCGTCCTGATACTAAGGCTGTCGTTATTGTTTCACACACAGGGAGAGGGAAGGAGAGGGAGGGAGGGAGAGGAAGAGGGAAGAGAGAGAGAGAGAGAGAGAGAGACAGAGAGAGAGAGAGAAACAGAGCAAGAGTAGGAGAGAGAGACAGAACAAGAAGAGAGTGAATGAAAGCCCAAGATAGAGACAGAGAGAGTGTGTGTGTGTGTGAGAGAGAGAGAGAGAGAGAGAGAGAGAGAGAGAGAGAGGATGGGGCAAAGTTTCTCCCCTCGGCTTACATCACGGTCGCTATAGAAACCAGACCACCAGTTCCAAACCTTGCCCCTGGTGCACACACAGAGAGACCCACACACACACATTCCTGCATTGCTGCGTCTCAGTTCTCCCAGGAGACCGCTCTCCTCTCACTCCATTGGCTGCGGGCATAATTGGAGCTCCCACACTGGTTCCCGCCAGAGCAGGGCAGACCCTGTTAGCGGGGTTCACACCTTCCGCTGAGGGAGCAGGCCCAACCAACAGGAGGCAGAACGTGGGGGGTGGAGTTAGCAATGGGGGGAGGGGGGGTTGGTTCTGTATCCTAGATACCTCACACACTGATCCCCAGGGCCAGGAGGATCTAAGAATCCTGCAGAGGAAATCTGTCTCCCAGCCCCAGAGCATGCTGGGCCGGCGGAACGGCACCTTGCTCCTCAGGTTCAGGTGGGGACATAGAGACTCCCAGCAGGTAACCCAGCAGGTAACCCATGGTATGAGTCCCCCATAACTGTCTCTCTCCACCACTGCCTGGACATCCTGACCCTCCATCAGCCTCTGAGACCATCTTTACTCTGCATTTTAAATGCATTCTTGGATCTGTTTTTCATCAAACCTAGTTTCAGCAGAAAGCACACTGCTACGCAACATTTACACTATCACCAAATGTGTGTGTAGATATTTGCAGGACATGACTCAATTTTATGTGCCTGCTCGACCACTCCGCTCTGCGGCAGCAGGGCGCCTTGTAACCCCTCCCACCCACCCCAAAGGGATCACAGAGCTTCTCCACCCTAGCTCCCCAGTGGTGGAACGAACTCCCCGTCCCTCTCTGAACCTCCCCCTCACTACCCATCTTCCGCCGTGGCCTGAAGACTCATCTCTTCAGACTATACCTAGACTAACCACCACCACGCTGTATAGTTCACTCTTTTATAATAAAAAAAAAAAAAAAACCCTTTTTCATGTCACTTGTTACACGTTGCCCCATCCCTGCACTTCTTGGTAACTTGTATTTGTCCTAATACTGTAGCTTATTCTTCTGCCTAGTTGGCTTTGCAGATGTTAGGCCAGAATAGTGTTCATTGTTCTCGGCTAGAAATAGCTGTACAAAATAAGTATTGTACCTTACTGAACCCGTGATCAGCAGTTGTCTATGACCATGAAATGCACTTTTTTGTACGTCGCTTTGGATAAAAGCGTCTGCCAAATGAATGTAATGTTGTAATGTTTCCAGTGAGATAACTTTCCGTGCCACTTCAGTCACACATATGCACACACAAAAAAGGCCCGTTGTAAAGGCCCGTTGTAAAACTTTATTTATTTTGCCAGATTAACAAGCATATCAATTATATAAGTAATGAATTAACAAGTAAACCCCAAAGCTTTCCTTTATCTGTTTAATGCTGTACCAGTCTCCTTTTGTCTAGCTGTATTGTCTAACTGTACAAGTTAGACAATACAGCTAGACAAAAGACAAAATTAAAGGAGAAATTCAATAAAATCTAGTTATATTTTATAAAGTATAGGCTACACTTAAGAGGTAAACTCCTCTATTAACTGTATATCACATTACAACAAAAAAACGTTACCAGCATACAAACATTTCAAGTTATTCACACATACAAAGCACTGTCTTTAATTAAAATGTAATCAAGTCAAATAATTTAAACTTGCTAAATCTAGGCCTGCCATTAAAAGTATTGATATCAAAATAAGGGCAAGTTACCACAAACAATATTGGCTATCTTAGCTCATACAAATTTAACAAGCTTTATTCCAAAGCAATGCTACCCTATGTTCCCTAAATTATTTCATGTAACTTGGCCCTGTGTTTTTTCATCTTAGCAATGACAATGCCAGTTAGTAATGACAATGAAATGTGAAATGCATACACCTCTTCTGTCCAACAGTACATACACCTCCTCTGTCCAACAGTGTGTACACCTCGTCTGCCCAACAGTGTGCAGTACATACACCTTCTCTGTCCAACAGTGCATACACCTCCTCTGTCCAACAGTGTGTACACCTCGTCTGTCCAACAGTGTGCAGTACATACACCTTCTCTGTCCAACAGTGCATACACCTCCTCTGTCCAACAGTGTGCAGTACATACACCTTCTCTGTCCAACAGTGCATACACCTCCTCTGTCCAACAGTACATACACCTCCTCCGTTCCAACAGTACATACACCTCCTCTGTCCCACAGTGCATACACCTCATCTGTCCAACACCATAGTGCATTCACCTCCTCTGTCCAAAACTGACAAACTGACAAAATGACGAATTTTTAGTGCTTGAACATAAAAAAATACTCAAAAATGCTATTAAATTGAATTAGAATTTTGACATGAAATCTGACACAATAAAACTAATCTTTCCAATGTAGGCACTGAGGTAGATTATATTGCCATTCCTCTAGGTTACACCAAGTCTGGATATCCCTCTCAGCAATTTAAGACAAAGCCATAACTGACCATTTTCACTGTACTTGCATGTCAGTTAATTTGTCTGTGAATTACTGACACATTTTCAGCAGTAGGGGGAGCTCCTAGACAACACTCTCAAGAATTGCAAGACCATGAAGAACAACTAAGGCTTCTTAAAAAGGGCTTTTTTAATTTTTACTGCATAGGTTTGCATTCATATTGATTGAATGTTCACATGCGTTAAGGGCACTGCGCGATATTGGGAACTGATTCGCTTGATGGATGAAGGATCAATACAAAATGCTAAAATAGGCTCCTGCATTGCCCTGCTTTTGTTTTGATTTCCCAGACTGTGTTCTATTCATACACCAAACACAGGTGAAAACTGATACCCAACTCAGTAATTTGGGTGAGAGAACATTCTCTGTGAAATATTCAAACTGCCTGCTGTTATAACTACTTCAAGATTTTTAAACATTAGGCATTTTCAGGGGAATTTTGGATAAATGCTGACCCCTGTCCCCTCCAAGGGTTAATCTGAAAGATGGAAACTCATTTCAGGGAACCAATCAGATGGAAGCTTCATACAGAGCCTCAGGGAGGCACCAGAATGTGCGTGCTTACCGACGTGGTCACCTGCACGCTGATGTCATCAGCATCCAGCAGAGAGTCCCGGCCGGGCCCCCACATCCGCTCGTCACCCAGCCGGCCCTCAGGCTGCCCCGTCTTATTGGCGGGCCTGGAGCCGTTGCCCCGCCCACCTCGGGAGGAGTCATCCAGGTGATTACAATCGCCATTCTGCTCCTGAGGGGAATTGAAAGGTTTTATCAATCACACCACCACCGGCAAACATTAATGAAAGCTTAGGTAGTCGGAACCAATACCTTTTCAGATGAGTACTTCCACAGGTCCACACTGTCCATGCTGTCTCTGGAGCTGAACTTTGGTCTGGCACCTGAACAATACAGACGCACAAAAGAGGTGAAATACATCAAGTCAGCATCCACAACATACTGGTGACCAATGAACTATAGCATTGTTCGACTGGAAAATGAAATTCTATTTTAATTTTAATTAAATTTATAATTTCTTTGCTTTATTTAGTCTTTTCTTCATGGAATTCATGCATTCAGGATACATGCTTTCTACAATTACTGTGAAATGCTATATTGCAAAATAGAAAAGTTATAACGGCAGTATAATGAAAAATAAAGTTTATTATTATTATTATTATTATTATTATTATTGTGCATTTACATTTCTGTCACTGGATTACTGATTTCTGATTTTCTCAGTAAATCCATTCCGTTGCTAACAGGCTGATGGGTTGAACAGAACTGTGAAGAAGTGGCTCCTGTGACAGAGTTTTAACAGACGCACGCCCCGTGCCAGAAGCTACGCCGAGGGTGGCACACACTGTGACCTTACACGTCAACAGCTGAGTGCCTGGGGCAGAGTGAGCGATTAGCTGGGTACAGCGAGATGAGTGAGTGCTCGAACGTTCAAGGCTAATGCCACGCTACTGCCCGTGGGCTTTCACATCCAAAGAGAAAGCTGCTTCAGTAACACATGCTGGACACTTATCGAGATAACCGACCGACCCACAGATGTCACTGTGACTCTGAGAGATTAGACAAGGCTGACAGCAACAAGAGCGCTAGTTTGTAGTCGCAGCCAGAATTCAGCACCCATGATCAGAGGGCCTTGTCCATTATAGTTCCTGTTGAAAAGAAATGACGTGTAGTTCAGGAAAATAACCATTTTTAAAGTCAGTCGTCAAATTCTGCACAATTGAACTGACGATGGATCAGGTTTAAATTAAGGTGGGACCAATGAGAAAGTTAGTTTGGTTCACATATCCCACCTGTCCCATCTGCGTTGATCTAAAGATCAGGTATTTTGCTGAAGTATGGGATATATTGCAGACCTCAGTAATCGGAGTAAGGAGCCGGCTCTCGTTTGTGAGCGTTGGTCAGTGCGATACTGCTAGCTGCAGTTCCCATGCCGTGCCGCCAACGCTAAATGTCAAGAACTTTTAACTTGGATTGTAAGTTTATGTTAAGCGCTTCAGCAGACTAATGTTCCGCGTAAGCAGCAACACCAGACCAGACCGACAAATTAAAGTGCAAACCTCAAAGGCAGCACTCCCACTGAGACACCACTGAGAGCGAGAGGGAATCCTGATCGATAACCATCAAAATAATACTATCACTTTAGCGATTAAATTACGCAGCGGTAAGGAAATGTAGCGGTTAAGCTAACGGCTCTCATAGACTGGCAAACCAGCCACAGTTGCGCTCTCATTACTGTAAATGGCTCACTCCCATCAGAGCTGAGTCAGCTTGACATGGGGCACTGAGTACCAGAATTGAGCTAAATTTATGTATTTTTTCTCACTTTAATATATCCGAGTAACTTTTGTTACTCACAGTTGTTGAGAAAGCACCAAAGAAGTTTACTTAAAATATCGGTCCCTTCAAAGTCATTCAAAGTCACACACACACACACGCACACACACACACAGATAACACACACAAGAAAACACAAGTCATGAGACCCAAGGCCCTTGACTTTTCAAAATCACTGATTCTCTTAAGAACCAAACCAAACATCACTGTGAAATTTCACAACAACACATATAAATATAGGGCCTCCAGGATATATAACTGTATTGAAATAAGGCATGTCAAATATAACATCCATATCATATATTACTACAATAAAAGTTTGCAGCCCTTGGTGTAAAGATGACATATGGATGTAACCCATGTTTTAGTACGTAATTTTACCTCTAAAAATGTATTCATATACAGACAGCCACCAATCAGGATGACTTGAGGAATATGAGAAGTGAAACACAGCATGTATAAACAAGGAAGTATAATACCACCCATAACTTACAGGCTGTAACAGACCCAGAACTATCTTATCCATTTAAAACACAATTCTATTAAGTTTAACAACACCAGTATGTATTGGAATTACTAGACAACTATGAGTGCAACCAAAATAGCAATCAGGTCAACACTGAGGCTTGGTCCAGATGGCATATTAAAGAAGTCAAAAATGAGACAAACACAAGTGTAAATTATATTTAAATCCTCACTGCTGAATGTTCAATATGCGGGTTGCTACGTCGCTCCAGCTCACCAGCTGTCTTCCGGCCTTTTCCACAGAGGGAATTCCACCAGTCTTACAGCACACCGACAGGTCACAGAGACCTCATTCCTATGGCCCACAGTCCCCTACCTTTCGCCCTGCTCATGCATAACTGAGGAAAGTGTGTTCTCTCCGTCTGTCAGCAGCTGGGAACGAGGGAGGGAGGGAAGGAGCGAGGGACGGGCAATGCCACTCAACCTTGGAAGAACATGCCACTTGACAGCTGTATGGGAGGTGTGTGCCCTGCACTCCACTTTCATGGATTAACCTCATAAGGTATCTTGAGTCACATGGCCTCACAGTGTTAGGCCATCTTCAAAACTATTGTAAGATGGCCTAACACTGTAAGGGTGTGCTGATGTCAACAACTCTCATTAAATCTATCATTAAAATATATTATTATGGGTTTGTATTTTATCATGTGATTAGTAGAAAGGTACTAAATCTGCAGCTCGTCTGGTCTTCAACCTCCCCAGACACTCCCACGTCACTCCCCTGCTCACTACCCTCCACTGGCTGCCTGTTATAGCTCGCATCAAATTTAAAACATTGGTCCTAGCATACCAGGCAGTCAAGGGATCAGCCCCAGCATACCTCCACAAGATCTTCAAACCCTACGTGCCAGCCAAACCCCTCCGTTCTGCTACCTCAGGACGCCTGGCACGTCCCCCTCTTCGCACCTGCGCTTCTCAAACACTTCTCCTGTCTGTTCTGGCCCCACGATGGTGGAATGACCTCCCCGAGGAAACACTGAGACACTGACCCACTTCAAGTGACGACTGAAGACTCACCTCCTCAGGCTGCACCTCTCCCCATCCCTCCCTACCTCCCTGTAATCTCTTAATTGACTGTAAGCTTAGGGTTGTAACTAGGTAGTTTTTCGTGGTGACTTAGTTAATGCACCTGTCTTAACTACTGCTTGTATTTTTGCATAGACTGCGTTGTTGCTGTTCTTGTTTGTGTTAGTGTTCATCAGTTTAACCTTCAGGGTCCAAGTTGAACTATGTGGTTGTTCCCTGCACTTGGAACGGTACTTCTCTCTAGGGTTTTCGACATACTTGTTCCTGGTTATGGTTATACACTTTGTTGTACGTCGCTCTGGAAAAGAGCGTCTGCCAAATGCCTGTAATGTAATGTAAATCTTTCCTCTGACTCTGATGAGACTGCATCTACTGCGCCGCTGGCTGGCTGCTCTGAAACGGCAGAGTTCACTTGTGGGATGGGGCGACGGGTCTGCAGAGACCACTTTATTATTGAGTCAGATTATGTGGAGGAGGGGGTCTTAGATGAACGCAGCCAATTTGTTCTTCAACCACAAACAGACTGAAGCCAGACACTGTGGTTAGGAGGGCGAAGCTACTAAGACCTATGCCTAGAAAAGACAAGTTGGTTTGCTGGTACTGCAGCTAGCTACCTAGCATGAGGAACCGATACAGCCAGTTAGGCAGAAAATACTTAAATTAGTATGGTAATATTCATTTGAGCATCCTGGGGCAATGCAAAAGAACCCTCCTTGGGTTCTCTGTGTTGTTTTTTCCCCACGACTTGTCATTGAGCTCACTGAAAGCCAGCAGTCTAACAACAGGAATAGCTTCAGTAGCCGACACAAACCAATGTGGTGACATCACGCCTAAGCTTGTTCCAAGATGGATGCACCCTAGTTCTCATAGCTGAAAAACAGCTATTTATTTTTATAGCAAATATGGGTCAATTTCAGATTTGAATGCAGGGGCATATCTTATCTTATCTTATCTAAGGTAAAAAGCAAATAGCCATAATACTGAGAGCTTCACATCCTAATTTTTTTTAACACTTAAACTATAAACTAATTATGCTGATGAGAAAATGAACACATTTCAACAATTTAGTTACTGCTAGCATAATTCGGCCTGTGTTGACTAAATAATTTCAAGCAGACAAACAGGAAATGCCGAATCAGATCACGGTAGAAATAGATAGAACGGTTTCTTTACAAACAAATGGTCAATTTTTTCAATCACTTACTCAGATTCAACATTATATTGTCTGGTCAGGACTACAAACCGGACCTGAAAAAATTATCTGAAACCCGGACATCCCAGCAGGGGACAGCCAGGCTACTGGCAACCCTACTTCCCTACTGCGGACCAGGACAGAGACTGACTCTATGCATAAGGAGTATCCTGGAAAGCAGAGAGCAGTTGACATCTTCTGCTTTGACAAGAATGCATGACCCTCATAACTCTGTCCTTCAGAAGAGTCAGACACAGCCATGGGTGACTTGCTGCAGCTGCAACCCATGTTCCGGTTCCCCCATTTACACAGTTATTATTCACACTGAACTGACAGACCATGCAAGATGGTCATCAAGGGTAAAGCTAAAACTCCATCTGCTTACACATCTGCTCTGATTGGTCAGCAACAGCAATCTACTGATGTAGTCTGGATGAACAGCAATCCATTGGTCTAGTCCAACTGATCTACAATCCACACAGTCATCCTGGCTGATCAATCAGCTTTGTTAACAATGTATTAATGACCTGAATGAAACCTTGTTGATCAGTCTGCCCACCACTGTTTTGAATACCGTAAACATCCTCAGGTATATCGCTCAGTAATATAAAAACAAAGCATGTTTTTGCAGTCTGTTTTGAAAATCAGTGTAAACCACATCAACTCCGATAACATGAACATTTCATAAATGTTTTAGCCTCTACTGACTGGCCTTAATAAAGATCATGATGAGTCAGAGCAGACAGAAATTCTAGCTTAATACTCACAATCATTACATTTTCTTAAAATACCCTGAAGATCCCCACTTGGGGAAAATAAAGTTATTCTAGCTCATTCGAATACATTTTGTAAAAGCACAGAGGCTGCATTTCTGACTGAGGAACTCTTTAATATCATAAGCGTGTAGATGCCCGTGGAGGCTAAATGACCTTTACATCATCATCGTATCCTGGATGTTTGAAGGAAGACTCATGGCCAGATGTCACTGATCATCAACTCTGGATATGGATACAGGCTACACTATATCAATACAAACAGAACAAAATCCACTGCCAGAATATAAAATTATGACTTGAAAAACAAAATTATTCTCATGGTTTTCAGGTTCAATTGAAATAACACAAAATGCCGAAATGCTTTGTTTGTTGTCTGTCACCTATTCTTCATTTTTGATGTCATCTTAGTATTAATGTATTTTTAATATATTTCTGTGCTTAAAGGTGAATAGGACTTCCATTGTAAAGAACCATGGAATTCTTGTCATGAATTCTCTGACTAAACACCAGAGGGTGCTCATTAGAGAGCTGTCTTTACAGAGAAACATTTGTTTTATGCCAAGTTTGATAAGCACCACGGTACATTTGGAAAAAAAAACAGCACTTCAAGAAATTGTTTCCACACATTCACAGGTTGTCCTTCATTATAATTATTATGATCATTAGTATTGCATTGCCATGCTTAGTCATGGAAGAAATACCACATATAAATCCATAAAAAGAACTTTGATTTCAATCCTGAATCAAGCTCACTGACACAGTGAATCCCCATAAAAAAACTAGATTCCAAAGGGTGCTGCTCACAGTCAGTGTCAGAGCAGTACCCTGCTGGTATAGCAAGTTTCAGGCACCTGATTGAGAGCTGCCCTTTTTCTTGAAACTAGGGATGATCCTGGAGATTGACACCCACCCTGTCTGAAGGGTGCCCAATTTGGCAGCACCCTGTGGGGATGCCTGCCACAGACATGAATGCCACAATTAGAATGCAATACCAATGCGCTATGTCGCTACACTGAAACCAGTTTCAGTGTAAACACCAGCCACAGCACGAACGCTCAGTAGCATTAACAACAGAACGCCTCTCATAGTCCTGCAGTTTTTAAACAGGATCGATATAAAACGACAAAGCCTAGCGCTAGCGCTCTGAAACAATGCTAACATTAGCCTTGGTCCTACCTTGAGCCTGGACCTCTTTTTCGCAGGGAGAGAGCTCGCCCTCGCTGACGCCCAGAGACTCCATCAGCTGCTCCACGTTCATTCGCGCCGTCAGCTCTCCGTTGCGGTCCCCGATCTGAGGAAGGCGGGGCAGTCTCTGGTTGAGCACTCTTTAACCCCCACACCCCCCCAAAATTGTGGATATTTTTAGCTTTGAAGCCACCGCTTGGTCACAATAACACCCACCTAATCCCCTGTCGACATCACCCTCCCCCAGAAGTAACATCCATTACACACTTACAAATGCATTACTGTACTATGAAAGACAGTAAGACTATTTTAAAATTCAATGAGGCCTTGAAGCTGCTTCCACTATTTTCCCAGCATCACTAACATACAGACGCACAATGTGTTCAGCTGTATTCTACACTTCACAATGCACTGGGGCTACGTGGAGATAGGGGCAAATGTGGCTGTAGTGGTCTGAACTTGGGGGTGGGGGGTGGGAGGAGATCAAGGGCAACCAGCCTGCATTTACAGCCAGGAAGGAGGGGGGGAAATTGAATTAGACGTGAAATCAAAGCAGCTGACTGGGGCACAACTGAGCAGTCAGCACAGCGCTTAAGAGCATATCAGGTAACGAGAGAGAGAGAGAGAGAGAGAGAGAGAGAATGGGCACAGGGCTCTGGGAGTAAGCTGAAGCTAACAGTCACTTGCACAAAGCTACCAGATACTTGCATTTAGTGGAACAGACAACCCAGTAGCAATTTCCAGAGATGACCATGAGTACTGACCCACATCCCTTTCAAACAACGTCAACAATTTACTGCTTGCTTTCTGCTCAGGGCTTTTCAGAGTTCTCCGTACCTCATGAGATATGTCCAGGTGTTTTCGAGCGTAGTGTAGCGCCTGCCGGTGGTTTCCCAAAGACACGTAAGCATTTCCTAAACTCCAGCAAGCACGTCCCTCTCCAATCCTGACCACACACACACAGGTACATTATTATGGTGGTGACTACAAAATATTCACAGTTAGCAGTTAGAGCTTGGCTTGGTAGTGTGGAGAAGTTTGGCTAAATCAAAAATATTAATTCTTATATAAAATGTTCTTAGGAAAAAGTGTGAAAAGTGTACACAGGTTTGAATACGTGTGCAAGCCACTCCATGCGGTCATTTGCTTCAAACCTTGTGCTTTTGTACTTTAAACTAGGGTAAGTCATGTACATGGTTATACTGTGCATATGTTAGACTGTACTGTACTGTACGTTGATATTCCTTTTAAGGACTCTATTAAAACTAGCCGCTTCACAGCTAAAAGACATAAACAGAACTGGTCACACTCTCACTCACATACACACACACACACAAACTCACATACATACATACACACAGACGCACACACATGCACGTACACACACATACACAGGCAAGGATATCACGCACACACACACACATACACACGCATACACAGGCACAGATATCACACACACACTCACACAAATACACAGGCACAGATATCACACATACTCTCACACACATACACAGGCATGGATATCACGCACACACACACACGCATACACAGGCACAGATATCACACACACACATACACACGCATACACAGGCACAGATATCACACACACACTCACACACACATACACAGGCATGGATATCACACACGTGCGCGCACACACACAGCAGGGGGCAACGGCAGCGCACGTGGAAGCGTACCTGTCAGTCAGCTCCTGGGCTATGAGAAGATGTTTGAGGTGGTAGTCGATGGCACGGTCGTAGGCTTGCAGGAGGGTGTAGGTGTTTCCCAGGCTGTAGCAGGCCTGCGCCTCCATCACGCGGTCCTTCAGCTGCCGAGAGAGCTGCAACGTTTTCCTGAGCGACCAGAACGCAAGTCAGGACTCCCACATTTACCCATGACACAAGGAATATTCCTGTCCTTTTTGGCCCTTCTACAAGCAAATTCACTTAACCATGAAAACTGTACCATAGGCTACATGACAAGCATCGCAGAACATCAGTAACACAATGTAAATATGACTACGACATCCCTGAAATTGAATTGAAATGTTCCAGGAATAGCTCTTCCCAAATCCAATCCCAATCCAAACCCCCTTAACAATTTGAGTAGAATGTGTATTCTGATCCTGTATTAGTCACTAAATGCAAAAGTTACATAGAACCAGCACATGAAGCTTGATCGCTTAAAAGTGAACAAATAATTTAGGCATTTGAAAATACCTGTAAAAGTTTTCTGTCCTGTATTTCATTTCTCTCAATTTTGAGAACCTTGACCCAGAGCCCTTCTCAGAGGCTTACATAGACAGTACAGTTTCACTGCACAAAATGACATTTCAGTGGATTACATTCCATAATGGCTGGCCACGATTACGCCACTTATGCCACCGTTAAGCCCGTTCATCTCGCCGCCGGTGTGACAGCCCTCTCTGAGGTCGAAGCGCCTGCTCACCTGTAATACTCGGTGGCGGTGTTGAACTGCCCCAGGAAAATCAGAGCATTGCCTAGGTTACTGTAGGCACGGCGCTCTGCCGCCTTGTCGCCGAATTCCTTGGCGATGGACAGCCGCTGCAAAGGCGGGGGGGGAAAAAGACGACGCGTGACCATGTGACCGTCGAAAACCGAGAGCAGGGCTACTGCCACGGCTGTGATTAAGGGAATGCCTGTCTTAGTTACCACAGTGTTCTGTGGTATGTTCTCTTTCGCTGTAAGTCACTCTGGAAATGAGTGTGCGCTAAATGAACGTGACATAACGCGCCGAAGGCCTCACCTCTCTGTGGAACTTGATGGCCTCCACAAAGTTTCCCAGCAGGTAGTGGGTGTTCCCCAGGTTGCCAAAGGCCCGACCCTGAGCCGCACGGTCGCCCAGCTCCTTCACGAGGGACAGATTCATCCTGAGAGACGCGCCAGGGGACAGAGAGAGAGACGTCACAGCAGCCCACAGTCCGACCGTGAACAAATGCAAACACAATCAACGGATTTTATCTATGTTCTATTCCTAACGTCACGTAGGCGTCACTTTTTATGATGATGATTAAGATGAGGCTGATAATGATGAAAAAAAGAGTGGTTTTGGGAGGGGGGGGGGGGTATTGGGAGGGTGAATTGGATTTATATGACCTATATGAATAAAAACAATCACATAGAAAATGAAACATCAATAAAACTAAACAATAATATGTGTATAAACAGTGTGATGACACCTTTCTTTTTTACAGTGTCAACATCTTCATAAACCTCAGACAGGGAGAGACACAGAGGAAGAGAGAGAATTACAGAGAGAAAGAGAACATGAGAATGATGGAGAGAGAGAGGCTTTGCAAGCTCCAGAAGAATTGATCCCTTTGACAAAACCAAATCAATTACTGGTACAATGAAATAAAACAAGCAAAACAATTCATGTTGCTGTGCCCTGAGCAGAGCATATCAAGTCAGAGAGGGAGGGAGCGAAGGCTGAACACACACGATAAAGACCATTTCTCCTCTTAGCATAACCTTGCAGTGTAATGAACGCTCTTACTGTAATAGCCCTCAACATTCATACGTATTTATCTCACAGTGCTGACACACTGATTTGGGAAGCATTTGTTGCTAATGCTAAAGAGTGCTAAATGACAGTCCAGGGAGAGCCCCAGTTGTAATTGGATTTTAAAAAGCTCTCAGGAGCGCCCTGCATGTGATGCCCCTCTAGCCTCCTTAATTAAGGCTAATTGGTCCCGCTCAGAGTACCGAGAGGTGATGGAGACAGACACCAGCGGGTCCTCTAGTGACTCCTTCAGACCGTGTTCTTAATGAGGTGGGGAAACAATGTGAACGCTGGCATGCTGCAGCACAACTGGGGGTCAGCTAGAGAAGTGCTGTCAGACATGTCCCCTGGCAGTAAACATGAAAAAAACACTAATTGTAATCTTTTTAAAAAGTAATCTGGAAGCCAGGGTGGAAAATACCACTTTAAAATATGACAACAAACCCTAGAACACTTCAAAAGCTAAGTTGGAAGCTTCATCTTGCCAGTAAATTAACTAAAATAATTGGCATGCATGGTGTTTCATGCCACAAACAAACAGAATAAAAACATTGAAATGAGTCATTTCACCAATCGCATTATATAATGACAAGGTTCTGGAAAATATACAGAACCCTCACAGAAAGCCTGCAGTAAGTTCTACGGAAGCATAAAATTTTGCTATGAAAAAACTCCTAACAAAGCAGGGTAGAATTAGGCCAATATCCACTATAAAATGGCAAACCAACATTCGGTGAAAATTATTTGAGAGCTCCTTCTGATATTACAACACGCGGCAATGCCAAAGGCTGATCCCATAGAAAAATCTCCTGGACCAGCTGGTCCTGATGCCCACTGCGCTAACACCTACTAACATGAAGCACCCTTAGTTACGTCACCTAGTGGAGCACACATACACCGAACTGCAAACAAAGTGTTATCCAGCCAACAACCTAACTAGAGAAAACACATTACAAAAAAATATTTGAACAACTGCCATAGAAGTGCCCATCTTAGAGGATGACGGTGTTGACCACTGGCCACATGAGACAGAGCACCAGTTCTTGCTAACTTGTGCAAAATATAAATAAACACAGGTTTGCTCCCAATTCCCCTCTTTGTTTTTGAAAAACTACAAATCTATCCAGAAGAGAAGGGAGCTACACAAAATTAGCAACACAATACGTATCTGCCTTCCATGGCACAAAGTACCATCTAAGAAATGAATGAGATGATCAGATGCAGGAAGAATGAATAGGTAGCCAGAAAGCCAGTTTCATGGGAATGAGAAGTTTTTCCTCCACATACTATACTGAGCCTGACACAGTAGACAGATTTTGAAATGTTGGAATATAACATGTAATTTTCAGAACAGGGCTTACAGGCCCATTCAAAACCATCTAAAGATAACTGAAAGCCACACCCACTATTTCCACCAATATGAGAATGAAACCTTTTCCCTCCCTCAGAGTACAACCCACTCTGGTCTGCCCTGCCCTCCACCGCAGGATTCACACTGCCACACTGCCATCTGCTGTTCATTCTGAAACAGGAAGTGAAATCTGATCCCCAGGACAACTCCCTAAACAGGAATTCTCATCTTCTAGAAAACACTGTGCTGTCAATGACAAGACAAGAAGTCAGCTTGTCTGGGAGAAAGACAGCATACGTGCACCTGTGTGTTTGTTGTGTATATGCATGCATAAAGTATGTGTGGGTGTGTCAGCATGCTCTGTACTGAACAGAAATATCTAGCATAGAGAATTTCTGGCTCATGGGGAATTCAATATTTCGCTCCAGGGAAGCATCACAGAAAATGAAGGAATGATTAGCAAAAAAAGGCTGTATAAAATAAACAATACAGGTTATGAGCTGTACTCTATATGAGCTAAAATTGTTTAGTATATGATTATGATATGATTGAAATACAGTTGCTCAGGGAAAATATTTGGCTTAGCAAGTAATATTTTTTTCCCACTGAAAGACATTACAACAAGATTAACAGTAATCATGTTGTAATGTCAAAAATACATTACCAGTAATTTTATTAACCATGTCTGAGATTTGCTTGGGAACAGTGTCTAACTGAAAGTGATAAACTCCGTGTTGAGGTCCTTGGTGGGGCATACCAGGTTTTTGGTCAAAATGTCTTAGTAATTGCTGGAGATATTGATTCGTGAATAAATTCATATTAAATATTTATTTAAGGGTCTTAAACAAGTCTGTCAGTTCTCAAACAGTTAATGTGTCCATTTTGTCTCAAGATAGCTTTTGAAAGAGGTTGGATTTTGCACTGGTTAAATCATGGACAAACAAATCAGTAAAGTCTAAAATGAAAAGACCAAACGATGAAAGATGAAAGATCAAATATGGCGGCGCGCACAGACGCAGTGGCTTTGTGCTCCTCTATTTGTTATCTCATTCCTGTCTTATTTTATTCTTTGTAAATATGTGTGAAGTCCTAAATATAAAAGCACCATTTGAGGTTGACGCAATTGCAATTTTGTTGTGCTTGCACAATGACATAAATAAAGTTCTTGAATTGAATTGAACTTGAATTGAAACACAAAGCAAATTGTAATATGCTAAACCTACATAGTGCTTAAGTCAATACAAAATTATGGAATTCAGGTTTTCATGAATTTTGCAGCAAGATATAGGCTGAAATGAAAACCAGCACACACAGGGGTTCTCCAGGACCAGGGAAACCTGCCATAAGTTAGTGACAAATCAGTGACAAATCAGCCAATTCGGCTAACATAGCCATTGTCACACTGCACAGACTCAAGGGACCTAAAGTGACCTGACTGGCTTGTCTTCATTCCTTGAATCCCACTTCAGCCAATCATCACTCAGCAAAGATCAGCGTGATTCAAAGCCAAAATCAAGGAAGTGCGATGCCTGGAAATACAGCCCAGGTGCCTAGGTGTGGGAACGCACATACTGGAAAACCCACTTGCAGGGATCTGTGGCCACATGCTGGCCACAGTGCATGCTGGGAAACTCACTCGTAGAACTCGGTGGCCTTCTGCAGGGTGTCGATGATGTCGTGCGGGAGGTCTCCTGGGTCCTGGCTGCTGCCCCAGGCCTGCTGTTTGCCCTTGGCGTGGAACACATTACCGATGTTGTACAGAGCCCTAGCCTCTCCCACCTAAAAACAGAGAAAAAGATGATTAATTACAATAATAATAATTATTATTATTATTATTATTATTATTATAGCGTTGTGGTCATACTCATTGCATGTTGTATATGTAGTTTCCATGTTTCTATGTATTATATGAGTTGCTTTGGCAATATGACTGTAGTTGTCCTGCCAATAAAGCAAATTGAAATTGAAATTGAAATTTTAATAAAGAGAGGGAGAGAGGGAGACAAAAGCCATTGTGTTCCATCTCCTACGACATGTTTCAATACATTTATTTGCACAGGAAGTCAGATTTAGATCAAGGTCTCTTTTACTGAGCCCTGTGTCAGTACAAGGAAAAGTACACAATTAAACATAGGCCTATTAAAAATAAATACATATGAATGCACACATACTGTATACATACATAATAAAATATACACACCTATGTCACTAAATTCCAATATTCTCTCCTCCACAGAAACTAATGCATACATGCTCTGACCCATGCGCACACACACACACACACACACACACACACACGCAGGCATATAAAATCATGTGGGGCTTACAAATAACAACATAATCCTGCAGCAGGAGCCTAAAACATAGTTAAATTAAATCATAAAAAAACAATGAAACCATCAATTAATACAGATACATTTCTCTATGAGTACGTTCTGTAGTGATCTCTTTAATCACTACAGTTTCATCCTCTTTCACAGGCCACTCCAAGAGTGCAGAGCATAAAAACAAACACTGAGAAAGCAAACACTGAGGAAAAGGGACCTCAAGAACAAAGCTATCATGGGACCATGTGCCAACACTCTGTGCCATCCTTCTATTTCCCAGTGAAATCCACCCCCCATTATGATATTAGGTGTGTTCGATAGCATTCACCAATGGCAAAGCATATTGCACAATAACAGCATTCAAAAGGTTTCAATGCAGTTGATAATGCATGCATATATGTGGTATCTCCATAATCAGGATGGGTAAAATTGTAGCCTGAACATGTATGGGAGGAAAAGCCTAAAAACGAATTCCACTTCTGAGAGGAAAATATAGTCTGTTCTGTTCTGTTACATTTCCAGAGGCAAGTCAAGACAAGTACCATACTCAGAAGTACAGAAACCCCCAGGAATCAATGTTCCAACCTCAAGTCCAGCTCCTTATCTGCTATATCATAGTTGCTGCCACTGTAGCACAATTCTTTTCTGCAATGTCATAAAATACCACCTTTATCAAATTTCCCCAATATGCTTTAGTGCAAAGCTATCAAGATTATGTACACATAGAACAAACTAATAGAGCCTGAGAAATATTTTGAAATGGTCTAATTACACGTGCACTTTTTCTGATGAACAATGAGAGAGAACGATGATAGGCAGGCAAAAAGGAGTTTTCTCCCAAATCTGGGACCAATGAGAAGAGAGAAAGGTGTGAGGGCGAGGCTCATACCTTGTCTCCTTGCTCGCGGGAGATGTCCAAGTGCCTCTGGCAGCATACCACGGCCTCGTCAAAACGTCCCAGGACCTTCAGAGTGTTCCCCAAATTCCCACTGGCTTTTCCCTCTCCAATCCTGTCTCCTATCGTCCTGGAAACAGCCATCCCTGTGCTCATTTGTTAATGCCCACTGGATTAAATGTCCAGCACTCAGGCTATGAAATCTTTACTGACAAATCTGTCTCCATCTTCTACATCATAGATGTGCAATTCTGCATATTTCCTACAATTATTTTCTCCCTTAAAGTGATATTAGTTTACACTGTATGTCACAGCCTAAAACACATCATAACAGAACAAGTTATGGTATGTTGGATAATAATGATTTACAATTATTACAACAAAACAGAGCTGGATAATGATTACCGCATAGTGATCTTAGCCAGAGAGGTGTTTCTCATAATCACTTCTCTGGAATAGAAGAGCTGGAATATAGCCAGCCTAAACCCAGAACCAAGCAATTTCATTTTGACTATTCCAGTGGGAAGCCTGAAGGTTAAGCCCCACCCACCTGGCAAGGGTGAGGTCATGGCGGTGGTACTCCAGGGCCTTGGCGTACTCCTTCAGGTAGAAGTAGGCATTTCCCAGCTGACTGTAGATGGCGCTGAGGGTTTTGAGGTCCTCCGTGCCGACCTCCACAGCGGCCTCGAAGAAGGCGGCCCCGCCCTTGAAGTCCCGGGCCTTGCAGAGCCGCTCGCCCTCAAGCGCCAGCTCCAGGCACGAGGCCTCCATCCTGCGGGAGACAATACGTTTCACAGTGTCTTTATTACATCATTACTTTTTTTTTCTTCCCATTTCAAAATTTATAATTGTTCATCTGTGGTCCACTGGGCTGCCCCCACCTGTACACAAGAAGCACTGCAGCTGAGGTGGTTGCACTCTACCCAGGCTCTCACCTGTGAGTCAGTTATTATGTTAAACCCGACAGTCCACGTAGTGCAACAGGGTACAACCAGCACCAGTTGGAGGAGATATGTATCTCTCACTGATAAAAGTGGCAGTGTAGCACAGTGGTTAGGGTTCTTTATGCATAACTGAGAGGTTTCGGGTTTCATTCACGAGGCACTACTATACACTTGAGCAAGGGCATTAATCTGAATTTCTTCAGAAAAATACAGCTGTATAATTAGATTGCATGTTGAAAAAACATGAAGCGGTGCAAGTTGCTCTAAACAGCTTTAGAGGAAGTGAGTATTTGCTTCCCCAAGTCAGACAGCGAAATAGCTGTCAATTCTTACAGCCTCATTTACATGCCTACACTCATAAAACAAGTCAGCAGCCCTTCGATGCCCCAACCATGTCCTTTTAAAAATAGAAGAGAAAATAGA
Organism: Anguilla rostrata; assembly: GCF_018555375.3. Lineage (NCBI taxonomy): Eukaryota > Metazoa > Chordata > Actinopteri > Anguilliformes > Anguillidae > Anguilla > Anguilla rostrata. Next base: position 18,142,213 of record NC_057942.1, on the reverse strand, counting down.
GGAGAAAGTGATGGTCCCAGAGAATACATCCCCTGAACAATACCTGCCGCTAGTTTGCCTGATATTCTCCCACAGCATCTCCACCCCCTGCCTTCCAGCAGTGAACCGACAGATTCAATAATCTCCTTAAACCAAACCCTTACTCCCACACACTGACTGCCCCCTTCCTTTCCTGTTTGGTGACATCGTCCCTTCGCCCGGCCGACAAAGACAGAGACCCACTGCACTTCCTGCTCCGCGTCCTTAAAGAGAAAGTAAACACAGGCACGCAATGCGTGTGACTCTCGCCAACTTGGTCCGCTCGTAGAAAAACACTGACATGAGCCAGAACAGACCGCTGCATCTCCTGTTAACTTTTTCCAGGGCTGCGTTTTCATTCGCGACCACAGAAATACCGGAATTTTCATAAATAGTTTCCACTGATACAGTAACATTTTTACCAATCCAGCCCTGGTCAACGCTCCGAGAATGGCTTTTGACAGTGAAGCAATGCTTTCCCTGCTCTGTCAGAGGGACCAGAGAGGGTAAGAACATTCCATCATTACAGAGAGAGGGCAGCTCTGTGGTATTTACCGATTCATTACTGTTTGTGTTTAAATCTATTGCTGTACACACACTTTGGTTAAATTTACAAATGTGTTTTTCTGCCAGTTAGGCATGCGGAATTAGAATTTTAGAAGAGACATTACAACAACTCCACCAGACTGTGGCCTCCTGTCTCCAGCAGGTCCTTGGTAACCATGGCAACCGTGCTACAGACATTAGGTGGGAAGTTCCGTATTATATGTCAATTCAGTCAATGATACGGTTTTTCTTCTTCAGTATGTCAAATGCAACTACTTCTAAATATATTTTTTGGACAGCTGTACAGTAGCTGTCCAAAAAATATATTTTTAGCTAAATTCCAAAGGAGATAACGTCTCGTCACCTTACATTTCCTGTCGTTAAACACTCTGCAGTGGGAACAGATTTAATGACAAAATTAATGTCAATCCAGGAACCTTTTTACCCAGGGGATTCTACCCAAACTGATTACAGCGGAGACAGCTAAAGAATTTGGATGTGATCCACAATGAACTTTGAACAAGCATCCAGGAGAGCTGAAGAAGGAATCTCCCATTTTCTTTATGTCAAAACACACATCAAAGCTACAAATCATCCATGCTTTTCTTCTGGAAAACATTTTACCCGTCCCCATAAGGTACATACATCTAGGAGTAACCAACCGAGTATAACAGCCAGAGCCAAAACCAGTCACTCTATCACAAATTAAGGAATCTGTCAGTCTGTTGGTCATTCAGTCAGCTAGCCAGCTAGGCAATCGACCAACTAACCATTATAGTAATCAATCAGTAAACCAATCAATGAAAATTCAGTAATTATAGTGAAGTTTCAGAATTGCATAATTACATAGCACTGGACAGAGTAAATCTTCCAGGATGGGATCGATTATTCAAAACCCCAGAGACAAATGGGTAGAAAATTGTTAAAAAAAAAAGAAAATCCTTGATTGCAGGAAAATACCCATAATGCATGAGGACTGAGTAAATCCTGCCCAGTGGACCTCAGTATGGCTTTGGCATCTAGTACCTCTTCTTCTGCTTGGTACGAGTCCTCTGCACATAGGCCTCCAACTCCATGTGCAGGGGCCCCAGGAGAGGGTGGGGCCTGGGGCCATCGTGCGCCAGTCTACACACAGCCTTCTGGGCCCCGCTGAGAGGTCGTGGCTCAGTTTTGGATGTCACTTCTGACATGATGCCCACAGAGATGAAAAGGCTGTCAAAGGAGTATAGATGGTGGCCCAAATAATGTCTCGCTGATTTTGGATTTCTGGATTCAGGTCCACACCACCATTTCCAAGGGTGCCGCGCTTTTGTAGTTTCTGCCGCCACTAAATATTTGGTGACGCGCAATGTGTATATCTTGAGCGGAGCATATATTTCCAGTCGTCTAATTAATTCCAGAAAAAAATAAGTTAAATTCAAGGTAAAAGTGATCACTTATTTTCAGTTTGCCAGAAACGTTGCCATCTGTCAGTGATTTAGACAAGCTGGTAAAAATTCCTTTGTCCAGTATGGAATGCTACAAAAGATTAAAAAGAACAAAGGTCTCCAGCAGGTAACTCAAAAACACTTGAAAAAGATCCAACTTCTAATACTGAAGGAAGCGTGCAATTTAAACCCTTTTTCCTCAGATGTTAAAATGGAGAAAGCCTCCCACTCCTCTTCGGAGTAAAAGTGAGAGTGCTCGTCAGTGCCTTTCTCCTGTTGCTCGGGAGAGAGAGAGACCGTGCCCCTGCAGGGATAACGGCGGTACCCGGTGCAATCCGCTTTAAATCCGCAGCATGCTGCGCTCAGCAAAGGACAGGGGCTGCATTGGACCGTCCCCGCTAATCCGCCAACCTGCTGAGCCCCATTAAAATCCCACTGCGCTCCCAGCCCTACCAACGCACCTGCAGGGCAGGCCACACGGCTGCCCAAATTATGCGACACAATAAATATTTTTTTTTTTTATCTGGAACTCAGGGGTTAAAGAAACTAAAACACAAATTTGACTGAACTGCTGTTGGACCGTAATGACAAACTATATCCTTGCAGAGTAGCTTTTCTGTGTCAGGCATACAAAGCAGAGACAGATTCTGACCATGTGCAGGTTTAGTGACACACTCAAAATTCAATAAGGCTGGCACAAAAATGCATGGCCACCAGAAATATATACTTTCCAGAATTAGATTCCATTATAAACCATTTAAATTTCCTATTATATGAAAACTCATAGTCCTGTCATTAGAAAATCTAACAGCTCTAGCAGCAGCACAATATACTTCAGCCTGTCATAAGCTGTGACAACCTCAGTTCTACATTTATACACACATATTGTTCGTTAAAACATTTGTGTTGATTTACTATTATTATTGTTTTTGCAGAGGACTGCAACCACATCCAATCTTGATGGGCCTGATGCTATATGTCAGGCTAAGCCTATTTTAGCATCCACACCTTGACTTGGGGTGGGATTAGGTAGGCTGTTGTTTTCTCGTGAGCCAGACATGATAAAATTTACCCATCAACCACTGAAAATTTGGAGCTATCTGCTGCCAAATGTAATTCATGACTATCTTCACCAGAGAAGCTCACATTTAGTATCATGAGAAATGCTGGTCTGGAGGAGGACTACTGGAGCCATCAATGGTGAATGCAGAACTCTTCTTCCACAACTGCTATTAAAATGGAATGTGTGACTGTCAAAATCATTGATCTCAAACTCAAATCCTAGAAGGTCGCTGTGTCTGCTGGCTTTTTGAGGTGCTTATTTGTCATTTATTGGCTAAAGAGTCTGTGCACCTTGTTTCCAAGGCCTACATTGCCAACTGATTGAGCAGAATTCACAAAAACCAGCAGATGTTTGGCCCTCCAGGACTGGAGTTTGAGACCCCTGGTCTAATGTTTTTCTGCGACAGCCACAGAGCTTGGGCTCAATTCCAAGGCAAACCCCAAAATCTGGACACAGAAATCAATTAATGATCTTTTTTTTTTTTTTTTACTTCTACTCAGTCTGCAAAACTATTCTCTCACTTTCAAACAGAATTTATTTGACCTTATAACCACACAATACTTTTTAAATATACTGCCAATACAATTAAATCACAGGATGACTCAAAGACTAATTATTTTTAAAGCTAGGAACAAGAGAAACATGTCTCAAAAATGGATGTCTTTTATTTTTGCCTACAAATGATCTACAGTCTTTTTAAAGATTTTTTTTAATTTTTTTTTTAAAGATGGTAGTTAACTATCTATAACTACAATTCCTTTCTTCAGGTTTCTGCTGTGTGGCATGTGACAGTTGTAGAAGAACAAATTGGTATGCTGGGTCAACACCCCTGGAGCCTTCCATCCTCCTCAATTATGCAGAACTTCCTCCATGAATATTTGAGGTCGGGCAGTTAGGTTAGACCAGGGAAAATCAAACGCTGCATTTACAGGCCTCATATTTTATTAATGAGGGACATGACAGCGATACAGAGAACTGCTGTGTTTAAAAGTCACAACCAGGTCGAGGATGACAGATGTGCACTGGGATCCTTCTCACATTTTGAGGAGACAGAATGTAATATCTTACACAGATATAGATGCTTATAATAGATAAGTACTTTTCTTGAGCACAGCCTTGAAGATGGAACACTTTTGTTGTTTCATATAATCAGGCAAATAGGATTTAGTCAAAATTTAGGATGTGGCCACTTTGAATTCAACTATTCCCTTATAACAGACTCCCCTTCTGTAAAACAAGCATGAAAATGCCGTACATATATAAAAAATTTTGAAAAAGTTACATTATTACTTCTAAACGTGATTATAACTAAAATCTCAAAATCTGATGATGGATAGAAATTTGAAGATTAAATGGGTGTGTTAAACAATGACAAACAAGGTATGCCAATGAGAAACATAAATATATATCATGGACTCATGTATGATCACTTTTTTTTTACAATTAACTATACAGAAGAAATTAAAGACTTAATTAAAGTCTCCAGCTTCAGCCCAATAAAACAAATGAAAAGAGGTTTTAAAAAAATCTGTGCACAACAACGGAACTACAACAAACCTAAAAAATAAACACACCTTTTACCTCCTGCAACTCCAAATTCTACTCAGACTCAACTCAAAAACTCCCCATTCAAGCATCATATAAATACTTCACCTAGCAGGGGTTATTGGAGCGAATTCTTGTGCAGTGCTGAGCAAAGGCACTGAAGGGTTTGGGTTCATTTTGGCAAGGACTGGGCAGTAATTCTGACTTTTAACTCCAAAGCAGCGGAATGCAGAGCTAAGCACCATGATCTTGTTATCAAAAGGTTCTCTGTTTAAGCCTATCTGAAGGAAACCAAACAGGAATAAGTCTGAAGGCAATTAATCTTATTAGCTATTAAATACCTACACCAAACATAAAATTCACCCCTACTTTTGAAAATAGAGGGGATGTATGTACATAATAATTGTCCATCCAGTAGTATAATATCAGTTTACAGGCAAAGAATATCACTACCATATGACAGGGCTAATCATGACAACAGCCATTACTGAAAAGGGAACTAAGAAGTTAAGTTTATATCTTCAATTGAATGCCTTGAAGGGCATTCAAACCAAAAATGGGCAGTAATGACACTGTGGTGAATGTGGCTATGCCGGACATGCATTCTGGGCCGTCCTTTGCATTCTGATGTTATTTCAGAGAAGTAATAAAACGTTTTAGAGATAATGGACATCAGAACAGCCTACTTGTGCTTGCATACAAGGCCTTTAGAGTGTTTTAATTGGCTATGGAATTCTCTTTGATGTTTGGGAATGGAAGAGAGAGGACACAGACAAAAGCTGGTGATCAGGCTAAGAACAACAGGGCACTCTCTAGCAGTGGAAGATTATAGGAACTGTGAACCCATATCAAAACATACTGTTCTCATAATAAAAAACAGGATTGTGATTGTGCAGGAGAGTTGTCACAAGAAAAGAGGTTCAGACAGAACACTGGCGACCCAATAATGTCATTTTTTGTATGAGAGAGAGCATTATTTTGGGTAAGTACAACTGAGAATAAGTCTATATTGTAATAATTCAGCGATTTTCCTATTTCACATTGATTGTTCTCCTACGAGGTATTGCCTTCAAGTACAGAACATAACTTGAAGAAATCCAGTGAACACCTATTTGTACTGTATAAATTGATTATATGTAAATTGTACCCATAAAGCTGATTGCAATACAAATAAACACAATCAATAAACTGGTATAACTAGTCGATGCTGACCCCTGCCCTGAAAAATTCCAAAAACAAGAACCAAATAAGCATAGACTGGGGTGATTAATGAGTCCAAAAACTGTTCCATGAGCTTATGAAATGGACAGCCTTGTGGTCAATGGGAAGACTATGTCTGTGCTGAGGAAGGGAATGTGAAGATAAAACAAGTGTGTGTGTGTGTGTGTGTGTGTGTGCGTTTGTATGTTGGTATGTATGTATGTATGTATGCATGCTCTGGCAGTAGAAAGTAAGTATCTTTACACTGAGAGTCTAAAAAGAAATTGGTGCACAGTTGAAAGTATCACAAAAATGTTTGTATGACAGTTCATATTTAATGAGTTACTAAATATGTCCAGCAATACCCCTTCCAAAGAGAAAGGAAATTATTTATTTAATTCATTAATTATTTTGCTATTTTTTAAGTTTTGAACTCAAACTTAAATGGTATTGTTGGAGGAGGATCTGTTAATGTCAGGGAGGGGTGTGTGTCAACGGATTATTTCCACGGTTACCAGCAAGCAACCACAAAATCTGCCTCACAATTTGAAAACCGCATTTCCTGGTTCTTTTTCTGAGAAGCAGGGAAGCTAAACTAAAATAAGACTGCAGACTTTTTGCCATGTTTTCTTTAAAATCCAGATAAATGTTTTAGTTCTGAAAAACCTCAGCAACAGTGTGGTAGTCAGCTAATTTCCCCCACTTTATACCTGAGCCTGCATAACTTTCTAAAAACGGACGCACAGACCCGAGAACCGTAGTTTGTGTTGATTTTGTCACTTTTCCAGGGCGCAAATGGTTTAATTTCAGCGCATGAGCGAGCGTGTCCGGCAGAGTAAGCGTCTGTGTGGTGTTTTGGGGCGACTGCTTTACATCGCTTCTCAAATTTGAGTCGTGTCAGCCGTTTTCTGCCACGACTCCACCCACACTCTCTAGTGTAAACACAGCCTACAAGCAGGCCAGGCACCCTTTCTGAGGTGGAGGCTGAACCACACTAGGCCGCTGGTGTCACAGACAGGCGGCATTCAGCAAAGAATGGAAAATCTCACACGCACGGCGATGTCCTCACAGTCTCTAGGTGCTGGGCAACAAACAAGATAAAGGCATAAAGCCTGCCACGACCCTAAAACCAGGGCCCAAAGTTAACATTCCATTCCTGTCGCTAGCAACACTTGGTCAACACTCGCTGTCTGGCAAACGGGCAGTTATGTGACCTGAGTGTAAGCAAAGCTCATGCAGGGCAGTGTGGAATCATGGGAAATCAAGTCTGAGGTCAGGTGGAAATGTTGGTTCTAAAGGAGTCTCTCACCTCACAGTCAAGACCCAAACCAACAGGTCAGTTCTGTGAGAGGTGGCCAGAGATCTATCATTTCGTACAAGAAACATGCAAGAAACAAAATAATAAAGAATGGCATGTCCATTCGAGAGAAAAAACCAGCATTAACATATACAAAAGTGTTCTCAACATTTATCTGTATATATCAGCCTTCTACTCCACTAAACAGTCTGATACGCAACTGAATGGCTGCTCAGATCTTACAAAAAAACTCCTAGCTGAGGAGGGTGAAGCCAAAATTTAAGGATATGAAGCCGTTTCAGTTCAAAGGCTCTGGAACAGTCTACCTGAGGAAATCAGAGCAGCCAAGTCTTTGTCATCTTTTCAATCTTTTAAAAAGTCACTTTCATGAGCTTGCTTTTAACTGTGACTCACCTCTCTATTTTTTGTTCTACATATCCTTGTATGATTTATCAGCCCTGATGTATTCATCATCCTCAGTTTTTTATTGTATGTATGCATACATGTATGTATGTATGCACAATATGTACAGTGAGCTTCATAAAGAGATGGGAAAAAAATATGTTTTTTCTCATTTATTTTAGATATTTGCATATTCTCATCTTTTATTAAAGGGTATTTCTATACACTTTGGTTTCACCATGTAGAAATTACAGAATGTTTCCAAGTTATCCAGGAAAGGATCAATTGTCATTATTACATACAGTATATTACATTAACAGCTGGCATTGGGAAACACTCTGGAGTTATAAGTTGAGCAACAGCATATATACGGATATACCCCCCACCGCCCCACTGCTGTGATGAATGAATGCTGCCAATGAATGCAATTACTCTAGCACTACACAGGCTGTTCATTCCTTTCTAAAATTCTCATATTTCTTACCCCAACAGGCCTCAGGGGCTTTCTGTTTAGTTTTTTTCAGTTTTTTTGTCTTTTGTGATTCCATCTGTTACACAAACAAAAAAAAATCTGACTGATTGAATTATTGGGTAAGTGAAATTAAAGTTAAAACCAGGGATGAATGTAAATGCTTACAGCTGTGTTTACATCTACCAGAGCCCCGCCCCCATAGTGTGTTTTCTGGCTCCAAGACCCGCCCCCAGACACTGCCCCTCCTCCTCCCCAGAGGCCAGACTTTGGTGATAGAAGATTTACCAGCTTCTGGATCTCCATACTCAGCTGGCAGCAGTACATTTCTGAGACAATCAACCCTGTAATTGCAAGCCTGTAGCCTTGGGAAGTGAAAGGGAGTTGGGGGGGTGGTGTCCCTGATGAACTCCCTCATTGTGCAATAATGTGGGGGTGGAGCTACATATAAAGCACCTTCCACTGCAATGGCAGATTTTCAGCATGGCTTTAGAAATATACATTTCATTTCACTGTGCTCCAATGCCTCTTAATCCTGTCTCTCTCCATCTCTCTTCAAACCAAGGCTTCACAATCCTGTTCCTGGAGATCTACCGTCCAGTTATTGTTTTATTTCACCCCTAACTGGGTACACCTGATTTGACTAATTTAGCAGCACAATGAGATCTCTCGCTGTGGAATGAGGTGTGCATTGTTAGGTTTGGAGTGGAAGGTGGATCTCCAGGAACAGGGTAGGGAACCACTGCTTTAAACCCTGTCCTCCTGTTGATACCCAACCATGCTACCCATCCCCCGGTTCTAGACTCCTAAAACTGGGCAGTTATTCCAAGCTAAATTTAGAGGGATGCTAGGCTCGTTGCCAGGGAAACCAGCAGATGGCCCTTGGAAAAGCTGGAAAAAAAGCTACACCTCTTCCGCATGTTACCTCAATGTCTCAGTCTCTCACTCTGGACATTGCGGCAGTCCTTTTGTAAGCAAGGTGTGTGTGTGTGTGTGTATGTGAGAGTGGTCAAATAATTAGCCAATTTCATTTCATTCGTCATTACTGCAATTAGCTAATTCTGAGAAATATTATGCCTAGCCATTATGACATGTATTTTAAAAAAATATTGCGCGTTGTGCACCCGCCTATGTAGGCGTATATTACTATCTTAATAATGCGCCCTTAAAATAACAGTAAAATACTGCACCAAGACCAGGTTTTTGTTGGTCAATCACGCAATCGCTTTTCGCTGCCTCAAGGTAGCAATGTGCCAACAATGCGCCTGACCACACCTCATTTCAAGACCATGGGCGCTCAGTTGGGTGCAAGTACATTTGCTATTTAAACAGCGTGGGCGCTGGACGGGAAAATGACAACTGCGTCGGTCTGAAACTAGCAAAGACACCTGCGCTGCGCTTGGCGCCGCTTTGCGCCGGGTGTAAGATAGAGCCCAATATGTTCTGATATTAGCCACAAAGCCACGCCATTTTATCCCAGCTCCAATGAGAGAGCTGGGGCAGAGACTCGCTTAAGAGGCTGATCAACATTCACTTGAACAAAGAAAGCAGTAAGGGCCTGGAGTACGCTTTGTCTACATGGCGAGAGGAAAGCTGAGGGAAAATACCGCAGAACTGAGACAAATTCACACCGACATGGGCTGAGGAACAGAAAGTGTGGGCAAATGTGGGAAAAAGTGTGTATTGTGTATTGTGTGTGTGTGTGTGCATGTGCGTGTGTGTGTGTGCGTGTATGTGCGTATGTGTATGTGCGTGTGTGTGTGTCTGCGGGTGTGTATGTGTGTGTGCGTGTGCATGTGTATTTGTGTGTACGTGTATGTGCGTGTGCATGTGTATGTGTGTGTGCGTGTGTATGTATTGTCCTCAGAATGTGAGCTTTTTCTTTGCCTGCTGTCAGAAATCTGCGGTGCCCTCTAGTGCCGGTGTCAGAGGGGTGATTGTGACAATGTTTGAGTCAACAACTCGCATTTCAGAGCTCTCTCTCTCTTTTCTATTCCCTTCCTGTTTGCCGTTTACACAGAAGCACTCAAGACAGAATAAAACAAACCCTCTCCGTTCCTCCAATACAAACACCACCCACCTACTCTTTTAGAGAGAGAGAGAGAGACAGAGAGAGAAAGAGAAAGGGTAAAGGGCAATGTCTAAGAAGTGTCTGTTAAGTGTTTTAGTAAGAGAACAGCTCTAACTGTCTGGAGGCAATAAATATTCTCAAGGTTTGTGTTATTGAACTGTAGTGGGTTGTTTACGTGTAAAGAAAGCAAACAAAGAACAAGCGTTCCCAGTACGCAGCTGTTGCGGAGGTCAGTTTGGACTCTCACTGATTCACCACAACGTACACACGCGCACACATGCACACACACAGTCGTATATGTGTCCACACACACACGTACACACACATACGTTGGCGATTCAAAATCTGGAATCGTGCACGTGTGAAATCCTCTTCAAGGGTTTAAGCAGAAGCACCTGTGCTATCGGCAGTCGGCGGGTGTAGCGGGAGGGAGGGGGGGTTGGAGGAAGCTCTGCTGTGAAGGCCGTCTGACACGTATGCAAAGACACGAATAACGGCGGCCAAACCGCTGCTGCTTCGCCGCCGCGCGTAACTGCAGAGCCAGCTGGCCCGCTACGCGCTGCGCTGAGCTGAGCTACGCGCCCCGCCTGAGCTCGCTCTCCCGCGGCGGCCCCCACCCGGACCTGCCGTCCCGTCTACCGCCACCTCCCCCGCTGCGAAACGCCTCGCTCTGCTCCCTCTCCCGCCACAGAGGAGCCCTGCCTCTGGGTCGCCCTGCAAAGGCGCCGCTGCCTCCCCAGCCTCCTCCCTCGGGCAGCCGGAGAGCCGGCAGACCACCGTTAACTCCCCTCCCCCCTCTTCCCCTCTCCTCTCCCTCTCCCTCTAAACTCCCCCATTCTCTCTCTCTCTCTCTGGTTCCTACCTGGAGTGGAGCCTCTTGCTGGCCAGGTCCTGGTCCACACCATTAGTGGACAGAGCCATGTGCTGGTGCTAATCCCAGCCTCGCTGCGCCACGATCCCGGTCGCTCGAGTGTGAAGCAGTTGCCGGAGCTGAGGAAGTGAGGTACTGAGCAAACAAACCACAAAGCTGGGGCCCCTCCCCCGACCGTGACATCATAGCTCTGTGTGCGCAGGCAGAGCCTCTGCCGGAGATGGGCTGTGCATGCACTTTCTCTCTTGCGCTCTCTCTCTCTCTCTCTCTCGCTCTCCCTTGTGCTCCTTCTCAGTCTCTCTTTTGTTTCTCTGTAGCTCTCTTCTTTCCTCCCGCTGTTTTTCTGCTTTACCCTTTCTCTTACTCTCTCATTTTTTCTCTCAGCTCTCTCCCTCTCTTCCTATTTAAAATGCACAGATGGATTTTTGGTTTCTGTGCATTTTGATTAACCCCATAGTTCTGAAATTTCACAGAATTTTGTTTTCCATTTTCCTACTCTGCAGTCATTCATATTTCAAAAAACTTCTGTCCTTCAATCTTTTTCCCATAAGGTTTAAGTTAAGTGAATACAACATGATTGCTCTTGCAAACACAATACTACAATGTGCTCCTACTTAGATAAATGTGCATTTCACATCCAAACACATCATGTTGAGTGAGCATGTTAGCACAAATTCTACTCAGGTTTCTGTGTGGAGTTTATATGGTCAGGTTGCTGAGTGGAGTTGGTGTGGTCAGGTTACTGTTAGGTTTACATGCAAACTGTCTGATCCTTTTCAGCAGTTGAAGGCTTGTTGTCAAGAGACAGCTCCAGACTGTGCCTATTCACGACCAATGAATATGGTACACCAGGAAGATTTCCTGGGTCAGCTGTGTAATTGGCTGTAGTTCGTAAAGCCCTAAGTGAAGGGCATTTCTCCCCTTCACTGTGAAGCTGTGTGAGTTCATGAGCTGAGAAGCACGATATATGCAACCCATCAGTAAGTGCCCTTTGAATCTGGAGAAAAATTTCTGTGCTTGCAATTCCAGGCATTCAAAAAAATACATAATAAACCAGCCTGAAATATCTGGAGGATCCCAACCTATTTAGACCTGTAATGTAATGTAATGTAACCTCTAATTTTTATAATGAGATTCATGTAACTCTGCTTACAGTATGATTCTTCCTTCTGATGGCTACCAGACCATTCTTGGGGTAAAACGGAAAATCTCTGACCAATTCTGGGCAGTATTTGGGGCAAAACGAGGGGCAGCTAATTCCAGGGTGCACTCAGAAATATAAATTCCAAACTGTTAAATTATATCGTCTCCCAAAACGCATATTTATTTCTCCCACACAGAAGCGGAACACCGAGTTCTGTGGCTTCCTCTCATTGGCTCTGGTCCATGGCACCCGGACAATCCGCAGGGCTGCTCTTTGTAGTCAGCTGACACAGCTGCATACACACACACATTTATATTCCCTGGTTGCCGTGGGGACTCTTAATAGCTACACTGTGCTCTTAGGGCTGGCGATAAAGGGACCGTAACATCATTTCCCAATGTTATTTTTTTTAAACAACAGTTCCAGAATTGAATTCACTGTACAGCACCATCTTAGGAGTTACTTAAGTGCACAGCTAATCAAATCTGGACCTGCATTTTTCTAAATATCATACAATATTGCAGGGTAACTCCAACTGGACCTTGGGGCCCTTCTGTTTATGCTAATGTTTTTGCTGCAGTCTGTTGATTAGAGAAGTTGATTAAAAAAACGTGATTAAGTTATTTCCTATTCTTTCCCCTTGAACATTTTAACAAAATATTGGTTTCAATTTGCTTTGCTTGCTTTTGTTTTGGGCTTTTATCATTCCACAAATGTTTTAGTTTCAGTGACCAAGTGTCCACATTTTCAGAAATTATGACCACAATGGCTTTTAAACACCAGCAAATTTAGAATTTCATTACTGGAAATTCTTACCTTTTCTAAAGGAATTATTTGACATATCACTTATTAAATGTCTTGGTTCGCTTCCTATCTTCCTATCTTGCAGATAGGTCCTACCAGGTCACCTGGATGTGGTCTGCCTCTGCTCCTCATCCCCTTGTTACAGGAGTACCACAGGGATCTGTACTGGGTCCTCTGCAGTTCTCCATATACACCAAATATATTGGTTCAGTTATTAATTTGCACGGCTTCTCCTATCATTGTTATGCAGACGACACTCTACTCTTCTTCTATTTCCCCCCCTCTGCCTCCCAGGTTGATGATAAATGATCTTCCTGCCTGGCTGACATCTCAAACTGGATAGCCAGCCACAATCTGAAGCTCAATCTCAACAAAGCTGAGCTGTTGTTCTTCCCATACAAGACCTCCCTACTACGTGAGCTCTCAATAACGGTTGATGGCACCACAGTGACTGCCTCTTACTCTGCAAAGAGCCTGGGGGTGGTCCTGGATGACCAGCTGGACTTCAAGGAGCACATCAAGGCAACATCACGGTCCAGCAGATTCCTTCTGACACAGGAGGATTCGACCATACCTGACTACGCACTCCACCCAGCGGCTTGTCCAGGCTATGGTGATCTTCCGCCTTGATTACTGCAACTCCCTCCTCGCAAGCTTGCCAGCTTGTGCCATACAGCCACTACAGATGATTCAAAATGCTGCTGCCTGACTCATCTTCAACCTTCCCAAATTCTCCCACGTCACTCCTCTGCTGAAGGTCGCTGCCAGGGTCAGGTTCAAATCCTGACCGTTGCCTAAACTGCAGCCAATAGGACAGCCCCCATCTATTTGCAGGACATGATTCGATTCTATACACCTGCTCGACCACTCCGCTCTGCAGCAGCAGGGTGCCTTGCACCCCCTCCCATCCAAGTAAAGGGATCACAGAGCTTCTCCACCCTAGCTCCCCAGTGGTAGAACGAACTCCCTGTCCCTCTTCAAACCTCTCCCTTATTACCCATCTTCCGCCGTGGTCTGAAGACGCATGTCTTCAGACTCTACCTGGACTAACTGCTACCACTCTGTGAATCATTTCACTTTAAATCCCTCCTTTCACGACACTTGTGTTACATGTACCCACATTCCAGTACTTTTTGTAATTTGTATTTGTCCTTGTCCTAATATTGTAGCTTGTTCTTCTCCCTAGTTTGGCTTGGCATAAGTTAGGTCAGAATAATGTGTTCTTGGCTATAAATAGCTGTACAAAATGAGTATTGTACCTTATTGAACCTGTGCTTTGTAGTTGTCCAATGGCCATGATATGCACTTTTGTACGTTGCTTTGGATAAAAGCGTCTGCTAAATAAATGTAATGTAAAATGTAATGTAAATTAAATGACATTCCAGAGAATTGTGTTTCCAACTTTGTAGCAACAGTTTGGGGAAGGTCCTTTCCTGTTCAACATTGCCCCAGTGCACAAAGCAAGGTTAATAAAGAAGTGGTTTGTCGAGTTTGGTGTGGAAAAACTTGACTGGCCAACACAGGGCCCTGACCTCAACCCCATCGAACACCTTTGGGATGAACTGGAATGCCAACTGCGGCCTTATTGCTGTCACTGCAAAACTTGTTGCCCTCAGAAAGAAAGGTTGCTTCCTTCTGCTTCCTTTCAGTTCCAGAACTGGTGTCACATGTAACTAGGTGGTTATTCATGCAGGATCTGGTTCGGACAGCCTTACTGTTATTAGCCTGCTGAGTAAAGCACTGAAAGCATGGTAGTTATCTAAAGCAAAGCACTGTCAGTTAAGTAGTCAGGTAAAGTGAACTGTAGAAAGGTCTTCATGGCAGGCCTAGCGCAAATATGAAGCTGGCAGTGCAGCAATACACTGCAGTGTATACTAATAATTGAAACCACAATTATGGTAAATGGACTGCATTTATATAGCGCTTTTATCCAAAGCGCTTTACAATTGATGCCTCTCATTCACACACACACCAACGGTGAAAGGCTGCCAATCAGCTTGTTGGGAGCAATTAGGGGTTAGGTGTCTTGCTCAGGGACACTTTAACACACCCAGGGCGGGGGATCAAACTGGCAACCCTCTGAACTGCCAGACAACCGCTCTTACCTCCTGAGCTATGTCGCTCCAATTATAACTGGTGTAACACAAGTACGAGATTTCTGCGATATAAATTGAGCTGAATTTAACATGTCTTTATCACTCGCAAATTAACTTAGCAGCTAGCTATATCTACAGAGACCTTGTTAGCTAGCTGCATAGCTAATACAGCTACGTACAGGCTTAGTGATCGAATGTACAAGTAACTTGTATATACGCATGTGTAAAACAATGTACTGAAGTTTAAATCATGTGCATTGTCCAATAAGGGATTGACTGGAACTAACCGGAAGTGAAAGGCAACTGTTTTTTGGCAGGAGGCAACAGGTTTTTCAGTGACATCGTCCAACATCAGTGGCCAACCTCACTAATGCTTTTTTGGTTGAATAGTGGCAAATCCCCACGGCCATGTAACAAAATCTACTGCCCAGAGTGGAGCCTGTTATAGCAGCAAAGGGGGACCAACTCCATATTAATGCCCATGGTTTTGGAATGAGATGTTCAACAAGTACATATGGATGTGATATTCAGGTGTTCACATACCTTTGGCCATGTAGTGTACCTTGTGTATTTTATATATGTTCAGTTTCAAGATTACATGTGTTAAGAAGCCCCCTCCCATAATTTCTTCCAGAACAGACTGTGCCAGATTTCATCAGAACACATTTACTGATGTTCCTGCACTGAATTTTGATATTTCATCTGTATCACCATATTTGTGGTATTTGTGAGATTTATTCCACTGATACCATTTTGAGTCAATTTTTTTTGTCACTGAAAAGTAATATGTATTTATAAGGTGTACATCAATACTTACACTATATGACCAAACGTTTCTGGACACACCCCTTGGTCTGGGACTGTTTTTCATGTTTTGGGCTAGGCCCCTCAGTTCCAGTGAAGGCTAATCTTAATGCTACAGCATACAACCACATTCTAGATGATTCTGTGCTTTACTAACAGTTTGGGGAAGGCCCTTGTTCCTGTTTCAGCATGACATTGCCCTGGGCACACCGTGAGGTCCATATAAAAATGGTTTTGTTGAGAACAATATGGAAGAACTTGACTGGCTTGCACAGAGCCCTGACCTCAACCCCGTCCAACATGTTTGGCATCAATTGTAAAGCCAACTCGAGCCAGGCCTATTCACCCAATCAGTGCCCAACCTCATTAAGTCTCTCCTGGATTAATGGAAGTAAATCCATACAACAGTGCTCCAACATCCAGTATAAAGCCTTCACAGAGTGGAGGTTGTTAGCAAAGGGTGGAACTCCATATTAATGCTCATAATTTTGGACGAGATGTTGGATGCCAGGTGTACATACTTTTGGCTATGTAGTGTATTTTTAAATGTGTTTGGAAGTTTCACAGGGAGAGTTATGCTTTAACTTGCTCTTCCTCTATATCTTCCTCTATACGTCTTATAGCCTGGATGGCCGGACTTTCAGAAGGGAAACAGCACAGCACATGCTGTGTTTAAACTCTATCATGTGTGCTGTTAATGGTACAACACATGGACAGACGTTAGAGAAACTACGCATCTAAAAACAAATGACAAAACCTCAAACTGTACAGTTATCACTCAAAATTTGAAATGGAATTATTATTATTGATTGAAAATTACAACACACAATTTTAGCCTGTCTGATACCATAAACGTTTATAGACTATTTAAAGTGGGTTAATGCGAATTAGGCTAAATATGTAGTGCAACCAGACCAAAGGCCTAAACACTCAAATTTAGCATAAAAACGTCAAATTCATACTTAATGAATTGAGAGTGGCACAGTGGGTAAGGAACTGCGCTTGTTACCGAAAGATCGCAGGTTCGATTCCCGGGTAAGGACACTGCCGTTGTACCCTTGAGCAAGGTACTTAACCTGCATTGCTTCAGTATATATCCAGCTGTATAAATGGATACAATGTAAAGTGCTATGTAAAAAGTTGTGTAAGTCGCTCTGGATAAGAGTGTCTGCTAAATGCCTGTAATGTAATGTAATGTAATCTACAAAATGCTAAACAATTGAACAAATGTACATTAAGAAACTGAAACAGGAATTCAACTTACAATTTAACCGGCATCTTGAATCAGCTGATGTGCGGTCCGTGGTCGCTGCGTTATGGTAAAGTCAGTTGTCCAACTGAGCCCTCTAGTGGTTTTGAAACGGGAAGGCCCCATCAGTAGTGGATTGAGTTCGTAAACCTTCGCGCCTCTGTGCTCCCCTTCATGGTTTTTAATACACTATGTACGGGACGTATACCGAATTATGTCTATGACCACATCCCAGAGCTAACACGACACGCACTGCATTGCAGGTAGGCCTATGGTCATCTACATACACACGCAGTCAAGCATGCGTGTGTTGTCAGCAGTCATTGAACACAGTTACTAACAAGGTGAGGAGTGCTCTTCAGAAATCCTTTCTCCCATTCTTTTTTCTCATCCATTTCCACAGTGAATTTATGTTTAGTAATCTTGTATTCCCTAGTTCTGCTTTGGCTTGGACTCACTAGAGTGAGTCCTCTACCTTGCCGTGGTTTCTGTGTCCATTCTAGACGGGCTGCTTGATGAGTTATTTCCATATTTTTATCCAATTACACTGTGAATGCCAATCCCATGCTGTAACTTGCCCTGTCTCTTTAAGTCTTTAAGCATAAGAGCACATTAAATGAATATACTACAATAATTCATCAAATGATTTCAAACTAAAACTATTGTAGATTAATTCATAATCACAAATGATTTTCATTCAAAAAAAAAAATTCAAACTTATACTAGCTAATAAAGCAGCATGCAGAATCACTGCACATGTATTTTATTTTTCCAAGGCCTTCATTACATGTTAGCAACAGGGATTCACATCACTTAATACTTTTAGCATTACTCCATCTAGTGTCCCAATTAAGTATTGCATATACATTACAGCAAAGAGGGCATAACCATAATTAGGCCATAATGCCAAGTCACATGTCCTTCATATATTCCCATACCCGTGAGTGCCAGTCACGCGATGCGTTCTACGCTTGTTCACCGCTCACATTAGTTTATAGATTTCAATGGCACAGGAACCAGTATCAGAGTTCTTTAGAAATACAGTATGCCTTTTGATATTTATGATACTTTGATATTAGCAAGTAAAACTGTCACCAATAACTGTAACTAACTCAGTGCTTCAACTCTGGTTCTGAAGGCCAGGGTCCGTTGGCTTTCAGTGTTACACAATGCACATCTGATCAATAAAAGCAGCTGCCAACAAACCTCAACTCACGTGGGCCCTTGTGTTTGAACTGGTTGCTAATGTTAAGGTTTAAAAACATTTTTTTAAAATACTGTATCCTACATCTCTGCAGAACCATAGTTAGAGACCACCTGATGGACGACTAACGGTATAACCGATGGACGACGTATGTATTGCTGCCAGCTCTCATGCTAGCAGGCGAATAAGTGGTTAGCTCCTTTCCTGGATTATTGTTTGGGCTCCAATGATAGCAAGACAGTTGCATGGGACTAAATAAGAGTCAAAGAATTCATTTGAGCTAGTTTTTATTAACAGAGCACATACTACAGTGGGTAATATATTTCAAGAACTTTGCACAGCGCTGTGATTTTGACAGGAAAAAAGAAAACCGAAGCTATCATCATCTGCAATAGAAAAATAGTGTAGCTATAAAGTATAAATTAAGACTATTGCCTATTAAGACATTAGATACAAGAACTAATGAGGAACAATAAAAACATCAGCCATGACCAGTGGGGAAAAGGCCCTATAATTGAATAGATAACAAGATGAAGGCATCAAACCACTATTCAGGTATAGCTTACAGTAAGTAGAATTCTCCAATCCAACATGAAATCATGGAGAATTTATGATGAATAATTTAGCATTGACAATAAAGCAACACTGAGATATATGCATTTGTGACGGGAATATATATATATATATTGGTAGACTATACTGATATGGCAACAGAATATTCATATTTTGATTCAAAACATTTCTGCAAATGAGCTTTCCTTTGTCCCAGAAAACAGACAAAACAAATATTAATATATTTCACTTGCATTTTTCTAACTAAGCCATATCTTTTTAGAAATTAAATCTTGAGATAAAAACTTTAAAATATGCTAAAATCTAAATATGATCTAAGTTTTTCCATAATGGCACAATGCATTCCACTCCAAAGGGCCAGGAAAGAAACAATCTCTTAATATGTCCAAAAAACCTTCAGACAAACTCGCTTACCTCTTTAGAAAATATTCTTCCTCTGGCTCTTAAAAAGCAGCGTACAGTAATCAAACCGGCCCAATATGACACCTTTAAGGGGAGCGCATTGCACAAACCTGCCATGTCTGCTTATAAAAAGGCTGTAAATGTTTGTTGCTTTAAAAAAGAGGTACGGTGTTATCAGACTAGGGAATCAGTAGCTCTTTAAAGTGGATAACAACAGCAGTTGATTTTTCTTATGTACACTACACCCCACCCACCCCACAACCCTACACTTAAATACAGTTCTTCAAGACGACGTCCCAGGTTTAAAATATGTAGCTACTGTTTATGTATGTATAGATCAGCATACTTTAAATTCTCATCTTTTATCATCAATGTCTTGTAACAAACTGCATGCATAACTCATTTTAGAGTGTGTTTAACAGGCAATACAAGCACTAACAATTTGAGAGCTCGTCTATTTTCTAGTTTTTGATTTAAAAAAGCACCCCAGAAAGCTGACAGCGTGTTACTTGTACAATAATGTGACGTCACCTTCAAAATCCCTTTAGTGTCAAATTTCCAAAGACAAGTTGAGGAAGACACATACTACTCTTTACGTGGCTTTAAAATGAGTGATCTCCTGAGCTTTACACAATAAAAGGTAATGGTCTACATCTGAGTAAATAATCATGACACAAACACTAGGCAATGAACGGAGTGTATACGCAAACAATTCAGTCCAACAATAGTACTTAACAGTCCATGATGAAATTATATTTGGTCATAAAAATCCCTTTATTATTTCTAGTAACCTGTTAATATTGCCCCATATGAATGCCATTAACCTGTAGTTACCATACAATGACAATATTATTACTATCGTTTATTTTTTACGAATAGGGACAATATTAATGCTAGTAACCATAATCATCAAAACAACAGACTTTTCTAGAAATGTTTGTACACAACAATTATCAGCAGCTAATTCATATCTAATATGAAATTGGTTACATAACAACACGTTATCTCATCCTCTCAGCAGATAGTTCAGCGTATTCAAACACGTCCTACCGCCTACACATTTCTGCCCGAGAAAGTCGCCAAAAACGTAATTCGCGGACGTGTTAAAGTCTTTCCGCCGAACGCGATGTCACCTGGTCAAACCCTGAACACCTCGAAATGCGTTCCGCTGGCTTTTCCCGCTGTCCCCCGGCACCTATCCCAGCATGCACGTCCAAAGTTTGAAGCCAGTACGAACTCTGCAATTGGTATTAACACAAAGTGTGTCACACGGACATATTAGAAGTCTCATATCTTGATCGTTATGCAAGCTATTAAAATCCGCCCCCACCCCCAAGTAAGCTGTTCAGCCACTGGCTGTTCCTCAGAGAGCAATGGGACATACTGTAGAGACTGAGAGTTTGGGAAACAGAGGAACCGCAATGCTGGTGGTGTAGCCAACACCACAGACTGAGGAGTTGCGCAAAATGAGCCAGAGACTGGAGTCCCGTCTCAAACAGAATCCTGCATTTCCTAATATTGAATTTGAGCAGCCATGTTTTTCTTTGGCATATTACTGAGTGTAAGTAAAGTCTGCACCCTAATGATGGTCAGTTGTGTATTACAGTTAAGTTTTAAAGTAGGAAAATGAGAGAGGTTATCAAGGAAGACTGTCAGGAAAAGGTTACTTCTTCCCCAAAATAAGAAATATAAATATAAATAAATGAATGCGTGCAACAACTCATTTGTGCGGTTGTAGAAAAGAGTTGTGGTTACAATAACAAAAGCAAACTGTGAGAAGTAAATAATGCTTCACTGAGTAAAACTAACGTGGTCGCGATCCAGCTTCCGAACCACAGGTTGAACCACCTAGCGACCAGTCAACTTGCTCGCCCCAGAACTCACCATCAGCCTGAATAGAATGCAGTCTAGGGGACTTTAAGTCTTTCAGTGTGGAAAAATAATACAGTCAGACTGTAGAGGAACTCCGACTGACGAGCTGAATGTAGGTCACAGCGGGGGAACCACCTCCACTCGATCCACAGATCGAATTTCCAATAGCAACGGACACAGAGGGAAAGAGAAGGCCGAGGTTAAAAACGTCAAGGCGTGTGTTCGCGTCCGGAGCGCACGCGTAACTTCGAGCTCTACCTCCGGCCTGAAGACGACTGGAGTCGAAAAGCTGAAGAGATGCCAAAGAGATGGCAACCTCCGCTTTAGACAGCTCGGCCTACGATACAAGACGGTTCTCTAAGCAAGAAAACGAACAAAAAGAAGTTATTGAGGAGCGGACGGCCTCTGTGTGTCTACACCCTCATTCCCCGCCGTGTGAGGAGGGGCAGCGTTTAGGTTCAGCAGGTTTCGTTCGGGAGGTCTGTCTGCCCGGCGCGTTCAGGCCATGTTCGATTTGAGGAAGATGAGCTTGTTGGCCTCCTCCGGCCTGACCTGCCGCCTGTGCTTCATGGCGAGGGTCTGCTGGCAGACGGCCACGCACTCGCTCCGCGTGCCCACGGCGGGCACCGCCAGCAGCCACAGCGCCAGGCGGGCCAGCTTGGGGAACTTCTCCGTCACCGAGCTCCAGTACTGGAGGAGGTCGGGCGCCGTGTGGAAGGTGGGCTCGGCCAGGTACTGGAAGAGCTCCTTCCTCACCTTGGGCTCGTCCGCCCCGGGCGCCCACGCGCCGGCCCCGCCCTCCAGCCGCGCCCTCTTCCTCACCGCGGGACCCTCGCCGGCCCCGGCCCCGTCTTCCCCGGCCCTGCCCGCCGCCCCACCTCCGCCTCCGCCCCCGCTCCCGCCGCCGCCCGCCTCCCTCATCTCGCCCGCCGCCTCGCACACCTTGGCGACGAGCTCGTCGTGCTGGTGGGCGGGCGCGGGCCGCAGCTTCAGCTGGGGGTCCAGGACCATGGCCACCTGGTGGGGGCGCTCCACCCTCAGGTTCTCCTTCAGCGCCTCCAGGAAGTAGTGGCAGAGCCGGCCCCCGGCCCCCGCCTCCCCGGCCTTGGAGGTGTAGAGCTTCTCCAGCCGCAGGTAGGCGGGCAGCACCAGCGGGAGGGTGGGCCGGCGCTCGCTGCTCAGCTCCAGGACGGCCTGCCGCAGCGGGGCCAGCAGGGAGGCCAGGGTGCCCAGCAGGGGCTTGTTGAGCCCCTGCAGCAGGGGCGCCGCCCGCTTGCCCCGCCCCAGCGCCTCGCAAACCTGCTCCATCCGCTCGTGCACCAGCAGCAGCGTCTCGGCGCCCTCGTCCCAGCAGGGCGGGGGCGCGACGGGCTCCTCCGCCCCGTCCCGCGTCAGCCCGGCCACCGCCGCCAGGTCCCGGCAGGCGGCCATCAGCTCGCCCAGCTCCTGCAGCCCCCGCGCCTGCAGGCTCCGCCTCCCCAGCACGGCCTGCACCACGGCGCCCAGCGAGCAGCCGGCGCAGCGCAGGCAGGCCCCCGCCCGCCCGCAGAAGGGCCCGCCCGACGCCCGGGGCTCCGTCACGTAGACGGTGCGGATCTCGGACATGACGAACTCGGACAGGACGTTCTGGACCCACTGGTGCACGTGCTCGCCCGCCTCCCTCGGGTCGGCCTCCTTCACCCCCAGGACGTAGCGCCTGACGCGGGGGCCCTCCGCCTGGTAGGCCGTCAGCACGTGGCAGGTGTCCGGGCCCAGCGAGTGGGCGTGGCAGGTGACGGCGATGCCCAGCGAGGAGCTGGAGCCCAGGGCGCAGGTCACCTTCACCTTCACCTGGTTGTACATGCGCGGCAGCTGCCGGAGGGCCAGCTGGCCCACGTCCCCCAGGGCGTCCCGCAGGGAGTAGGCCCCGTGCCGCGCCCCCGTGTCCACCAGGGTCTGCGCCAGCTTCAGGAATTCCTTCCCGTTCAGGACGTTCAGCGCCCCCAGGTCCGCGCACATCACCCTTAGCAACCGATCCGCCACTTGCTGCCGATCCTTCTCTGGGAGGATACTGCTGACTGTATCGATAAGGGGGGGAAGAGAAACGCACACCATACTCAAAAAACTTAGTCAGGGGGGTTAGTGTACATGTCACAGAAAAAACCCTCAACACAATCCCTGAAAAAACATGGCGCAGGGGATCAGTCCATCGGTATAACATCTTTTAAACTCAGAATCTTAAAATTCTTAAAAATGTAATCAGCTTACAATTTACATACCATACTGCATTTTTATAGCGTGGTATGTAAAATGAAAGCTGACTACATCATGTGGCATGTGTTGAAAGATGAATGGGGTAGGTAACGAAATGTGACAGTGAATAATAAGGCCAGATACACTACAGGTTTTAGCGAGCGGAAATGGTGTTAGCTCCAGCAAAACGATTATTTCTACCATTTTCACATATTTAGGACAGTCATTTTACGTGTGCTAAAATCTCCAGCAGATCTAGCCTTAAGCCCAGGTATCCGTGAAAAGATATTAACAGGGTGGATACTCACGGTTAGTAGCGTGATTCCTCTGGGCAGGGGCGGTGGGAGCAGGGGTGGGGGTGATGGTGGGGGTGATAGCGGGGGCCTGGGTGGCAGCGGGAGCGGGAGCGGGAGCAGGGGCAGGGGCAGGGGCTGGAGCTGGAGTAGCCGTAGGGGTGGGAGTTGAGGTAGGGGTGGCCGATATTTTGGTGGGATCCACGTTGATGTGGTTTTCGTTGTCAGCTGTGGACACACAAAAAAACAAAAAAAAAAACTGTGTCAGAAAACAGCCTGCGTTGCGTAAAGAAGCAGCATGTAGCCGGTGTGAGGAAAGCTATTCCAGGCGGGGCTTCGCCTGGCTTCGCTGTGTAAAAGAAAGCTGCAGACTAGCACATTTTATCACCCCTTTAGTGCAGTCAGCTATTCCAATTACCTGTCAGGGCTGCAGGATTATGGACAGCAGCTCCACGTATAATGTTAGGCCCACACAACTGAGGCTGATTAGCATTCTGCTCAGGTATTACCCCTTGCATTTCTTTAGGCATACTAAAAAAAAAGATATAACCAGCCGTACCCTTCAAAGACGGGACTTTTTACGGTAAGGATCATTTAGTTACGACATGAGCTTTCTCCTTGAGTCAGCCCTGCGCTGGTGTACTTTGGTGTTACGCAGAGTTTTGACTGCCGTCCGGGATTTGGCCGCCCGTATCCGTCCGTGGCGCGGCGCGGTAGCTACGCCTGTAACCGCGCGGGCGCGCCGCCGCCGCCCGGCACTCACCCGCGTGCGACTGCATGTGCTCCAGCAGGTTGTTGTAGAACTGAAACTGGATCCCGCACGCTCCGCAGGTGTAGGGCTCTGAAACGCAGAGGGGGCAGGTTCCGTTCAGTTACTCGCTCCATCAGGGGTACCTACCCTGCAGCCGACAGCCATTCTTCTCACTCCGAAAATCAGCGACAAATTTAGACCCAATAAACCGGGCAAGGGGAGTCGACTGTGTAACAAACTGGTCAATTACTTGCTGAGTAATAGCAGGAGCAAAGTTTGGCACCAGGGTTCCTGCAGGTTTCTCCTACATTGCAGCCTGGACATTTCCCCCAAACTCATTTAAACGTGATACAGAATAGTCATCGCAACATAGAAGTGACTTCCTTATCCAATAAATTTTTAAGACCCTATCAAAATCATATTTAAGACCTTTTAAGACTTTTTAAGGCCTAAAATTCTGGTGATTAAATTTAAGACTTTTTAAGATCCCGCAGGAACCCTGGCTCAACTTGCCACCTAATCATCCCCCAGTTTAATTGGTTAAAAATTGTTCTCCCTCTCCACCTCAACTGATGTGTCGTTAGAATGCTGGCACAAAATGGCTGCCGTGCATCACCCAGGTGGGTGCCACATATTGGTGGTGGCTGAGGTGAGTTTCCACCTTATGACTGTAAAGCACATTGACTGTGAGAAAAGCGATATATAAAAGTAAAGAATTGTTATTATTATACATTTTTGTGGAACAGGCAATGGGCTTGTTATTCCTGGTATGTTGCTATGCTGATTCAAGGAAGGTCAATTCCTCTTGATGGCTCGTTCTAATCCGCGTGCCCTTTATGTAAGCCAATCAAAATGCTAAATAAATATGTGGATCTACTCACAGCTCTGAAGACAAGAAAACCAAGCAAAAATAAAAAACTAAATTTGTGATACAGATGATAGAAAGAAGGTCAACTTACTCTGCACCACAGGAAATGAACCAGGCACCATGGGTTTTTTAGTCCCTGAGAAAAAAAGACGCTGTGATTACAGAAGGGAACAACAGCTGCAGGGACCAAGAGTTCATGAGCCCTCAATCTTTCACCCTTCACCTTCCTGTCTCTCCATTTACCCCCTAACTCTTTTCTCATTCCTCTCTTTCACTTATTCATCAGTGCAACGCTTTCTCTTCTCTAGATAGCCTTTCTCACTTAATGGATGGGAAGCAGCAGAGCACTCTGGTAGGATTTCCACTTGTGTGGGCACATCTATTACATGAATTACGGGCGGTGTTCTTAAAATACACCCTGTGGGGTTTTCAGACGGATAGTACATGTAAATAAAACAGCAGCCCAAAAACAAACACAGAAACTTAACATTACCAAAAACAAAATTCCAACCATAATGACCTCTGAGGAAAAAAAAAAAAAGAGCAAAAAGGCTCACCGCTAGTGTTCTGTGAGCTGTTAGTCTCCCCCACAGAAGTCTGAATTTTCCCCTCCATCTTCCGACAGAAAGCACCCTCTGAGTCAGAACACAGAGGACTGTGAAAGTGCGCACTACCGATTGCGTTACAGCATGCAGGGCAAATTATAACAACATGAAATAGGTATGAATGGACATCATACAAAGTCCAGTTGTGTGTACGGAAACCCAGGGTGCACAGCATGGACATTCTGGGGCCGATAGTAATAACTGAAAACTGACTGGCCCTACTGCCCATCTATGGCACACATGCAAACTGGAACCAAGTTTCCACATCCACGGAAGAAGTAGAGAGCGCAGACGTCAACTTCAACTAGTTTGAAGTTAAGTTTACTTTATCGTTAAGCTGAACCCATGGGTCTATGTAGCTGCTGAGGCATGTGCAGCTCACTGGCACTCCTCATATTGATAAGTGAAGTTCGTTTTTCGCTGTCATCGCCCAATTCTGATATGACTCCGACAGTATCATGCATCCCTAATTGAAACTAAAACTTGTGCAAAGAACAAGTGCCATTAGTCAGACTTTCTGAAAAACCATTCAGATTAGATAAAATTACAGGATCAAGAGTGAATGTTTCTGAATTTAACATCCTGGCTATCAGTGGTAACTTCCTGTATCGCCGATGCTGAACTGGAGCATTTTTGTACTGCTGTTGTGCCTATGCCACACTAAAACTGCTTTCACATGACAAAAATAAAATGCTGCGTTCAACGCAAAAAAAACGAGTTCAACGAGTAAAGTGGTGACTGCACAAGCAAAGTAGAGTGCCGCCAGTTGTTGAAACTTGACGTCATCCATCCAGGAAGGCAGTAGGTTCAGAAAACTGTAACAAGTGGTGATAGTAGTTGGTTAGGCTAGATTGTAAACTCGCTTCATGAAACTGAATATCCTGGGTTTTCCCCAAAATGTACTTCCATGATTACATCTGCCTGCATCACACAAAGCTGTAAATGTAAATTGGACATGCTATGAAAGCTCAGGTTCAAACAAGGTCAAAGTTCAAACGTTTTGAACTTTGAGGATCGCGATTCGGCGTCAATTCTGAGTTGTGCGCCACGCCAGGCTTAGCGTAGTGCACAACTGTTTCCACCATGTTGAGCGTTTTGACGCTATCCAAGCAGCTTAAGTTACTCATCAGTAAGAGTGTGACTCCAGCTACCATTAATTCTTAGCCAATTAGCTGTAAGGAGGATGAACTGGCACCAAGAGCAAGAGCCTTTTGGGATTCAGTTACATCAGCTGTCTCATTTTTACCTTTAGATGGGATGACAATAATATAGATATGATCTAAGCTACCAGTATTATCTTGCCAATTTTACTGTGAAACATTATGATAATATTGTAATATAATCTAAGCTAACAACAACCAGCTTAAAAAGAGTTCTGTGACATGGTTTTGTTAACAGAGGTCCAGGGGAGTCTGTGGGTAGAGAAAGCTTATGTGCCACTCATTTACTATTTATACAACATCAAAAAAAGATGGGGGCCAAGATTGCCTGGGTCGGCTGCAGCCTGCTTACCCAGAGTTTAATACTCAGGTTTAAACCCTAGAGCAAATTTGTGAAATAAGGATTAGCCATTCCATTTGTAATGCAGTTCTGGGGATTTAAACTCCAGCTTGGGATTTAAACTCCAGCTAAGCATGCTGCAGTCATAGACTGTAAAACAAATATGGGCAAAGTGACTGTGACATCACCCATTGACTTTCCATGGGCCTGTGATAATTACTGAAACCGCGTATTGAAACCAGGAAAGAGCAGTTGTCGTGCTGCCATGATGTACAAATTGGAGCCAGAGACTGCGCAGTAGGGCTGGGTCTGTGTCACCCATTAAGCATTTAAGATACAGGACCCCCACAGAGTGACGTGTAGTGACTCAGCAGTGACACAAACTGTCCCCGATTCATCCATAAAATATAAAAATATTGTCCAAATGACACAATAGCTTAACAAATGGTGAGACATTAGACAAATATGGGAGACATTAGACAAAGAAAAAACATGTTCTTGTGGTAAAAATGATTGACTTCCTATTTTGACCGTATTGGTACCATTGACTTACACTGAAACGGGTAGCAAAAAGACCTCTACTGGAGCCAACCGCACTGGTGCTAGTGAGCAACGCCCTTCAGCAAGACCAGGAAGTGAGCTTCAAAAACGATGCCTATTTTTGGCTGCTTGGCTACAACTGACCCTCTCTGGTTAACTTGCTTTGAAAATAACTAACGGTACTACCCCTTTCTGCTGAATGTCTCTTCATCACACTCACACTCAGTGTTGATAATGTTCAATCTGAGTGAATTTAAACACTATACAGCTGCCTCATGTCCCTACACTTCCTCTGACCTATTTATAAGACAGAGACAAACTTTAAATAGACTGTAATGACAAGCACTTCAGCCCATATTTAAAAAGACACTCAGGCAGAGGAAGAGAGGGGGGAGAAGAGAGATAAAAAAACAGTATGTGATAGAAAGAGAACAAATATCCCAAAAAGAAAGAGACAAATAAATTGATGGCACAGCTATTTTGTATGAGTTACTGCATGGAAACTAACACTTGTGGGCATGAACTGTTGTATCTTTGACAGATTTAATGTCACTTTGTTTTCTTTTTTATTAAAAAAAATTGTCCATCTATTTCAGATGAGTGTTGAAGAGATTTTCTACACAAAACTAAATAAATTTTGCATAGTTCACTTACAGGCACTAATCTAACTGTGCTGGTCCCTAGCACACAGGCACTAACTTAATTGTGCTAATGTTAATGCACACAGGCACAAATCTAACTGTGCTAACACTGACTGCACACAAGCACTAATCTAACTGCGGTGTCAGTCAAACTGTGGTATCATGGTGCTTTTACCTGTTTGGTTGTGTCCTGATTTTGGGTGCCCTGATTTGGGGGTTACATGTTTACTGACGTCCGCGCTACGTTGTTGTGAACGAGGAGACTGCATGTCACGGAGCGAACGATCTGCACAAAAAAAAAAAAAACAGATTCACTCAATTTACATTCTCAAAACATTATACTTCAATTCATTTACATAATCCAGGTCTGTTGCTAAAATCAAAACGTAGCGACAGATGCCTCAGCTTGGACACCTACTTATGGGGGTGTGAAGGGCCACATGCTCCTGGTAGGGGTTGAAGTATTTGTACTGCTTCCCACAGTACTCGCACACATAGCTCCCAGTTTCTGTGGAGAGACAAAGCAGTTCATAACGACAGGCTTTCTGGGGGAAAAAAATTACCTATGAATGTATTTCAATTGTTTTTCAGATTGAACTACAAAGCATACTTTACATAAACACGCCATCATTTCATTGCAATAGAGGTTACATTATCATTTAAACTAAACAACAAATTAAGAGACTGGAATAATGAGAATCAGCAATGCCTGCTCGATGTTGCATTACACAATAACCGTTTAATTCTATGCAGCCTGTGTGTCAGGTTCACAGCTATAGCCAAGACACCATGCACCTGCAGAACTATACTCGCCAGGTTTAGGTTTATATTATATCCAGAAACCCCATTAACAAAAAACCCAACCGATCAGCAGAAACGATTAACCATCTGCACCAATCTAAATAAAGCTTTCCGACTTATTTTTTTCCCCAGTTTGATTCGCATGTGTGTTAAAACAGCCGGCCGGAAATTCCCTGCTGGAATATTCCCAAGGAAACCCACAGGGGACCTTCCAGGGGTCGTGAGGAATACGAGCCGGCCCGGGGATGGCGATCATTTTACATTATGGGAACATGCAGGCATTTTCAATATTGTCTGTATCTGTAATTACACCATTAATAACCTTCCCTGGACAAGGAGTTCAGATGTCTGCACTGTGTTTTACAGCCTCTTAACAAATCGAGGTGCACACAAACCCAACATGCTGGTAACCACAGGAGCAAGGCAGAACTAGAGTAAACCACAAGGAGATACAGAACCCACACGTGATGCTTCCATTGTGTGGCAACACTTCAACCACACCGGTCTTTGAAAGGAAACTCTTCATTTGACTGTATAATAACACTCCTAACAAAGGCACCTAGAAAGCACCAGGACTGAGAAACAAGAAACAAGAATTAAGGCTCCACAGACTGAGTAAATACTGGAGGAACTACAAATGGAGTCCAAAATTCAGGAAACTGGTATACTGGATATCAGGAAATTCCTTAAGGGCTATACACGTCTAAGAGAGTCCGTTTGTGAATGTCTTTCACAGACACTGTTGGCTGTGTTTGTGTGATGTAATCCCAAAGATAACGTCCTTAAATTTCAGTACAAAATCACAATGCATGGACTCCATTTCCAGCACTGACACCGGAGAACAAAAATCACATCCTGGCAAGCCAGTGTTTATAAATCCTATGAACAGCTGTAAAACTCCTTCACTAAGTTCACACTCGTTCCCCATATTCTTGGTAGTAGACAGGCCTCTGGTCCACTGAGGCTCACTGCTCTTCATCTTTCTGGTCATCCACTGGTATGACAACCTGGTCATAGGGGTCTGGGAGGGAATTTAAATAGAAAGAGATCAAGGAAACAGACAGGAAGTGGCCCAGGAGACAGACAGGAAGAGGTTGAGACAGGATGAGGAGAGGGACGCAGTAAGTAGACAGTAAGACAGATAGAAAGAGGCTAGGGAAACAGGAGAATAGGGATATATACAGGAATAGGTCAGAGAAAGAGACAGGAAGTCAGGGGTAGAGACCAGGTAAGAACTCAGGGTTTTAGACTTTTTCCAGTGAAAGAGGAAGCCAATCGAAAGTTGTCTGTAGAAACCCATGTGGATTATTGAGCTATAGAAAGGAGTGGGTGGGTACCATCAACAGCGTGCAGATCCCGATGCTCCTGAAAGCAGCTGTAGTACTTGTACTTCTTTCCACAGATATCACAGGCATATCGGAAACTGCCTACAATGAAATAGAAAAACAGAGAATGCACAACTGTCTGAAGTCTGTATCCTGCTAATGAACATAGCTTATAGCCTGGGGTCTCCTTAGCCCTTTTATGATGGTATTCATCTTTAACCACTTTAACCACCAAAATTTTAAATTTAACCACTCCATAATATTCCCAGAATCATGTACCAAGTCATGTAATGGTTTTACCCCACCTGCAAATTACAACTAGGTGTCACAGTGACATAGCATCAACCTTCACTATAATTCACACTCAGTTTCTTTCAGAAAAACTACAAATGGTTAATTTCAGAATTTTCAATGGCTGTAATAACACAGCGCAATTTGCTTCTAAGAACAGAATCCATCACAGACATTTTTATTCTTCAAAGCCGCATACTCAGAGAAGTAGAGCGCTTTAACAGAAAGAGCAAACCTGTGTACAAAAAAATGTAATCATAATTTACAGGTAAGGTTTATCAACACAGTAGCAATGAACTGTGCTTGATCTTATACACAAGAGTTAATACGGGTTATTCCGATATGCTGACAAGCGGGTTTCACTGTATCTGTGAAAGAGAAACAACCTGTGTGGTTTGTAATTCTAGAAACTGAATATTTGCAATGACTTCATTTTTCAGGATCAGTATCCAATGGTAATCCGGCATTGGGAGTACAGACACAGTCATATCAGAAAGGAAACAGGAAGTGAGGGAGGGCTGGACGGACAGGCGGCTTTAGTACTCACTGTTGAGGGCCTGGGCCACGCCCTCTCTGGCACCACCCTCTGACTCTATGGGCAGGAGGAGGAGGTGGTCAACAACAAGCACAAAAAGCCCCTAAACAGACTCTACCGAGGCCAGGGGCCAATCAGGAACATTTTAGAGCAAAGTACACACTCAGCCATATTTAAAAACACCAAGAGAAATCTCCGCAATAACAATATTACTGTATCTGAGTCATATACATCCATCTCCCACCGTCTTCAGCACATGAGTACTGTGCACGCCTTAATGCCCATATTGGGCGAGGTCTAAACAAGCTCCAGCTCTCAAAAAGTAACACAATATTGTCAGACTATCCCTTCTCCCATGTTTATTCCTATTTCCAACTGTATGTTAGCAGAGGCTGCTACAAGGTTTTGGAACCCAGACAAACAAGAAGACAAAAAAAGAACAGTAAAGAAAGAATAATATGATTCTGCTGTCTTTGACTTTGAAGCCAAAAAAATTCTGTCTTACTTCTCATGAATATCACAGGAAAATACTGCTTCAAGCAGCAATTAAAGGGGCCAAGCACTCAGAAGTCACAAATACATATTGAAATGCAAAAAAACACATATACTGTATGCAAATTCCTAATGAGGTATTTAGTCAGCCAAAGAAAGTTTCAATAACTGATTTTTTTTCAGAATTTTTCAAAGGTTAAAATCTGTTGCCCTCCATAGCAGCATCTTGCAGTTAAATCGGACTAATTCTTCAGAGCTGTCCTCAGGATGGAGCTGCAAGTAGACTTCATCATTTATTAGCCTCTTGGTAAAAAACTACACCCACATGCAAATTCATAGGATTACTGTGAGCATGTTTTTAAGCTCAGCAACTTCGATGATATAAATTTTAAAGATATTTGCCAGTCCATGCTAGAATATAGAAATAGGGAGTGTTGGTACCGCTGTGTGCTCGAACGTGGGTCTGGTAGCAGTTGTAGTACTTGTATTTCTTTCCACATATTCCACAGACGTAGGATCCTGGGGGGGGGTACAGAGAACAGAGGTAAAATCAGTAAAAACACCTTAAAGCATACGTGCAGTCCCAAACCCAGCATGCACTTAGTGTCTCCATTTTATCGGTTTTCCTTTTTTTGGAGCTGCATCTAAGCTCAGGCCTACATACTCGTCTCAAATGCTTACCTTCAGGCCAATGACAACCAAAGACACTTTATTCTTAAATAGCCTTTTCAGTCTCAGCACATTTGGTCTAAAACCCTGAAAAAGGCTTGCTCCTGTAGACCAATGGGGCTGTGCTCCATTATGAATAGTGCTGCTATGTTGACAGTGCTATGACTGGTTGAGGGACATCACGGATATGTCACTCAAATACTGGACTGAAGCACAGGCAGCACGACCACCAATTTTTATTTCAACCTAATTACAAAGACTAATCATTACCAAGAGACGCTCGGTCTGACAGTCAGCGCACGCCATTATACTTGCCTTCCAAGATACAATATGATTAAATGAAATTCTATTTTTCGCTCCTCCAGAGTGAATAGAAATGGGGACATTTTATTGTACGTGCTGCAGAGCTAAGAGAGGAAGGATGTACGTCTCTCAACTGACTAATAATAGAGAGCAACAGCACCAGACAGATGCCATTATTTGGAGCTTCAATTGAGGCCTGACGACCGGATGATCACATTGATTAAAAAGGCGCGTGCCCCTTAGCTGACCCACAGACCAACTCAACTGAAAAAGCTTGTTTTGAGCCCCTTACAACAGAAATCTATAGAGCTGTCTGCTAGGGGCTGCAGCAAGATGTAAAAATATCCTGAAACCAGACTTCTGCATCTTCAGGAATTAGCAGGGATGTTAAAGGATGCCAGGTCCTCCAACACAACCTGCGTACATCAGCCTCTTCCTGTTCAGTGCCGACAGTAAAACTACAGCTCAGATAAACTACTGGCAGGACTAAAGAGAATACACAGTGTTCTGGCATCTGAAGAGAGAAGCTTCCAGGGTTAGAACAAAAGAAAAGAAAAACTGAATCTAAGAACAACTAAACCAACATTTGAAAAATGAAAAAAAGCAAAGCAATGTTCCTGTCTCAGAGAGAGGCCATCGCCTGTATATACGTTAGTGGGTGGAGGTAATGTACTGTTCTCCACATGGCGAAACAGCAGCGCTTTGGGGTCCATACTGTCATACACTCACTGTGCACCTGAGAATTACTGCAGTCTCCCCACCACATGCACCACCCCAGGAAACAGGAGACACGTAGGCCTAGGCATTATACATTTCTTGATGCTATGTAGGGATGCACAATAAAAATAATTACTATAGCCTGAAGCCTCTTTCACATGACAAGAACTGAATGCTGCCTCCAACGCCAAGTAAGGCTGTTCTTGCATGTTTACATCTGCCTGCATCATACAAAGCTGTAATGTGATTGGGCGCACTACGAAGGGTCAGCGTCAAACCAGATCAAAGTTTAAACTACCTGAACTCTGAGCATCACGACTGCAGTAATTTTGAGCTGTGCACTACGCCAGGAGTATTTTTGCTGCCAAGTCGGACATCAAAGCTTCCTCCATAGGAAACAAATGGTTTAGACGACAAGCATTTTGACACTGATCATGTGCGAGTAGTTAAAAACTTACCTCAGCTCAGAGTTATAAAAATATCTTTTTGCCTTAAAATATGCTGGCTACCTACACCTAACTAAACCAAAGTGGATTCTATTATTGCATTTACATTGTCCCGGACAGTAGTTCTGTTGGCACCAGTTCATTGCTTGGCCCACAAGTCGACTGGGTGGGTCTAAGATGTATTGAATGGTGGTTCAGGCTGGCACTCAGGCTATGCTACTTAAGCCGTCCTTCATGTCAATGAAAATAACTTTTCACAAATTTGTCATCATTGATGAAAACTCAAATAAATGTACAAATGGGCCACCTCTCTTATTGGATTATACAAATGCTAAAGTCCAATTAAATTACATTAAATTAAAAAATGTTCAAAATGGCCCAGTGACTACAGATTAAATGTAGTAATTGAGATAACTTTTTAAAAAATCAAATATACTGGATACACTAGCATCACTGTTGAAATGTATACATTTCCCGTGTCAAATATCTAATAGGGCTGTCAACTGTCCCCGAAATTGTATTTTGAATATCTTTTCCTAAAAAATAGAACTAAATATATTCAAAAACAATTTTATACTTATTGTTGAATACCAGTGGCGTCAACCAGTGTGCACATGTTTATCAGGATTGTTATGCACAACGATCTCCAGGAGGAAGAACAAAGCAGTCAGGCATGGGTGTTGGGATGCTGGTGCCTCCGAGCCTGCTGGACATCCATTTTGCTAGTGGGCCCTCGCATTGATAGATTTTATGTGATATCAAAGCTCACTTACTTTTTGAATATTCAGGAGAGATTATCTCCTCACTGACGGCTGGTTCAGAGATTTTGGCCACGGTGCTGCAGCTTTTGTGTTGGCTGGCTCATTTGTAAACAAATATCTACTTACAAAGGGAAGAAATTTATCACGGCAGTGCGATTACAAAAGGGCAAGGGATGTGTTTCGCCAGCGAAAAAGTTTGAAGGTGTGCAAATTAAAACATGCTGCGGTTTGTTTTTCATTCATTGAATGCTACCTTTTTCATTCATTAAACTCACTTTTGTGACATTCAAATTATGTTCAGATAGTTGCTCTGGAAGCCCTAACAAGTAAATAAGTACCAACATAAATAAAATGTCATGTTTGATGGCAGTGGTAAGCTCAGACAGACAGACGATCACTGGAGGGTGGAGGGGCCTACCCAGAGTCTGCGTGTTGCGGGACCCCCCGATGACCACGCAAATCTCTGCGGGGAGGCTGCTGTCTCCCGCTTGTCCATTGCTGGGTGTGGCCGACCCTGGCTCCGCCTTCCCCGCCGATGTGGGGGACCCCTGGGTGCCTGTCTCCCCCTGCTCAGAATTGGGGGTCTCCTGGACACTTCCAGATTCCCCTTGATCCTGCTCATCACTGGGTCCCTCCTGAGTGCTCATTCCTCCTATTATAGTTGGCCAGCGCACCTACAGCAGATAGGAAACGAAAGAGGACAGAGGCAAGTTCACATGACCACAGCAAGTGTCATATGACTACAACAGAAAGAGATGGTCATGTGACTAAAAAGCAGAAAACACTGAGAACTGTAGGCCACAGTATGTATTACAACTATTTATAGAGACAGGTCTTAATTCAGTGTCTTTTTTGGGAACGATTAGGTGTATCAGAGGAAGTAATCTCCTCTTCAAATCCTCCAGTACCAAATACAGTTACCGTTTAATATGGCTCTTCCTGTTCAACAGCCAGCTTTGCTTATATGTCTATAGCACTGACACACTAGAGGCAGGGACACTGAAAACACACAGCACAGCTAAGGTTTGTAAAATGAGTGGAATTTTATAGTGCCATTATATCAGAGAAAAACACAGTGAATCTGAGAACAACCAAAGAAACAGTTGGAAAATTAACACACTAAAGCAATGTTCCTGACCTAGAGAGATATGCCATTTTAATGCACTTTAAAGAGTGAAGATTCTGAACTGGATGGTACTGATTCCCCAAGGGACATCCAAAATAATACATTTTTTTTTGGAGGAGTGGGGAGATGAGTGGGGGAAAACAGTTTCACATTTAGAAGCATCTGGAAAAATATTTGATTGATCGTGGGACAGACTAAATCAAAATATACACTAACAAGTTGTGCATTTCTCAGGCAATAACACACCAGCACACAACAAAAGACCTACATACAGTATCAAGAAACCAGGTGAATACTAATACCTCTGTTGACTGTAAATATTCTGCATGGCTGGGTAATGTTGAAAGTGGTGACAAAGCCCTGTGGCTTTGGGTAAATTTGCAGGGAGAATTAGTATAATTCATAAGAGTGGGTGATTTGTGACATTTCAGATTAAAGGCCTTTTTAGAGGGCTGAAGCACTAACTTTGTTATGCATTAAGTTTGGCTGGGGACGCAGCCATCTGATATCCCATCTTACTACTTTCCAACATCTGCTGTAGAAAATACAGTATTCCCATAATACATACCTGCGCATACAGACAAATGTATTATTGGAATGAGGCTTGTGCTTAATATGTAGATTACATGCAAAAAAATCTACCATATTCAATAATAATCAATTGCTTTTTTATTTCACTATGTTTTTACAGTTTTGGATCTCACTGTAGAGCAGAAAAGACACATTCACATTCATGGAAGTAGACATGAGATTCTTATATTTTCGTACAGTTAAGGCATAATGCTTTTCTACTACTCTGAATTTAAATTAGGTTGGCAAATTAATAACATTTATTTCACATTGCTGAGAAAAAAGCAGTAATGATATTAACGACAAATTAAATATCAGTGAAATTTAGGGAAAAATTTGCAAACATTATTTCATACCCCAAATAATACTTGTAAAGAATCACACAAGAAGCACACACGCATACACTAACACACACACGCACACAAACACTTCTGAGAGTGGCCACACCTAACATTTTAAAGGTGGAATATTCTTCCCCAGGAGGAACATTTTCAGATCAGTGTGGCTCATACTGGGCAAATATCCAGGAGAAAATTAAGCTCAGGTAAAAATCACCTTATTATGACTCATTCGCTACCTGCAGTGTCCTTTAAAAAATAACTGCACTCACCGTTTCAGCCTGACTCTGCCTATTTAGAAAAATGCTTCCCGAGGTGGGTGGAGTAGGTGTGTCCATCTCATTTGCTTAAAGTATTCTCTATGCAGATGAATTTGTACAGCGTAGCTGCGCCTGGCTCATGAAACTCGCATCAAACTGTCATACTTGGCATTGAAGATCAAATATGAATCATGATTCAGCGATTACGTGGCCTATTTTTCTTCTTAAATGTTTTCAGAAATATATTTTAGTGGACTGTTTATGTTGAATATGACAATGTTTATGAACAGGACGCCATGTAGTTCCAGTTCAAAAACGTTGGGCCGAAACTAGGGATGGGTATGAGGAATGGACTGATCGACTACTCGATGAATACCTGTCTATGTACAATTATGTGTTAGAACTTATTAATTGGCTCCACTTATTAATTTATCATATGTAAAAAAAATAAGAAACGCATTAAAACTGATGATATTCTATGTGGGTATTGTAGTCTCAAAATTAAAATAAATAAATAAATGTTATTGATTCACAATGTAGCAGATCTACAAATAAAGGTAGTTCATGCACAAATACATATAGCCGAAGAACAAATAGATATAACTGACCTACCTATAAATGTAGCCAATCCGCAAATAAATGTAGTCAAACCATGAATAAATGCAGCTGCTTCACATTTGTGTATTGCCTGATGCTAGCATTTATTTGTAATGATAAGATTTTCTCAAAAATTCACATTTAGTAAAAAAATTCACAAATAGGTTTTTGTGTCTAAACCACCAATCAGATTTTATGTCATGTTTTTGTTAATGCCTACGCTGACCAATCACAGCACGCAGGATTGTGGAATCAGGATTGTGTTGTGTAGCACCAAGACAACCGCTCAGTAGTGGTGAGCAGACCAGTTCTTTTCACAGTATCGGTTCCTTCGAGTTGGTACATGTAAATGTATCGAATCTCTCAAGTTTTGATACTTTTTCTAAAAAATGGCGTCAGTTTCTCCGTGACACTCCGTTATAGTACATGCACGTTCGACAACTAGTGCTGCACACCCCACCCAACTTCTCTTCAATGCATTACCATTCATCATGTATAAGTTTACATTAATAAAGATAAAATATTCATTTTAATACAGTGATTCTGCATCCTACTTGTATGTAGGTAGGCTATGTAATCTCAATACGATGTTACAGAAATGTGACAGACCAATGATTTGTCGTTCTTTTTAAGGGGCAAGTAGCAGACGTCCTAGTTCAAAAGAATGGTTCATTCGATCTCGTTCAGTGAGTGCAGGCTCACTCATTGACGTCCTATAGTTCGAGACAATAGTTCATTCGATCTCGCTCATTCATTGGTTGTCCCATTGATGTCCTATAATTCGAGAGAATGGTTCATTCGATCTCGCTCGTTCATTGGTTGTTCCGCTTGCTATGCTAGTGCTGCGCCTACCGTAGCAGGCAGCGGTTTTGAGTGGAAAAATGCAGGGAGAGTCCGATTCAAGAGCACTCAGACATTCGACAGGCTGACCTGGTACATAACGGACACTAAAAAGAGTTGTTCAAAAAGATTTGTTTGTTCATTTTCGCCCATCACTACCGCTCAGTTGGGAAGACTGCTGTAATGGCTAACCCTTTGATCAACGAATGAAGCCTTTAAACTTTGAACCGTTTTTACCCGACACCAATCTAGCCAATCAGACGCTGGCAGCATTCCATTGTAACGGTCATATTAAAAAGTAAACGGACAAATTTGTGTTCAGCACCAATTTTCTTGATTGACATTTACATGACGTAGTGCTACCTCCAAAGAGTTACTCTGAAATCACGATTGGGGTGGGGCCAGAGTGGAATGCAGAAAGAAAATTTCAAACATTAGAGAGAAGTAAAAATCAATGAGGATCACAAGATTAAACCATTTGAAAAGTAAAAAATATAAGCATATGCTATATTTTTGCCAGAATGACTGTATGCTTCTTCGCTCACTGCACAGGTTAACACATGACCCAATCTTCAAAGAAGTGGCAAATTACGTAAGACTCAGTAGTTAGTGCTGTCCACACAGATGGTCATCACAACATTGGTGGACTTTGATAAAATGGTATGGAAAGAGCCGCAACAGTGGGCCTACATCACGCGGAAGTAGGCTATATTTAGTCTCAACAAATGCCAGTAGGTCCCAAACCCTTCGCCCATTACCATGCTTACAGGGAGCATGTCATTAGGTACCATTTTAGCAGTCAAATCTGTTGTGGTTTCAGCTGGACAGCTGTCACTCTGATGAGGTCTCACACGATGCGGTTTTGTGCTTGTTTGCTGTTATCCTTTAGCCTCTGGATGTTTGGTTCTTAGGTGAGTTAACATCATAGATGTCGATGTGTGGTATGCGAATATACTTTATAGCACAGATTTTGCACTGGACAGTGTTTCCATTGAGCTTTGAAAAATCACCCTCTCACAACCTGGCCATCTTTTCAACTGACGGTAAGTGAAGTGAATGACAACAAGCCCCACCCGCCACCTCTATTACCCATTCAGAGCAGTAGCCTAGATCATTTGGTGATCCTTCTTTTTAGACGCTTTAAGAATTTTTTAAAAAAGGGAAAAATTTTCAAAAGAAAAAAAAATGGACAAATTCTTCACATCCTTAGTTTACAGCTAAAAAACATCTCGAGTGAAACTGCTCTTTAAAGGACACTGAGCACAAACACACTGGTGATAATGCCCTACAGGGTTCCCTCTTTGTTCACCATTTTTCACAGAGATGTAACAAATGAAAGCAATTTAATTTCACAGAAATGGAAAACAAAGTATATATGAGAAAATCTGAAATCCATGCTGACACATCCATCAGAAATCCATCATGTTTTCTTTTTGTTTTTTTCTGCCTGCCATTGAATTTTTTATATTTTGCGCAAACACACCCCTTTTTAACACTGCCTTCCCTGCATCATAACTGGTTTTCATTTAAATGAAGGTATGAAGGCTACAGACTTTGCATCCTACCTTTAAAACAAAAAAACCTCATAAATCTTATCTGAGCATGGAAATACAAGGAATAAAAAAGTAATTTATGCAGGCCTATAACATTCAGCTGTCAGATGCAAAAAGCAGTTTGGGGGGGGGGGGTGCACATGGTCACATGCAGCATGCCAACGCTGTGTACTGACTGCAGAACAACCATTACTCTGCACTGACTGGCTAATTAATTAAAATGAAAGGTCAAAGGTCTCCGCTCACAGCATCTGATTTAAATGGATATGGTCCGCCTAACAGATGACTTCACCAGTGTCTCATACCAAGAGGTTTGACTGAGCTGTGACTAAAGCAGCCCCATGTTAAGACTGATGTACACTACCAGAGCTAATCTCTGAAAAAGTGCATTTCTCACCAAACTTCCCTTTTAAAATGGCAATGCAATGATACAGCTAAACACAATCTCAGACCACAGAGACATTTAAAAACCCTAATATGTGATCATGTGATAGATCACCAGACACCTTTCAGCAAAAATGGTTAGGGACAGGCTTGTAGGCTAATGTAGGGTCACAATGGCACAATGACACAATGTATCACAAGTATATTGTCCCCCTGTATGTGAAATGGAGTATGGCTTGTGATGCAAGACAAATTTCAGAGAAATCTGGTAATAAAGTAAAATCTAAAATCTAATCTGAAATTATTGCCAAATAAATGTATACATCTTCAAGAGCATACAGACCAATATGATATTAAAAAGAACAGAACGGTCGGAAGAGTAATCTATCTCTTTGCCCAAGCCTTTTGGAGCCAAATTAATGTATCCACTTAGCTTCTTTTGGGAAATTGCTGCCAAGTTTCAAAAACATCTCACTTGGCTTTAACACATTCTTACAGAAGCAAGCAATTTTCATTTTATATAAATGCCTCTTCATTTGACTGAGTGAGAATGACTGTCTTGCAGCTATCTGGTCCATAGAGATTAACTTGCCTAAAAGGAGAGTTTACAGAGTGCAAGGCAATGGGATATTATAAGTTGGCTCACTGATGGTCACAACATCTAGTTCGCTAACCGATCAAAATCTCAGGACCTATGACTGCTCCACCAAAATGTGAACTGAATCAGATATGTCATTATTTATGCTATGCACTCAGGTAACAGTCTACCCAGGGAAACACAGATCATCTCATCTAACAATAGTACCCAACTACCTATCAGCACAGCCAGAAATTATTTCAGCAATTCAAGAATGGATACTCTGCTGAACAGTCTGGCAGCAACACTCCTACACCATTGTAATCTGCAACCAACCTTCTCATCAAAAAGACCAAATCCATCAGCACAAACCATGGTTATACTAAGTATACTAAGATTGTACTAAACTACAAATGGACAGGTCGCCCATTTTCTATAAATCACTGGCTTTAGATGGTTTTTTTTTTTTACTCCCCCTCACCAACAGGACATTACCTGCTATGCATTAAAAACTATTTCAAAACAATAAGGAACCGTGCTGTTACCTTGGCAACCAAAAAAGAAAAAAAAGGCTAATGACTGCAAGAACCCTAGGGAATAAAAACAATGCATTTACCGTCGTTGTTTTTTTCCTCTGCTCTGCTACAGTACCATGGCAACCGTTAAATAAGGGGACTGCAGGCCAAATTAATATTTTACACAAAGCATAAAAGGGGTTAGGCCATAAAAAACGCAATGTGACCCCTGGAAAATACTCAAGACCGGTGCTTGGATTTTAGGAAAAAAAACATTCAAGCACATTTAGCCTTTTGAGCAGACAAACCAGAAACCCAGATGGTATTTTAAAAAGTGGATTTGGAAGAAGGGCAAAACGCAAATATTTTATCTGCACAAGCACTGACATTTTGTTTGCACACACAGAAAAAAATTAAACAAAAGCAATCAATCTCTGCACACCCTCATGGTCTTATGCTCTCACTCTCTCTCTCTCACACACACACACACACACACACACAGGGTTTGTCCAGCATTGAAATGTCTTAGGCGGGCCGCGTAATTGTTTCTTTTTTTCAGGCCGCCTAAGCCGCCTACGGGAGAAATCACGCAAAAAAAAAGAAACACCCGTAAAACAATTAGAAGTGGCCCCTGCATTTATTGGAACAATTTGGTCGTGACTGAAACTGCATTTCAAGTTTACGTGCAACTTTAGATAGGCTAAATTAACTTCAGTAGAATCCACTTAATTGCATAACAGAACGAGACAGTGGACTGAGAGTGCCGACAAGGGTCCGCTAATGACACGACTTTCAACAGAAACCGCCTAGCTTCGTAAATTTCAGTGGTTTCGTGTCTTTATAGGGCAAAATGTAGGCTTATTCACAAGGCATCATTATGCCACGTACTTGGACATTATTCCAA
The DNA here is from genome assembly GCF_018555375.3 of Anguilla rostrata. Taxonomy (NCBI): domain Eukaryota; kingdom Metazoa; phylum Chordata; class Actinopteri; order Anguilliformes; family Anguillidae; genus Anguilla; species Anguilla rostrata. The sequence goes on along the minus strand of NC_057942.1, from coordinate 18,099,722 downwards.
GAAAATATCCAAAATATGCGATAATGGTTCATGCAAATATGCAATCTCTTTACAATGGAATGAATGGGATATGGTTTGGGATTTGGCAATTCGATGCAAATACCTGAATTATGCGATAATCCGTAAATACTTCCATCCCATCTTACCTCTTTTCAAGTACTTGACAGCTGCTTGTTTAGACAACAATCACTGGCACAAGGTAAGACTAATATCAGCCGTTAAAATAACAAATAGTTATTGGTTGTTTGTTTGAACAAGAGAAGTCACCAGCGGTGCCAGAGAAGTTAATATGGCAATGTTCTGTATGTGACAGACCATGTGTCAGAGTGAATGCTTTTTTTTTGTTGCAAAGTTTAAAATTTTAAATACATTGTGAGTGGACTTTCATTGTTTTAAATGGATTTAGATGCTGCCAAAAAGAATTCCCAGACCCTCCAACAAATACAGAATTGTCAGCACTTCAGTAGGCCTACTTCTGTCATGGGCATTAAATTCGTTTTTTTAAAACACAAATTCAAATAAAATTTTATTTTCAATCTTCCCAAATGCTGAAAAACCTGTTTGTTCAAAATAGCTTGAGGCACTCAAAGCTCATTCAGTGAATATGGATCTGTTAAAAACACAGGGGAAAAAACTGTTGTTCACCATTAAGTGGTCCTGTAGTTAACAGCACTGTAAAAAGTAGCAAAACACATTCTAATTGCAATAGCGGCACAGCTCACCTCCACAGCTTTGCAGTACAGTATAAGGGACTACAAAATACAAAAATATGACCAATGCTTAGTATCCAAGGGGCCAGAAATAACACTAGATCACAGCACTGAAAATAATTCTCATGATATTACATTTTCCTCACTAAAGGCATAGAGATGGCCCTACTCCTCACTGGATGAACTCTTGAACCTGAGTGACCCTTGGACTTCTTAGAAAAGCTCACTGGTGCAAAAGAAAAAAGTCAACAAAATATATAGTGTGGTATTTAGGGGAAACCAGACACCAACATGAAAAACAGCACACCAAGAAAGCTGACACACACACACACACAACCTTAATCAGATATAAAATTTAATAAGAATAAAATACAAGACCCACAAGATCATCTGATACCAGATGACGCTCAACTTCATCACTTTCACAAGTAAACAGTCACTTCACTATGAGACACACGGAGAGACCACTACACAAACATTATGAAATGCTTTAAAAGAATATTGAAATACTGGCAATACGCCTACAAGATTACAGTTTTTTTTTTTTTTAAATAAAATGCAGTAAAACAGATGAAGGGAACAAACACAGCATTATAAACTGATGTTACTAGCAGTAAGAGAAAAGAAACTACTAGCTATAAGTGTATGTGTGTGTGTGGGGGGGGGGGGGCACTACATAAGCTAGATACAGAACAATGACATAATCTACATTCAGAGGTTGTTTCCATAGAAACAGGTCTTCTATATTCCACTGAGTTATTAACGGTCCAATACAAATATCAATCTCATTTTTTATATACAGTTTTACAGATATCGCAATAAATGGCTCAGACGCATGCCTATTTAACAGTGACTTTAAAATACATTTGAGAGACTACACATCTATTAAACCAAAAACCAATTAAGTCGCAAGTCACTAATAAAATTGAAAACCAGAATTTTGGGTATCTAGTACTGGTCAAGGAGAAAAATCAATGCATGATGCTTAAAATGTACCAAAACATTGAAAATATTATGGATAATCTTTTTTTCTTTTACTATTGGAAAGGTGCTTAAAATAGAAATGTGTCAACAGAAACTCCATAAACATATTTTCAATTTATATGTTAATGCTCCAAATTAAACTTTCATAGTGGTGGGTATTGAAAAGCAGATTTAAATTAGCCTATATGAAAATAAATCCTGAAAGAAAGGCCAAAATGAAAAATTCAGGACCGCGTGCATGCAGCCTCCTTCTAAGCCCTTACACAATTCAAGATTCAATTTTTGATGAAAATGAAAATTGCAGTGCAGACAGTAAAGCTGTTCTACTGTGACTTATGTTTCACTGAACAGAAGGAAAGCCTTTCCACAGCAGAAAATTCGCACAACCAGTCTCTAGCAGAGAAAACCTCGATCAGCCATCCAACCTTTCAAAGACAGGAGAGAAAACAGCAAACTGAAAACATTGGCCCATGTACCACGTACATCGTAGCACCGTAACCATGTTCCGTAAGTAGACCTCAAAACAGCTTAAGGTCAAAATGTGCTCTCAGACTAAACACAATTTTTCCACAGTCACGCATAAGGAATTCATTGCTACACTGTACCATATAACTATCATACATAGCTAAATTGCAATCAGAACATTAAGGTAATATAGCTGTATAAAAAGCCTACCTGTGTAGGTTTTCAGGTGGCAGATTACTGTTCACAGTACCAAAAGAGGGACCCTTTTTCAGGTTATATTCTTCCATTTATCAGAAAAAAGTGAAATTTCCAAGGGGAACATAAATTTTCCTCTGCTAGGTTCAATAGTGAATAAATTCTCACAAATGCAGCACATAGGGGAAACTGTAAAGTTCCTAGAACCTGTCGGCTCTCTTCACTTTCCCAAATTTTCCAAAACGCAGCCGCTTGTGTCCATGTAGTTTTCCACCAAAATTTTGGACATTTTGGACACACCCCAGAAGCACAGCTCAGCAGCATGGATTTTTACACAGCAAATAACTGACACCACACTGTTACCTTACTTTCTCGGAAATCAGTAGAGAGAAGCTACCATTTTCCACCATCCACGAAAGTGCGTAATGCCTTACACAGGCAGGTAAATGTTGGGGGAGACTGGAGGCACAGACTGCACCCCTATCACAGCTATACGCCATATACTGAACCAAACGATGTGAAATTCCAAACAGTTCGCCATGAGATTAAAGAAATGCATGTTCAAAAATTATCAAGGAAAGTTTTGTAATAAAAAGCAGTGTACCATTTTGTTAGCTGCAAACTGCTGTTGTATGAGCCTCTTTTAAATAGGCTGAAACAAGGAATTTCTTCAGAAAATTTGCCCAGCCTCTCAAAAGTCTCTTGCACCTTGGCCAAGAACACTACCTTATTTCACACACAGGACTGAAACCACAATAGTGAAACAAGTAATTAATGACAGTTAAATAAACAGTATCTTACGAAGTACATTAAAAAAACAGTGTGTAAGTGTGGCTCTGTATGTGTGCATGTGTGAGAGTGAGAGAGAGGCCTATATATACGTTAGTTCATTGCGTACTCAATAGAAGTTCTAAAGCTTCATTAAAGCTGCATATCATAATGATGAACAATGCCGTGCTGATAATCTCGATGTGCTACCATAAATGGTCTGAAAACATAACAAAAAATTCGTCACATCCTGCTTTTAGTTCATGCATGTCACAACAATGTGAAATTCGCTATGAAATGAGTTATATTTCCCCCTCAAGAAATTATAGGTTGGAGAAGGTTCAAATTTAAAACAAAAAAACTTAGTGAAAAAAAAAAAAAACATTTCTAATTTCTTACTTAGATTTTTTAAATTCCCGACAGATGGCGCCAATTTAGTATGAAATTACCTCTAGAAATCAACATTTAGTATCTTATAAGCCACAAGACTAAATTTCATAAAATGCTTTAATTAATACTCAATACTGTATCGAAATCGAAAATGCACTCGGTAGCACAAAGCCCCAGAAAAAAACATATGCTTTTCCATGCGCATACGGAATTTTCCATACGTTCATAAATAAGAACTCCAAAATTGTGGGGGAAATGCCAGTGAATATGGCCGCGCGTGCTTTTTGTGTTACCGATAGCGCTCCAATTACAGTAGCATTCCCTTCATGAGCTCTGCAGTTGTGCAAAGGGCAGAAAAACGTTTCCTAAAGTAGCAAGTGCTAAATACATACTGATACAAAAGTTGATTTCATTAAAGTGAACTGTAGACGGATGTTTTTACACACATAATTTGCTTTCCGTAGTTAGCTTACAATTCATTTATTCATTTCATGTGGCACATCAAAGTCGGGCGGCTGTAAAACTAACGCCAGCCCAGTGCAGCCTATGCAAGTGTGAAAAATTAAAAATCGATGTAAATCAGAAAAGGAGAGTACAATAACAGTGTTAGCTAGTTACCTCCCAAAAGGATGCGGCTCATGCGGTTAGGCTCGCGAGTGGTCTTCAGAAATAAACCTGGGCGGGCGGCACGAGTGTTTTTTGTTGTTGTTTGTTTGTTTTTAGAATTAAATTGATAACAAAGATGATTCCGACTTGGTTATCCTTATTCCCTAGTAGGAAAATCTATCTCCGTATCCATGAATGTTCTTCCGGGTGTGCTACCTCGAGCAGACGGACTGTCCAGCCGGTACAGGGCGCTGTTCCGCCGCTTGCAGTGTGTGTATGTTGCGGTGGAGAGGTGGGTACACACGTCCGCCATCATACAAGGGCAGAATAGCTGCTCCAGCTCCGCTCAATTTTTTTTGTACAGCCGAAACAAAGAGATGAACGACCGTAAAGTTACACGGGAAATTCGAAGTCAGATTTTTTTTTAATTTTAGACCTGGAAAACTTGAAGTCTGAAACAGTACGTTTACGGTTATTTATTTACGGAAATTATAAAGTTGTTTGATTCTATTCGTGGTTTCTATATTTTGAGAGTAATGGAAAAAGTTTAATTAGTGGACAGCCGAGAAAAGTGTAATAGACTGTAATTTTAAAACGCATAATAGGCTGCTCTTTCAACGAGATCAAACAAATTCAGTATGCATGCTTCTAAAAGTATAGTATATCCTGTAGCCAACATACATGTATTGCTTTATAAAGGAAGAAACATTTTTATTGTGTTGTAATAGAATAACAATAAAAACTCGTTCAGAGTAGGCTACATATGGTGAGGGTCCCACTCTGGTACAGAGTTGAATGAACACTGGACATTTTACGTGCTTTATTTATGGTATCGTGGTGAATGAAAATGGCAGCACAAATAAACATTTTTGTACAACAGAACCTCCTCAGTAGACATATCTGTACCGGACCACTGTGGGTAGTGTGGTCTATGACTTGCCAACAGAGGGCATAAACAGGACACAAATGGACTCTGATTAATGTGGGCCGGTCCCATGTGGCCAAGGCTGCAATAGGTGGCTGTAACCACAGTGTAGTCTCGTGTCATTGGGGTTAGCTCAAGCTATTTAAAAAATAAAATAAAAAAATCTATTACTTGAGGACTTTAAAAATCAAATAGTTTACAGTACTGTATAACTACCACACTCAGATTGATTATATCTGCAAACTGGCTTGGTCAAAAATGGCACCTAAAATATTTCAACAGTGTTATTGAACACTTTTCCCAAAAGTGTGACAGGTGACTTGATGGTCAGACAGACATGAAATCCAGTAAAGACATAGCCCTGGTTTACATGCATAATCTTGGTTGGTTGTGGGAGGACACCCTTTACTCTTCGGACCAATCAAGGGGCAGGAGGGTGAGGTCTGCGACGTAAGCTAAGCAGAAGAAAAAAAATGTGTCAGCAGCGATACTGTCACTTTGCATTTTTACAGTTATAATTTTTGGTCTTATCAGGTTTTATGTGCAAAACCAAACAGAAAATGGAATAATGGTATTACAGCAATACCACAAAATAAAGGTTTGCCTTTGTTAAGAAATCTTTAGTTCCTCTGTTGTCTGTTCCCTGTTCTTCTTTCCATTGTTCTGTTTCCACCTGCTTCCTCTTGTCTCCCTCTAAACTTTGACATCCAAGCAACAGTTGCATCTGCTGTAGCCTGAGAACATTCACAGGAAGCCTAGAACATTCCCAAGTCTGAGGACCTCAACATCCCTGAAGTAGAAATTATTGCTTGGGAAGTCCATATAGCCCTAGATACACCAGTCTCCAAATTTATGTAGGAAACTGGGGGATGTTTAATATGAAATTTTTATTATTCATTATTTGTATATGTATATATGTATTATATATGTATATATTTATAGTTTTTTATTGCAGTGTTTTCTTGGAGTATCTCTGTTCCTGGCTTTAGAGAATAATACTCACCCAAGGTTATTTTCCTCTGCAAAGCACACTCTGCCCCGCATTTATGACAGTGGAATTGCACACATGCTCTTTAGCAAACACAGTTTATTTACTAGCTGACTAACAATCATTATTTACAGTGCCATGAAACAGTGTTTGTCCCCTTCCTGATTTCCTCTTTTACTGCATATTTGTCACACTGAATGGTTTCAGATATTTAAACAAAATGTAATATTAAACAAAGGGAACCTCAGAAAGCATAAAACACTTTTTGTTTATTTCATGTATTCATTGAAAAAGTTATCAAACACCCACATTACCCATGTGAAAAAGTAATTGCATCCTTAAACTTATTAACTGGCTGCACCACCCCTAGCAGCAACAAATGCAACCAAACACTTCCTATAATTTAATATCATTAAATAATAATTTAATATATTAAAATATTATTTTACTTGTTTATTAATCACTGTGGAGGAATTTTTGCCCACACTTCTTTGCAGAACTGCATTAATTCAGCCAAATTGGATAGTTTTAGAGCGTGCACTACTTGTCTCAGCTCCTGCTGCAACATCTCTATTGGATTCACGTCATGACTTTGATCAAGCCAATTCAACACTTTCGTTTTATTTCTTTTCAGCCATTCAGATGTGGACTTGCATTTGTGTTTTGGATGATTGTGGCATAAACCAATTGCATTTCAGCTTCCGCTCACATACAGATGACCGGACATTCTCCTGAAGAATTTTCTTGTAAAGAGCAGAATTCATGGTTCTTTCAAAAATGAAGTCATCCTGGTCTCAAGGCAGCAAAGCATCCCCATACCATTTCACTACCACCACCATGTTTGACAGTTGGTTTGATATTAAAATGATGAAATTCTGTATTTGATTTATGCCAGACATAATGGAACCCTTGTCATCCAACAAGTTCCACTTTTGACTCATTGGTCCATAGAACATTATCCAAAAAGGCTTGGGGATCATCTAGGTGCTTATTTTTGCATAAATATGCGATCAGCATTGATGTTTCTTTTGGTTAGCAGTGGTTTTCAACTTGCTACTTGCCTATGTATCCCATTTTTGCCCAGTCGCTTTCTTATTGTAAAGAACACTTCCAAGTGTTCTCCATTTGGATAAAATGGCTCTCACTGTGGTTTGGTGGAGTCCTAGAGCCTTAGAAATGGCTTTGTATCCCTTTCTAGAATTATATTAATCAATATTTTTTTTCTAATCTCTTCTGGAATTTTCTTTGATTGTGGCTTAGTGTGCTTTTTCAAACTTTGTGGTGATTATTTCACTTTGAACTTTCTGAAGGTTCAGTATGAGTGAGGATTAGATTCAACAGGGCTGATGGCAATCAAGCCTAGCTGTGTTCAATCAGCTGAATCTAATTATCAATGAAATTTGGTAAATTGGTTGATTGCATACTGTAACAAAGAGGAATTGCTTTTTCACATAGATGATATGGGTGTTTGATAACTTTTTTGTCTATAAACCATTCAGTGTGACAAATATGCAGTAATAGGGGAAATCAGGAAGGGGGAAAATACTTTTTTCATGGCACTGCAAGTGGCTTAGACACAACATCTCATGAGTTATGTAATCATTGGTAGTTTAGATAGATAGGATAAGATGAGCATTCACATTCAACCCTCAACAGGAAACATTTATTAGCTGATATAATAGAGCTCACAGCATCTAGAATATGGTTTGGAATATGATGAGCATCTGAATTTAACTACAACAAAAAATTAAAACACCTATGTAGAGTCACTTAATGCACTGACTCCACCAAACTTGATTAAACAGTTTGTTTGTACCTTCAGATTGAAATTTGTTGAAACCTACTCAAGAAATGCTTGTTTTTTTTCTTTGTATTTTGAATGAATGCACAGACATCATGATCTTAGAGTATGCCGTTCCACCTGTGGTTACAGTTTGCTGATGACTCCCTTGGAGGTCTCTTCTTGTAGACATGCTAGCCAAATTATAGGCAAGCAGCCCTGTCCAGCATTTCTATACCTGACCATTGCATGTTGGGGTGTTATTTGTTTAATTAATGGCGAGCCATACCAGTGTGTTATCCTCTGTCTTGCAGAAACTTGTTCTTTATTTAGGCAGCTTTTTCTATTTTTTTCACATCATGTACAAATAGATTAGCAACAGTTAATAATTCAAAAGGAAAATAAATTACAAATGATTTTAATTAAAAATAAAAAAGCAGTAAACAAGAGTCTTTCCTCTAATTCTATATTAGAACATTATTTTTATCTGTTCATTGGGCATTATGTAATAAATAAAAAAATGCTAGGGCAATATTTTGGATGAAAATTTAATAATACAACCGTGTTCACAAAATCAGCTTGGTTTATAACTAAAGCAAGAGCTTCTATATGGTGTGTGCATCTGAACACCTCCCTTTACTCCCTTTGGGACATTACTTGTGAAAAAAATTCCCTTTGCATCATTATTTTCCTGAAATTTTCCGCAGAGGAACTTCCTATGCAGGAATGATGTTAGCGCATATTTTAAATTTGGGTCACACCACACATACAATTAAAGTGCTCATTTTGGGGAATGTTTGGCCCTCCAGGCATCTCTGTTAAGACTCAGTAATTTTCCACTGCACATTTTTCACCATACATCATTATAGCCTGTGTTGTCTAAACCTATATTGTTAATACTGTGTTGTTTGTAGCCTGTATTGTGTGACTGCTTGTTTTTTATTGTAACTATGGTGAAGCCAAAGGCAAATTTCCACAAAAGTGGACAATAATCTATCTATTTATCTGTCTATCTATCTAGTATGTTTGAAATGCACAGCATACTTACTTTTCTGTATGTTATTTATAGTCTTCCTTTACTATTGAAGTGTATATTGTTTTATTATTTCAAAAAACCTTTAGATTTTTCTCATCGTTGTAGATACTAAATGGTATAATGACAAATAAATCAAAGTGAGATCTCTTTGTGATTGACCTACAATTCATTTTAAAACTGTAAGTGGGGTGGATAGGTTGGGGGAGTTGGGGGGGTCAGATAATGTAAACAACTAAATAAAATAAAAAAGAAATGTAACATACTTATTCATCAACAATCTTAACCAAAATAGCCTTATTTTGGTTAACCTTCATTTTTTTGGTTAACCTTCATTTTTCCGAGACCTGGACCATGTTTTTGTGTGCATTTTTTAATTTCTCCTTACAATTTATAACTAGTACCACCTGATAACTATGGAAACTAAGCAATGTCTTTGGACAGGAAGTCTTTTGTGGAAAAAAAGGATGTCCTCATATGAGGACAATGAGTCTGCTTTCACATTAAATTATATAATTACAATATATAAATATCATTTATATTAAAACACTGCTTTAGATACAAAAACTGATCTCTGATGCAGCTGTGAATTTTGAATATGTCTTTATATTTGGATCTCTATTGTGCCGCCATGGGGTTGGATTGGGCTAAAATATTAGGGCTGGAGTCTTCATCTAACTGTTAATGCACGTACCAAGTTTCATAACTTTATGTCTGACAATTTTGGAATTATTAGCATTTTTGTGATGAGACATGCCCACTAAATTCAGTAGATCATTCTTTGGCCACATTGTCGCTGTTTGGACCTACAGTTATTAAAATGTTAAAATTAATGTAGATTAATTTTACATGCAAAATAATATAAAATAAAATACACACAGTTTGAATATTGTGTGTGGAGTGTGATTCAAAATGGTAGTTAGTCGTACTATTTGTTTACAATATAAACTTTCCTTTTAATGAAGACCCAGTGTCAACGTACAAATACTTTACGATTAATGGCGTGCTGGCTCAGTCGTGACTACCATTAAAAAGTGTCACATTTGCATGGCAGACCAAACAACAAATGTATCTAAGCATAGATAAACAGATTTCAACATCAAAACTTGATGCGGTGTCTTACAATTTGTACTTTTGCTCGCTCTTCTCCCATATAATAGGCTAACTGTGATCAAAGCCATTTTGTTTTTCAAACAGTACCATGGACTGTGCTGTCAGCTAGTTCAATCTTGGCAAGCATCCTTATTTGAGTACAACAGTTGTAAGTTAAGAGAAATGCTGTAATAGAGCTCAGGGAAGCCAAAATTTAATGACCTCATATGAGGACACAAGATCTCAGGAGGTTAAGAACAGAAGAACTACACATTATTTTTCATGCATTATGCTTAATACGTTCTGCTATATAAACATAATATACATAGCTTTCCTATATACAGCATGATACCAAAATCCTGATGAACTGAAATGCTCAATTCTTGAATACATTTATTTTACGTTCTTCCCATAAGGTATTCCTGCTTTAAATGTTTGTTTCCAACATAAATCTAGCTGCACTGAATTTGATTCGCCAGGTTTTCATCCACTTCTGGATTCTGTTTAAATCTTCTTAAATGTGCCATTGAAGGGTCTGCATCTGTTAACATTTGGTGGTTTTGAGCAATCACAAAGGTGTCATTCTTTCCTGGATACAATGACACAGCTGAAGTGGTTCCTTCCTCAAACTGAACCACTACAATCCTGTCATACGCAAGCAAGCATGATACACTTCTCATATCTTAAGACCCCATTTGACAAATGCAGACCATTGCTGCCTTGCTCAATAGAAAAACAAAACAAACCCTTAGTTGACCATCTGACATCCCTTAGTAGAACATGTAGCTGTACAATAGAAAATGAGTTAAATCATTTTTTCAATATAGGATTTTGCATAGAAATGGGACATATCTCAAAAAGTGGTAGAGGACCCACTGAAATGTTAAATGTTTAGACCACATAGATCAAAAATGCTACTTTTGATATATTCATATTCATGTAGTTACAGATAAGAACTCTATGGCTGATGTCTTAAATCGACACTTTATAAAGTCTGGTTTTGCTTTTGAGTCTTTAATCACCACTTGTATATCAAAGAGTCCCTCGCTCTAAAGCCCTACGCCTTGGCCACCTGCAGCCCCGAGTCCTGTTTGCCCTCCCAGCCTCCATGCTCCCCTCCACAGTTTTTCTCTCCAGCCCGTCTCGGAAGGGGAGGTTTTGAAGGAATTGATCTCTCTGTACCCCAAAAAACAGCTGGGTCTGATGAGCTTGCCTCGTTTTTTTATCAACATTGCGGCCCCCATCATTGCAGCTCACATAACAGAGCTCCTTAACGTCTCCCTCCATACGGCCGAAATACCAGCTGGTTGGAAAGAAGAGACTGCGCTTCCTCTGTTTAAAGGCGGTGATCGAGCTGATCCAAACAGTTACAGGCCCATTTCTATCTTGCCTTGTGTTTCCAAGGTATTCGAAAAACTTGTTAACAAACAGCTAACTGACTATCTGGATGTGAATGGTATACTGTCTGGGGTGCAGTCTGGTTTTCGTTCTGGGTATGGTTGTGTTACAGCTACTCTAAAGGTTCTAAATGGTATTACATCTGCATTAGATGTCAAACAACACTGTGCTGCAATATTCATTGACCTTGCCAAAGCTTTCGATACGGTTGATCATACCATTCTTATAAACAGACTAAGCAGCATTGGGGTCACTAATCACTCACTGGCTTGGTTCTCTCACTATCTCTCTCACCGGGTGCAACGCGTGAGGTATGAAAACCATCTCTCTCACCCTCTCCCAGTCACCAGGGGTGTCCCCCGAGGCTCCATACTTTCTCCCACACTGTTCTCCATATACATCAATAACATCCCTCAGGCTGCTGGTAACTCACTCATTCACCTATACACTGATGACACAATTCTTTATGCTACTGGTCCTTCCCTCGACACCATACTAACCACACTTCAGGATAGCTTCCTCCAAGTCCAACAGGCTTTTGCCCACCTTAAACTGTCTCTTAACACCTCCAAGACTAAGGTTATGTGGTTCTGCCGGAAGGGTGCCACACCCCCTCCAGTCCTCAACTTCATCACCAGTGAGGGAGCTACCTTGGATCAGGTCACAGTCTATAAGTACTTGGGCATCTGGCTAGACAGCACGCTATCCTTCTCCCACCTTCTCTAAGCTGCAGTCTAAGGTCAAGGCCAAACTCCTTCCTTTATAGAAATCGTTTCACTTTTACCTCTGCTGCCAAACACACCCTCATACAAATGACTATATTTTCCCCATGTTCGATTACGGTGACATAATATACAGGTCTGCCTGCAAAGGTACACTTTGCAAGCTTGATACTCTTTACCATTCTGCTATCCGGTTTGCCACAAATGCCCCCTTCGAAACACACCACTGCACGCTTTACTCTCTGGTCAACTGGCCCTCCCTTCACACCCGTCGTAACATTCACTGGCTTACTCTCATTCACAGACCCTTCTTGGTCTATCACCTCCTTACCCATGTCATCTGCTGCACCCTATGTTTGTCACACACAACACCCGGTCCTCACTCCATATTCAATTAAAAATTCCCAAAACCAACACATCCCTCGGTCTTGCATCATTTCAATCTGCTGCTGCCTGCGACTGGAATGCTCTGCAAAAAACCCTAAAACTGGATACATTTATTACCATTTCTGCCTTCAAACATCTCAGACATTTTCACTGATTCCTGCAACTGTTTTTCTACCATGTAATATCCCCAAAACACTCTTTGGTTTTTTTTTTTTTCCCCATATCTTGTTTGTTGACTGTTGTTCGCTTGCCTGTGTTTTCATGTGTCTATGTTTAGTTTGTTATTATTGATGTATTGTGTGCTTTTAACATGCTTTTATCTTCTAGCCCACGTCCCCTTCCCTTAAGTGGCTTTTGTCGCTTGTCAGGCCATCATTGTAAATAAGAATTTGTTCTTAATGATTTGCCTGGTGAGGTAAAGGTGAAATAAAAAATAAATAGAATAAAAAACGTAATTAATCCTTGTCCAAAAATATTGTATCTTGATTTGTTGTCCTGATATGTTAGGACACTCTATAAGGATTACAATGATGTCAGAATTTTGTAAGTACGATGTACAGTTTGGGACTGTAATTGTCTTTAAAGGGTCACATTTGTGCCAAAAATGCCTTAAAATGAGTACGTTTCTCAGAAAGTATTTTGAACGAATCTCAAATTTTTGTCAAATATCTTCCCTCCACAGGAAATTTCTTTGTAAAGAGTAAAAGTTTGTGTAAGTTCGTAAAGTTCATCTTGTTTCATGATATGGCTAAGACTTCAGAAGGTCTTCTAGAAGTTTCTCAAATATAATGAAATTCACCCAAAGAAATCAATGGATCAGCAGTGCTGTACATAAACCAGTGATCAGGGTGCTCTTCCAAAATTACTTATCACTTATCACATAAAATCAATGTTTGCATTTTTAAAATGACCAGTTATCAAAGGTACAAATAATAGTCTCAGCCAATGCTGAATTATCCAAATTATGTCTGCTTTACAAACTATGTATCTAGGCACCATGAAAAAGACACTTCCATAAGTCCAAAATTGAGAAATTTAGAAATGTATTTTTTATTTTCTTGCATGTGTTTGACAATGAAATAACATGAAATTGTGCTTTTATGTATCAACTCATTGACTGTACTTCATCACAGGGGATTATATGTTTAAATGTTTTGAGACAAATTATTTTATAAGCAATTTGTGTGGTTAAAGAACAAAGATAAACATTTTTTAATGCGGTTAATAGTTTTATTTGCCTTATATACAACAATTACAAAACAGAATATCAATGTAGCATCATAATACCCTTCAATCCCCTCCAAAACTCCCAGATGAACAACTTTCCCCCCTCCCCCCTCCCAAGACCTATAAAATTAAAATTAAAAGAAATTTAAGGTAGACACTGCAATAAGGACCTTCTTTGCAGTAATCAATAGCCAAGGGTAAAGTGTGATTAATGCTGGCTGTGGACAACTCAAAAAGTATGTCTGAAAGAGATAGTAGCCAGTTTTTCCAGGATAACGCATGCAGAGGGATCCAGCATTGGCCCCACTATTTTTTAGCTGTAGTGATATCAGTGTTCTTCCGTGTGAGAGTGACAACTGGGAAAGTAGACAAATCATTTAGGAGGAAAATCTGTGTCTCCATCTGTAGGTTATACTGTAATTATGTCTCTTAGATAGAGCAGATGTAATGGCTCCAAAAATTAATCACATTTAGACATGTCCAAAACATATGTGTGAGGGAGTACCCTCCAAACAGAAACATACACAGATTCACAAGAGACACTCATTTTAAATCTTTTAATTTAATCTTAAAATTAAATTAACGTTGATTTATTATAGAGATTTGTATGTCCTTCAAAGGGTTGTTACAAGACACAATACATTAGCTCTTGGGTTTTAGTCTGGTCTTGTCATGGTTAGTCCAGTCACAGTCCTTTTCTGGTTCTTGTCACACTGGGTCACAGTCTGTGTTTTTGTATTGATGGGATTCAACCTGGGCCTTGGCCTTGGAATTTCTAGTGCCAGTTTCATCTCTTATTTCCTCACAACTGCAACATTATTTTGCTCAGCGTAAAAACAACTGTAATATCACTGATAATTCTTAATATCAGACTAACAGTGATCCATTGTTGTCAATCAGCTTGGTGACCAATGTATCACAATCTGCAGCACTCACTGAACTGAAACAAAGAGCAAAAAGCGTGAAGCATAACAGATTAGAGCAGGATGAGCAGACCTGTGAAATTCACGCTATATCCACTAGAGGGAAATATAATACCACCAGCAGCACCACGATTAAATTTTATCTGAGTTCCCCTTTTTCAAAACATATAATATTGATGATTTATGCATCTGAGGTAAAGTGATTTTTTTTTTTATCTTTCAATTATCTCCTTAAAGTATTATTTGTTATGAGAAATAACAATCACAATTCAAAGGAAATGAGCATTGGTGAAAAACATGTCATTCAATCTTCTTTACTGGAGATCATCACTCAAAACACAAGAACCAGTACTGCACAACATTATAGGTAAACAAAGTCATATTATAAGCCATTATGTCCTTCTTAATCTACACAAAAATACCAAGGAAACAATATCAGATAAGTATGTAAGAAGCTCTGTTGAATGAAGGTGACCTGTTTTGTCACCCCCTACTGATAAAAACTTGCTATTACAGTTATGTTTAAGACAACTCAGGAGCAAGAGAATTTCTATCATTCTTTCCATTTCTATCGCTGCTTAATTCAATTGTTCTACAAAACGTTATTCTGCACCAGATGTCAGAATGAAAAAGGGCTCTTTTTTGCATTAAATAGTAAACAGGGCCGCTGATATTGTTGTGGGTTACACAGAGCTCTGTCGGTTGGTAACAGTCCCATATCACACTTAACAGTTCATTAATGTGCCTCAGTATGAGGAATCCATACACTGCATAAAAGTACCATGTAACAACTCTGTAACAATTAGCAGAGCACACTTTATTTGGACAAGAGGCCTGTCATACGTTTACCTAGCCAATAGAGTTTGTTCAGTTGCCCTCTCTCTCAGTCCCCAATTTTTTAAATTGCATGATTGTTCTTCTGACATCTTGAGTTTGGATTTGATCTTGAGTTGATCCTTGTTCCTTGTGTTCTTTTATGATTCTATTTGGGATAATTTGCAGGTTGTGTCTATTGTAATTTGATCACTTGGCTACACCAGAATAAAACATCATGTTTGTGGCATTTGCCTTTTATGTGTAATGCACATGCGATATGACAGAATACAATACATTAGAATTCTTTAGACTCCATTTGTGAATCAACAGAGCATGACCTTGAGGCCACTATAGATTCATTGTGATGTCATAATGCTGTCAATGCCATCCCAAGATACCATGTGCAAAGAGAGATGCAGTATGAGAAACAGATGAATAGCATTCCACTGTTGCGTTGTATTGGAGAGATGTTATTGTCAGTGCAATGAAATCCCAGGGGAATGCAATGATGGAATAAAAATAGAAATGGCTTAAATAGCTTTTCCAATTTTTGGTGCAAAGTTATTGTAAGCCAACCACATGTTTTATGGCATTGTAAAGTGTAAAACACACTTCAGAAACAGAACTTCTGCCATTCAATGTGGTGTCAATCCAAAATGCCTTTCCAGACCTTTAAAATCTGATATCACAGGAATGTTTGTTCCATTGTGAAATCTATTGTGATAGGCTATTTTGGGGTTTAAGTGTTCCATACTTGGTTTGCTTTGTTTATAGTGCCATAGACATATCACTGCCAGAACACTGGCCAGCTGATCATACCAGTCACCCCATGTGCATATTTTTCACAGCATGAGCTGTTTAACGAGAGTCGTGTTTGGATCCCTTGACTGGCAACAAAAAAAAACGCAATTTTGTCAATTTGAATTTTGCAATGCTTGGGGCTAAAAATAGAGCCCTTAAAAAAAATAGCACTTGGCACTCATAGCCCCTCTGTCCAGCTGACCCGCTCAGTTTATTTATACCTGGACCCACAGGTGAGGTGACTTCCAATGTAAATAAGAACTGATTAGGAAATTAAGAGATCAGAGATGAAAACAAGGCCTCTGCACTCTGAGACCAGAACAGTTCATCCATGATTTGCACTAATGGTCATTCACCTGCAGACACACTCTTTTGGCCCACCACTCCTAAGGCCCGTAGGTCACTTTTGTCTCCTGTAGGGGTCACAAGTCTCTGGTCTTAATCTCACGAACCATATATTTTACAATGATGAAACATACGCTACAAGGGGCATTCAGTAAAAAATGCTTTTGTCATTGAAGACACTTTTATTATGTCAAGAAACTTGCTTAATTCTTTTTCTGCTGGGTCTCAGGAGGGTATGATATTAATGCTCATGACCTTTGAGGTGACTCCAGGCCCCAGACCCTGACCTGGCTGGCTAGTCTGCTCCTCATCTGCGGAGCTCTAGTTCAGCCCCCCTCCTTCACCCCCCCAGTCCTGAGGATGTCGGAGCTTTAGAGAAGCCGGGAGGCCTGGCGAATAGTACTCACAGGAACGTCTCCACAGGCATTTCCGGAATGCAACGGGCACAAGACCAGAATGCAATCGGACCCGTCTGAGATAAAGGCAGATCCAGCACAGATGCACTCTGTGTAACGGCCCGTCTAGAACAGAACAGGGACATTCCCTGAAAAAACAGAACAGGAACCCCAGAGAACATTTGGTCTCTGCTGCAGACCCCTTTCCCGATATCTACAGCAGTAAACCATGCAACAGTGGCATCACATCTTCCCACTGCTGGATGAAACTGTTTTTAGAAAACTGGAACGCCAAGTTGGCCAGAGAGTTTGCCTGAAGCACAAACAAGGTTACCACAATAAATACACCACAAGCAGCCGCATAGACAAAGTAGGTGAGACAGCTTCCTGTTACGTGACATCATCACTGTGGGCCGAGGAGCCTCTGTGGGCATGGGATTTAATAGCTCTACTCTTACGCCTACAAGAGCAACTTCAATGACTTACGCATATTCTTTTTGGTCTGTCTTTCCTCTCTGCACTTAACTGTCCGGTTTGTGAAGATGATGTAATCGCAGTAAATGTTTTCATACAAAGTAGTGTTTTTAGGCCCTTACATAGCTTTGGCAGACAAACAGACAGAAAGACAGACAGACGGACAGATAACATGATTCTAAAGTCCAAATTCAAAGCAAAGTTCAAAATCTTCTCATGGCTGTTGTAGGTCTGCAGATTTTTATGGAATTCACTTCACTATTTTTCATTGCTACAGTGAAAAGGCCACCCAGAGGAAAAATCTTTTGCTCAGGATAGTCTTTTCTTTAACTCTTAAGAAAGTAATAAGATCTCAATTGTACATCTTTTTGAGATCACTTCAATCTGAATTGTTGCTCCTAAAACCCCCTTAGGAGAAAAGATGAGATAATGAGAGGATGAATTTGAGACTTCAGTAAGACGAATGGATATTGAATTGAGATGCGGTTGTTTCTCATGAGGTCACTATGAGAAAACTGAGACATATTTGAGAAGAATCATGAGATCCTAGGAGTCATAGCTGAGTTTTCTTTGAGCTCTTTCTCTGATCTCATGGTCCCATGTTCAGGAGACTTAAATTAGACTTATTTAAGATCATTTAAAGATCTCTTGTTTTGATCAGAGTAAGACACAAATGAGATTATATGTGGTTGTTTCTCCTGAGTTGAATTTGAGAAGTAGGAGAAAAAGCCTTTGGTCTCACCTTAGTATTTAAAAATAGCTCATTTGTGTCTAGGAGAAATGAAAGAAACTATGAGATCTCTTCTTGGATTTTGCTTTCCTATGGGCAGTCATATAAAAGGTCGTCAATAGTTGGCAGTGGACGGCTGTCTCTTGGTGATTTCAGCATGAATTCCTTCATTACTTTACAAAATCGAGGTTGAAGGTTGCTTCGAAAGAAGAGAAGAAAAAAAGGAACATTTGCAATCTGCAGTCTGTACTTGGATGTGAGCTCATGCTACGCTAAACATGCAGATGAATTAAAGGTAATATTTTGTTATTTTAGAGCACCGGGACCTTGCTGAGGAGCTGAATGTTGACCCAGACGCTCGGAAAGGGCAATATCCTCTGTATTTTTAAACTCACATTACCCCGATTTAAACAGGCGAAATAGAAAATTGGCAATTGCTATTTATACCTTGTCTCCAATGACTGCATCATGGACAAAGGGGTGAGCTGGGCCAGAATTGATTGAAGCAGATGCTTGATGGTGAGCACTGGGTGTGCCTAGATTGCGTACAAACAGACTGGACACTTCTCTTGAGCACGCTTGAGTCTGTGAGGCATTGAAGGCAGGGGTATCCAATCTTAGCCAAAAAGGGCCGGTGTGTTTGCCAGCTTTCATTTTAGCCCAGCACTGTGATACCTGATTCAATTAATTAACTAACCAATCCTCAATCAAGACCTTGATCTGTTGAATCAGATGTCTTAATGCTGGGCTAGTACAAAAACCTGCACCCACTCTGGGCCTTTTCAGATAAGATTGGACACCCCTAATATAAGCGGTAAGATGAAATCAGAGGATAGCTATAGCTATGATTATTTCTCATGATTCCAAATTATTTCAGCATGTGGAATTACAATAAGCGGATGAAATGCAGGGTAGAGAGTCTTTCTTAGACGGCAGTATAAATCTGTATAGCTCTGAACATATTTAATCAGACGTTGATGGATATGGTTTATACTTCATCCTTATTAATGTGGCAGATGTAGCTTTAGCTTTGGAAAGAAGAGTTTTCTGGTGGATTGAGAATTTTGGGATTTTCATTTGACTGAGTCAGAGAAATTTCACCATTATAAAAATGATTTTACAACAACAAAAATACAAAATGCTGCATCATGCACATTTGCACATACTAAACTTAAATACTTAAATACATACTTAACTTTTTTCAAACACAAGACGTTCCTTCTGGACCCGTTGTATCTTTGCATTTGTATCTTCTTTTGTGAGCAAGCACATTTCAAACCTACCGAAGGTCTCGCTCTCTTTCTATTATATATATATATATATATATATATATATATATATATATATATATATATATATATATATATGATATATATTATATATATATATATATATGTATTATATATATATATATTATATGCGCATGCTTATATTTATATTTTCTATATTTCTATTTTACAATACTGTTATATTATAATATCTTTTGTTTGATCCACTGCGTTTTTTGTAACTAGCATCTTATCATAACTAAAGCAACAGATTTAAAATAGATTCTGCATGTGTCACACAGGCAAACAGAAAGATAGCGAGAGAGAGAGCAAGAGAGAGTGAGAGAGAGAGATGAAAGGCAAACATATTGTAACTGCGACTGAGCAAGACTAAAAATAGTCTTAGCCAGATGTCGCTTGTTTCCTTGCTTCACAAAATGCATGAAAAATAAATGATTTGTGAGAGAGGATATTTTTAGCCCCTGCCTTTCCTTTAACTCCTCCAGGTCTGTCCCGGGCACGGAGAGATGCAAAGCCTAAAACACACTTCCATTATACAGCCTTCATTAAAGAATGTCATTCATAGGATGAGAAAAAAGAGCAATCCGATCCTGCTGGTTGCTAGGCATAAGAACATATATTAAGTCTGATGCACGTATACACAGAAAGGTGCACTAATGAGACTCGGGCTCACTGTGATGATGTCAACAAACAGGAAGGAGCCGTGCCAATAATTGCCACTAAGTGGCTGGTGGTGTGTTGACTGTAGTGCGTCAGAGCCCTTCCCAGGTCCTCCGTTTAATCATACCGTACACTGATTGTGTAGAAAGCAATGGGAAACCAGCGTAATAAGGTGGATGTGCGTCTTTAGTCACACATCGTACAAACAAAGCACAAAGATTCCCATCATGTATAGCCATATACTGACACACTTTTCCATCCCAACACCATGACTAACCACAGACCATTCAGTGAGTAAAACACAAATCCGTTATATAGAGTTAGGATACATTCTGTAAGATGTTTGGAGATTTGGTGCTTCAAACTCTGGATGAATACAGCAGTTATAAACTATAACAACCGCAACTAGCCTGACCTCTTTTACACTAATAACAGTAGCCAAACAATGACTGATTTATTCATAAATTATTCCCAAATAAGGACCTGCTTGTACTACACAGAGAGTAATAGGCATTTCCTGTTAGTCTGACCACTTCCAGTTTTTTGAAGGCATTGTTTGGTCTAGTTGTGGAATTCCTCTATTGCGGCCATGATGAACACCCGTAACCGCATCAGTAACCAGGTTCTGACATCATCCACTGCCCTGCTGGCCTGGCAGACCGGAATCCTGAAAAAAAAGACTCATTAACTTTTATTGACTCTGCAGTTTCCTGTTTTACACTGAGCCTTGTGGCCAGCCTCTTCCCTAAGCTGCCTTAATTAGAGCCAAAACCCTCCGGTGACTCACCATCCACTGCTCCCCAGGATCAACCTGAGGGAAAGCTCAATGCATTTATACCCACAGCCCAGAAAACTATATGTATGTTTGTATGTATGTATGTACAGGACGGGTGTCAAATTAAAGGAAAAACCTGAATACCTGAGTGGAGAAACATAACAAATGCAGATGCTTTCATACAGGTGTACAGATACAATTAAGTAATTAACATCCCATCATGCTCTGTGGCATGCATAAAAATACTGAGCAGGCCCAGTTGACCTCGATTTGGGTCAAGATGGCAAGAGGAAAAGATCTAAGTGTTTTTGAAAGAGGGTTCATTATTGGGCCATGGATGGCAGGAGCTTCAGTCACAGACTGTTCAACTGGCTAGTGCTTCAATAAGAACTGTGACTAAAGTGACATCAGCATTTACTTTTCTGAATGGATCTGTGATTGAAGAGGGCATTGAATATCCAGGCATCGTGTTCCACAGAAAGTGTTTACAATTTTTTGATATTTTATTTCTGTTGGTGAGTGTGTGTGAACTTTATTCGTGTCCTTTGATGAATGTTTGGTAAAAACATATCTTGCTTCATATCGAAAGAAATCCTCAGGTGTTTCTGCCAATCCTTCCCCTGTGAGAAGACAACTCAAAGTAATTGGTCTGAAAGGATGTGTAGCTGTGAAAAAGCCACTACTGAGAAAAGGATACAACGTTTTCACTAGTACATTGAAGCTGGACACATAAGATGTGAAGTAGGGTTTTAAACCATTGAGTCTAAATTTGAGATTTTCATAAGTGATAGAATGTATGTATGCTGCTGAAGCAATGATATGCAAGTTTGTGGTTGTATAACAAAATCTTGAAGCCATTATGAATACTGATAAATACAAACAAATCTTAACATATCATATAATACCTCTGTACAACTTTTGATTGGGAGGAAATTCATTCTACAGCAATATAATGACCCCAAAGCACACTGGTCAAGCTGCTGGTGTTCTCAGAACAATGGACTGGCCACCCCAGAGTCCAGACCTGTGTTTGGATTACCTGAATTGAGATAAGCAGAAATGCAACCGACTTCTAAAACTGAACTTTGGCAATGTTTACAAGAAGCATGGAAATTTATCCTTGTTGATTTCTTCAAAAAAAAGTCTGAAAATACAGAAATATTTTATATTGTACATAGTTGTGGAGATATTGTGTCATTTTGTGTAAAGATATATGCTTGCTGCATTATTTTATGTCAATGAAAAAGAAATAACTTGCATTTAATGCCTGTTTTCCCTGTAATGTAAATAAAGAATGGTCTCTGACTTTTGCATAGCACTTTGTTTGTGTATAACATAAAACAGCAATAAACCAATAAAACAAAATGAAAAGGAAAACATGAAAGTAATAGAAGAAAGGAATAGCATAAAAGAAGAATAAAATAGACTAAATCTACCTAAATCCGGATAAGAAAAATATTGAAACATTTTCAGGGAACGCTATGTGCTGTGTTCAGGCCTGTCCTTGGGCCCCTTTTAAAACCATCTGTTGATATTTTTCTCTGTAAACCTAAGGAGGAACTTCCAGAGGCAGACTGTAATCGCTCATAATGAAAAGGAGAAAAATCAGTTCACCTTGTCTTAAGGTAACACATGGAAATCGAGGTTATGAAGCAATTATCTTTTTTCACTGTACAACTAGACCGATTTGAAATTATCCTCTCTTATGAGCTGACTGGCTCATTACACCTATTTCCCACAGGAGAGATGGACCCAACCTTGTTCATCTTCGCCATTTCTCACTGTACCAGTTAAACAAGGTTGGCATAATAAACACCTGGTTGAACTGTTGGGTGAGTCAGCCTATTCGGGCTAGAGTCAGCCTATATGTATGGATGAATCTTTAATCTGGTGTTGAATTACCGACTGTGACCTTGGGTGTGACCCACACTGTGGTGTAAAAAGAAGTGGCAACTTATGTCACATCCTTCAGAGGAAAGCATGTGATTGTAGGTGCTCTCCAAATCAACAAGAGATGTGGAAACAGGGGTTTGGCAGGTGTGGCACCCCATCTGGAAAGGAGACCAGCTCTGTGGGTGGGAGGAAGTAATGACTTCCCAAAAATACATCTGATCTTAATATAATTGCAATTCATTGTTTAACTAACATGTGAAGTTGTATAGAATGTATCCTTCATGTGTCTGCCTTAGGGTTGAAAAGGGTCTGAATATTTCTGGTGAATTTCCGGTAAATATTTGGAAATTTTGGAAGGGAAGTTAAGCTTGGGAATTTTGGGAATTTTGCACAATTTCAATATAAAAATCTTACCTTTTAATAGTGAAATTATTTGGGGGGGAATACACATAAAATAGCAATACTAGGTCTTATGGCATGTTTTGGTTAAAAGGATTCCCATTTAATTGAATTGTAACCATGCACTGCATTCAGCAGCGCACTCTTCTATCACATTTACTGATCATTTGCCAGCATCCCTTTAAAGGTGCAGTGTGTAGAATTTAGTGGCATCTAGCGGAACGGACTTGGCAGAAATGGAATATAATATTCATAAGTATGTTTTAATTAGTGTAAAATCCCATTAAAATAAGAATTGTTGTGTTTTCGTTACCTTAGAATGAGCCCTTTATATCTACATAGGGAGCGGGTCCTCTTCCACGGAGGCCGCCATGTTGCACCGCCATGTTTCTACAGTAGCCCAGAACGGACAAACCTCTCTAGAGGGGGCGCATTTACCTGGGTACCTTCCAAAATAGCTGTGCGTAATACCACACGCGTTGTTTACAGCACTGTCGCCCTTTTTACTACAGGCTTGATTGACAATCCATTTATTCAGTAGGTGAGAGTATAAGCTTTCTAACGATGTATAACATGTCTAATTTTTCTTTTGGAATAGCGTTTCATTGGTCAGCGTAATTGAAGGTTTGTTATCATCGCATTCACTTACGCATTCACTCTGTGGTAGCAGTAAAATACACTGCACCTAACAAAACGTGGTTAAAGGTTTTTCGTAATTTCTTGGAAAATACTATTATTATTGAGGACTTCTGGGCATAGCTAAGCCATATGTTTGCTAATAGACCTAGCTGACATCGTTTTCTGGTGTAAGACAGAAGCAGATAGAAATATATCATTGATTTACTCTGTCAGATACGTTTTCATCATTGCTATGCAAGTATTAGGCCTACTGCTCAAAATGTTTTGGTTATATATGTTATTTTTGAAATTGAGTGTCTTTAAATAGGTTAGTGGTATTTTATAATGAGGATATTTCACACTGTAATGTAAGCATTAGTTAGTAGTGTAATAGTTTTTGTGATGCATCATGTCTTTCTATGATTTACCATGCAAAGCAGCTAACGTAAGCAATAAAATTCTACCACAATGCGGAACAATTAGCAATCATAATCACTATCTTACTTGTAAGCTATGACCTATAGTTTTACAGACTAAATAACTAAATATAATTTATAAATCTATTAAGGAACCTCATCACTTGACACTTGGCTACTCAATGCTGTCATAGACAATGACATCATTTTTGGAACTTACAGGCCACCTCCTAGGTTCTCCTACGTCGTTGGAAAGGGAGGGGTGAGGGGAGGTGAGGGGGGTATTCAGTTGGTTGCAACCATCTGCAACCTCACCGCTAGATGCCATTAAATTCTACACACTGCACCTTTAAATAGGAATTCAGTAAAATTACAACCCTCTGCATGCACAGTGCATTCTCCCATCACGTGTGCAGCCCACATTACTGCCAACACTACCGCACTGTCTGAGCCAAAGGACCACATGCTTTCAGGTAAAGTTTTGATTATATTACTAGAGTGAATATATTTAATATTTTTTATGATATTTCAGTTACGCGGCAGATAGTAGCCTAATGAAAAGCACACAGTTTATACCTTGTTAACACCTTCTGCTAGCTAGCTGTTACCATGTGATGTAGCTTGATTGAGCATGCTAATTGAGGAGGTTTAATTAATCCATTTCCATTCATTCTTTATTGTAAAACATTTATTTTATAAATGAGTTGTTCACTTTAAACCCTAAGGCCTATTCTGAATTGTTATTTTGTTATATTTTGTTTTCGTCATGGAAAAAGGGGTCGTAACGAATATTTCTCGTTGACGAAATTAACGTCAACGAAATAAATAGGATATTTTTATCGCTGTGAAGCGGCATGGAGACGTCATATAGATATTGGTCTTTTTGGACAAGCAGTTAGCTTCTCTTCAAAGCTTTCCGTCTTTGGTCACGTAGTGCGCTGCCGACGTCACTTGGCACTACTCATGGTATACTGCTCGTCACTAGAACCGCGTGGTCAACTGACCCCTTGCGCAGTAAAATGGGATGTATTTTGTTAATGTTTATTACACATGCCTGTCATTCCTTGACTTTTTCTAAAAACTTGCGCTTCAACTATCTATGTAAATACAATTCTAAAACAACACTCGGAAGACTGTTTTTAGGGGTTTTTTTAGGTGTTAAGAGAAAAGTATTTTTTTTGGAGGGGGGTCATAGAGAATGTTTGCAATTATGTCTGCTTATGATATGGTAAAAGGTTTGTTTCTATCTGCATATGACATGGTAAATGCAGCCTGAGCAAATAGGGCTATATTTCCATTTTATTCCTGTTATTTCCTGTTAAATCCCATGGAAAGTTTCCATCCTTGAATATTCCCGGAATTTTGCAACCAGACTCTGCCTGCCTGTGATGTTACAGTATTTGATTTTACAGTTGCCTGTGAAATCATTTAATAGAATACTATATTGTAAAGGTTTTTTCATTAGTAAGAGTTAGTTAAAATTTGTAAGTTATATAGACCTTTTTATTTTAGGTTCAAAAAATTTGATTTCATTGCTAAATATTCAGATGTTGGCCCAACAGATGAAGGCTGCAGCAATGAACCTGTGTGCCATTGAGCATTCCAGTTTGGGAAAAAAGGGGAATAAAGCAAAGACAATACACAAATGGAGATATTTAACATTTGCATGTACATTACATTTTGGTATTCCACAGAGATGCTCTTACCCAAAATGACTTTCCTCCTTTTCTTGCCTCACCGCTTTGATTATCCTTTCATAGTATTATGAGTAGGTTCAATTTCTTGCATTAATAAAACCAACTTTTCAGCCTCCTAGGCTTGGAAACCTCCCCAACCTCCTGGGAACAATTTATTTACAAAACCCTGTGAGCTTTTCTGTCTTTCATCTCCAGCAACATTATCCCCAACAATGTCAAGTCAGCAATACTAGGACAGTGCAATTATCCAAAAATAAAATCCAAAAAGTTGAGTAATATAAAAAAAAATTAATTTGATGAAATTTTATTACAAGCTTAAGATTTGTGACTGCTTGGAGAGGAATACATCTTAGCAATGGAAAGCGATCCGGTTACATAATTAATTCAGCTAAGGAAGGTAAAACTTGCATGACTGAATTCTGATCATATTTTATTGCTGTACTGTTTTGTTTTTAAAGCAGAAAGTGCAACTTGACCTTTTCCTCATCATAAAAACAAGAACATTGTGGGCCGTTAAGAAGGATGGACAATTTCAGAGATTTTCATGCTATGCTTTTACCTGATTTTTGATTTTGTTTTCTTTTTTCACAGACCAAATAACGCTTCTTTTTAAACATATTGTTCCTTTATCCTTTATGTCTTTGCATTTATAATTAGCCAGCAGCCAGAATACCACCCTGTAACTGTCTCTTGTCTACTGGGGTCATGGGGATACTCACTGTGTTGGTGATGCTATCCTTCAGATTAGAAATGAAATGCAGTTCCTTACTCACCAGGATCCTATCACTCCTGAGCAGGAGTGTAGTTTCCCAGTGTAAGACAGTGCAGTGCAGCCTTACTGCCTGATTGTGCCCTGCATGTTCCATTAGCAATGCACATTTCTCCATCTCTTCCTGTTTCAGCTGATGTGTAGCGTGTGCTCTGACTCTAAATGATTGCATCACAGAGGTAGGTTCAACATATTATTGGTGGTTAGGCTGAATCAACCACAAATAGAGACCCAGAAAATGTGCTATAAAAAGTGCTGTGTACATTTCTCATCCATCTTGCAATGGTCACCTGGTCATCGAGTCTCACTGTTTCTAGACTAAACATATTATCCACTGTTCCTTACTAAATCACAACAGTCCAGCTAAACAGAACCAATATCAACAATAACTGTTTTTAGCGAACTTAAAATGATGTGCTAGGAAATTTCATGATCATAATGTTCTGAAAATCAAAACAGAGCAGAAAACAATAAACCATAATAAGGTTTTAGGGAACACAGCTCATACCCAATGGCCTTTCCTACCCATAACATTGGTAATGGAGCTGCATATTAAATCATTGGTTTTTGGAGTGCTCATTAAAACAGTAGGTTAGTCATAGGTATTCACAAGGCCAAACATCTTTTCAGCCCAGGCTCAGGCAATTAAGAATATAAGAATACCCATTGTCTGGAAATCCAAAATACACATCATTATTATCCATTTTATTTATTGGTCGTATTTCTCCTTTAAAGGTTTCATTGGGCCACAATAAAGCTATAAAGGGAGAAATGTTAGATTTTGGAATTGTAACAGTTTGGAAGAATTCCCCATGTTATATTCTGCCAAAATCTCTTCTTGCACCCTTAACAAAACAGTTATTGTGTAACTGACAACACTTAAGGAACTTGTTAGGAATCTAATATCTGAATGACCTTTAAAAAAATGAATATTTAAACAAATGCATTGCAGTTGAAGTACAAAATTGTACAATGCCTTCCAGAATTATTCACACCCTTAATAAAGATGATAAAAATCTTTCAGTATCCTTTGGTGTGTGCTTGTGGATTGTCCTCTTAAATTCAAAGATTCACAGATTGACAAATTGGTTCGATTCTGGAGTCTGAGATAGTTATTTCAACACCTTTTTTGTGGTCAGGTAACCAGGCTGAGGTATGCCCCAAAACTAGTAGATGCAGATCAACCCTATAAAATCAAAGATCCACCATTGTGTGATGTTTTTTGCACAATAAGTATACTTCATAAGCATATAAGCAATTGTTTACTTCTGACACTTGATAACCTTGCACTATAGTAATATACTGCATATCAACTGGACATTACATGCGTATTGCATCAATTTTATGACCAGGAAGCCATAACACTAGCTTTGAAAGCAGAAAATCCAGCTTATAATATTGTTCTGCTTTGTTGCATGATGCAACCTTTCTTGCCAGGATTTTATCATTCCTTCCCCACCCCCACCCCCACGCCCCAGGACATTTTCACAAGAAGCAATGCAGGACATAATGGTCGGAATTCCAGAGGCTTTAAGGCTCAGATCTGTGGATCAGGTCAAAGGCCTCCAGGGGTACAACAGCACAGTCACACCAGCCTCCTCTCATGCGCTCTCCTCAAGACAGGGGGACATTCCTCCCTCTCATGCAAAGACAGCTGAAATAACACACATCTGCCTTTCCAGTCAAGCCCTGACTCAAAGCCTGAGCCCAGTACATGAAAGACAGGGTTTAGAACCAAATGGAATGGTTTTACAAGATAACGCTAACTCCCGGCCCCAAGTGTCTCAGCTGTTGGAGAACAGTAAAAACACTATACAAGCTGTGGGAACAAGAAATACTGCAGGTGGGGTTTGCAGTGTACATTTTATGTGTCAGCAAGTGTAATGTTTTTTTTGTTTCACACAAAAAATGGGCAGGAAAGTATTATACACAGGTGTTCTCTGGTGCTGACACAGAAACTGTCACAGTCATTGTGGTAACAGCAGGTTGCAGCAGTTTAGAAATTGGGCCAGGGCACTGGGGTTAACACCTGTACTCTTTTGAAAATGCCATGGGATTTTTAATGACCACATTGAACCAGGACCTCAGTTTAACCTCTCATCCAAGGGAATCACTTTTCCCAAGTATCTGGAAATCAGCAATTGTGATTACTACAGGATCAGATCTTAGAAATAGTGGCAACAGAACAACTTATAAACTTTCTGAACATAGGACATATGTCACTTCACCCAATGCTATTTGGTTTTAGAAAATATCACTCAGCTGAAACGGCAGTCTGCTACTTCATTGAACAAATTCAATATAAGTTAGATAAGGGTCATGTTGCAGGCGTTGTTTTCTTAGATTTGAGCAAAGCTTTCGATATCGTAAACCAGAGTGTGCTTCTGTCCAGGCTTTCATGTTTTAACTTATCTGAAAATTCAATGTGATGGATGGAGTCATATTTATAAATGAGAGAACAATGCACAGGGTTTGGAACAAAACTCTCGCCATCACTACAATGTGCTATTGGTGTCCCACAGGGGTCTATCCTGGAGCCCTTGCTATTTAGCTCATATGTTCATAACCTTCCTACTGTATGTCCTGATGTTATGACATGAACGTATGCGGATGATACAGTTATTTATGTCCATGCTACATACAAGACAGCAGGTGGCATAAAAGACAGTAGCAGCCCTATTTACTATTTGTGATTAGATCAAAGATTCTTCTTACACTAAACACTAGCGAGACAACATGTATGTATTTCTCAATTAACAGGAAGGAGGTTCATCAGCCCAATGTTACTGTTAAGGTTGTAATGCTCCAAATAGTTTAAGATTTTAAATATCTTGGGGTAGTCATTGATTCACATTTGACCTTTAAAAAACAAGTGGAAAAGGTCATTAATACAGCCAAACTAAATCTTTTAATTTTTTATTTTCTTAGAAATTTTATTAGGAACCAGTTGATTATAGACACTGCTAAATTATGCACACTATGATTTCCCCACATTTATCATATTGTATTTCCAGTTGGTCCCAAACACAAAAAACTATTTTTAAACCTATAAATGTTCTCTACAAAAATACACTGAAATTTCTGGATAATAATCCAGTTACCTATCACCACTGTCATATAATTTCAAAGTACAATATCAGGCAAACAAAACCCTCCACTAAAGGCAATTTTGTAGTGCAATACTGGTTCACTAAATTTGGCCGAACTGCTTTTTCTATCAGAGCCTCAAATATTTGAGTGCACAGTACACAGTAGTATCAGATGAAGTTTAGCTTTTGATAGTTTTAAATTACAATTAAAATCTTGGCCTGTATTTTGTTTTGTTTTGTAATAATTAACCTTCTAAACCTATTCAGTACTTTCTGGCTATGAGTATTTATTTGGTTACATGTTCTTGTATGTTGATATCTTTTTATGTCATGGAATTATTTTATTTGTCACATCATATGCTACATAGGTACGTTTTGCAATTATATTTTTTCTGTTTTGTTTACTTTTCTGTTGGAGTGTATTGATGCACACTTACATTTTTATTCTTAGTGTAAATTGATGCTTGTACATATTTTTGTGAATTTTCCTACTTCTTACCTGCCAAGGAACTACAGACCAAAGTTAGCTATCAAGTCAATTCTGGGGCAGTTAACTGTCCACTGTCCATTTCAAATGAACAAATAAATAAATATAATAATAAATAATAACCTACAGTGCAAGATGAACAATTCCCCCCACCCAAACCCCCCTCAACACAGCAGCCCCTTACGAATCCTGTTCTGTGATTCTATGTATTTAGCGATTCATTGTAATCACCAGAAGGACCTCACACATCACACATGACCTGTTCAGTTTTCTAGTAGCATTTCTATGCCACCGGGTGGAGTTTACATTGTGTGACCTTTAAAAACCAAGCAGGGTTTTGCTTATGAACAAATGGTCTAGGCCCAAACAAGATGACCAAACACCAACTTGAAGCAATGTCATTTGTGGAGATGACTCATCCTTTCCTTTCCAGTTTCTCACAGCTGTTTCATTCACCTTTGTGGGGATCCACCAAGATGTTTCACATCATTTTCCAGGGCTGATTGCTTTAAATGATAAGACTCATGCACCAGCAAATTGAGCTACTCATTCAGATGACGTACAGAATAGCGCAAATATTCTGACTAATCTGAAAAACAGCTAAAGCCTTAGATTGCATTTTGTTGACATGTACAAGGTAGGTCATTTGATACATTGCATTGGCAATGCTATGAAAAACAAGAGTATAATTAGCTCTTAAAATTCATGTTAGTTTGCCAAGGTAGGAAGTTAAAGTCTTTGATTATGACTTCGGCATCCATATGTCACAGCTTGTGGGACAATTTTAGGTTTGCTTTATTTTCGTCTGTAATCAAGACTATGGAGAAGAAAAAAAAGCTCTGCTGTGTGACTAACTGAAGACACTTGACATTAGCTAGCTACCTAGTCCGTACATTGGTTTTTTTTTCTTCTTCTTTTTTTTCGGAAAGGTTGTTTAGAATTATTGGCAGGAACATCCTTAACACATAACAAGGTAAAGGATTTTAGGACACACCTGCAGTTTGGATATTTAGATAACAGGTGTCAGTCAGCTGGTTTTCAGTGTGTTTCAGCACCAGTGATTAATTTAAATCATTGATTAGCTAAATAATCTACACACTTACAGTAGTTCCCAAGGTCTTAACTGGTTGCTTATTGAAAGGAACCTACGTAAAACTGCACATTCAGGCCATACATTGCTCAAGATGTGACAATATGTGTATTGTGATGTGCTCTTCCAGAGCACAGTTATTGTGTATAACCAGCCACATCCATACCAATGTATTAATGTGAAATTAATAATAACAGGTTCCTGAATCTGAACATCACTGTGATCTCTTTTCACCTTGTGAGTAGTGACCATGATTTGCCATTTTGTGACTATTATAGGACATTTTTTTTCATCCCTAAGTGCTTTTGTCCTGCTTTGAACAGATGTTCATGCACAGTAACAATTACACCTTGCTAAATAATAATTTATTTATATAAATTATTAATACCAATAATATTACCATATTTAGCACAGTGTGCATCACATAGGCTGCTTTGTATCATGCCAATATTATAGTTTCAGATTGGAAGCTATTTTCATAAATTATACTGGGGCCATAAGTATCACCGTCAATGCTCCAAAAAAAGTATGTGAACAGAATGCTAAATAAAGCTGACTAATCCAGACTAATCCTGTGTGCGCTCCATCCTGTTGCTGTGGTATTTTCGAGTCTGTTGTTTGCCATGTCCTATTTTGGTACTAAACTGTGGAAAATACCTCCACTGAGGATAATAAAAGAAAATGTAATCTCTCTGCTCCATCGTCAGGTGCTGCTTCAGTCCATTCAGTGGTAATGGAAACTGCATTTCCCCCCGTCTGAATACCAAGCAGGTATGCAGGGCATCAGTAGGTTTTAGCCTGGGTGTGGCTAACAAATGAAATGTGTGGTTGAGAGCTTACCATGTACTGTCTACAAGAAAATACCCAATGAAGTATTTTGATATTAGTACAGTTCCATAGTTCTGCAAACTGAATTGCACATGCAATTTCTGCAAAATAATCACATAACACATTATCTTTGGTCCATGGCAAAGGCCACAGAGATATATCCTCGTAATTTTTTTAACTTCAAATCTACACCTTGCAATAAGATTGCAGCTAAGATTGTTTTGGTAACTGCTTCCTAAAGGGCACATTCTGTTCTTTGACAAATGGTTGTAAATCGCTGCCTTCACCTCTGACTCTTTATCTTACAAAAACAGTCCTCTTCAGGGGAGACTGTGGCGACTCAGAGAGAAAATCTACCCTGCTCTACAAGTGTGCAGTGAACACCTGAGACTCATGACCCTTTTATCATTGGCCCACATTGTGGCCTTCTCTATCAATAGCCTCACTGAAATGTCTGTCTTAAGGTTCCATGGCTGGAGCTTTGGTGCCTTTCTGTCATTACAGTTCCATACAAATCTCAACATCAACATGCACAGTCTTGGGCGCGGAAGAGGAGGGGAAGTTAAGACGAATCCAAGGGCCCTGGCTGACTGGGGCCCTCAAAAAATATTAGAACTTAGGAATTTATGGGATCATGGCGCCCAATGTGAGATCTTTGCATGGGCCCCTAAATCCCTGGTGGTGCCCCTGTGCACATTTATGTACCCAGCAGAAAATAAGTTTAAGTGTTCAAACATTTTTGACATAATTCAAGTGTCTTGGATAACAAAAACATGTTTGCACTGAAATTGTTTTGAAAATGAACTGCTGGGTCTTAGGAGGTTAAATAATCAAATAGACACTAACAAGTTTGCAAATGCACAGAGCTCATAAGAATGAGGAAATCTGTTATGGTGTTGTCCCCTAGAGCAGATCTATAAGCGGAATCCAGAACCTTTTCAATGACCTGTTATAGACAGTTTTTGCAATCATTTTCACTTCTTGTGAAAGCCCCTCTGGGCGTCCATAATTGAAGACACCCTTGGGAAGAGCGTTTCTGTGATCTGCAATATTTTATGCCATTGCTGGGTATCATTACTTTCTCTAAAATAGATAAATAAGCCACTTGACCGGAAACTTCCTGTTCTGGCAGACACACAGGACTGGAGTAAGAGGAAAGGTCTCAGAACTAAGGTTGAAGGCGTTAGTGTCAGCTCCAGGCTTCAGGTAAATCCACCGCATGCAAACCCATGTCCTGGAGTGAGATTGCCATCTGAATAAAATGTTGGAATAATGTGTTGGGATGGCAGGGATGGCAGGGCTAGTGCATTATTGTTGAGAAATAATAATAATAACGATAATAATATTATGATTATTGTTATTATTAGCAGTAGTAGTAGTATTATTATCATTATTATTATTATTATTATTATTAGTAATGATTAATTTCAGAAAACATTTGTGATGCATATGTAAGAACTGCAAATACATGACATTAAGATTACACAGAGTATCGTGTCAAAGCTTTTATGTTGAGGACTATGGTTCACATTCATTAATGCATATTCATATTGAGCCTATCATGTTACATCCAATGCAATAAGACATATCAAGATGTGTGCACGCAATAAGTCATCTTAGAAGTATTTTATAGTGGTTATATTGGCATATTGAAGCTAGAAATATGTGTGGAGAAGTATTATTAAGATTTTTACAAGTGTATGGTTGCATAACAAAAATTTACAGAGCTTGCTTTGTGACAGGCAAGTTAAATCTGGTTTGTAGTGAAGACTCATTGAGAGTGTGTGGAAGGTTGACATGTACCTGTGACCTGTTTGTGTGTGGCAATGTGCTCCAAGAGAATTTATACAGAGGAAGTATAGAGGCCAACACAAACAAGGCTTAGTTGTTTGTGTTGGCACAAAGGCATGTTGTGAAGCTATCTGTTATGATTGTATGCGCATTCTTCCTCGTGCTTGGAAGAAAGAGTACATCCAGGTCACTGAGCACCTCGATAGAAGAGGCAAATGGGAAAAATGCCGAAATCCACTGTTGGAGTACGTGCTACAGTACCATTGACAGAGCTCCTGTGCCTTTGCCTGCATCATGAATAGAACGGGACGGAAAGTGTGGTGTAAGAGGTCACAGGGCATTTGGCTCAACCCAGCGACACTGGAGAGTTTGACTTACTTCAAACTTCACAACAACCAAAATAGGAAACCTCTCTGCTCTGCCACTGAAACAGCTGCAATTACTGCCTGTTGTCGTTGTGGTTTGTGGGCAGGAAAAAAAAAAAAGAGTGAGAATGCGAGACAGAGGGAGTACCCCATTCTTCCTGTAGTTCCCTCAATAGATAAACGAGGCTTCCTGTTTAGAGAGGAAACTCGTATGCGTTCCTGACCTGGAATCGCCACTGAGGTTGCCAGGGCATAATTTTTCATTTTGGATTCAATTTTTTTCACTGGTGGTATGTGACCCTCCAGCCTTATATATTTTCAGATTTTTTCAGTGAAGCACTTTTTGCAAAACAAATGACAGACACATTACCTTGTATTTCCTTTAATGAATGTATGATGTTTTAGTGGTATTTCATCAATTTCTATGGAAAATAAAACACCAAAGAAAATTAGATTTTAGGGTGCACGTTAGGGTCAGGAAAATGGTTGTGTTAGGAAAAGTGTTACAGGCAGGGGCAATGGTTGATTAATGATTAATGGTTGTGTTAAGGGGCTTGGGAAAAGGTTAGGACAAGGGTTAGTCTCAGATTTTGGATTAACCTCATTTTTGCTAGAGAAATGCAACATTTATATATCTTTACACATACCGTATACTGTATATAGATATTGTTAAAGTGAAATGTGTGTTATAAAATGAAATTTTTCAAACACATTACTTTATTTACTTTATACATTTACTTTATTTATTTTATTGAACTCCTATGGGTAAAATTAGGTTTTAGGGTTCACAAGAAAAAAAGAGTGAGAGAGAGAGATTTTTTTTATTTAAGCGAGCATAGTATAATATAGTAAAAATATAGTAGCAGTATTTAGTTGTTAATTTAGTAGTTAGTAACTGTTATGTTACTGTCATTTATGCTGTTATTGTTGTTACTGCTTGTTTTTTACATGTATATTCTTACTATGGTTGATATTTGTTATTACAATGCTTTGACAATATGTATTTTTAAATATGTCATGTCAATTAAGCATTTCAATTAGAAAATTTGAATTTAAATTTGAGAGAGAGAGACAGACAGAGAGAGAGAGAGAGAGAGAGAGAGAGATGGCCTTATGGCTGGATAAAGCTGCAACCTCACATTCCAGCAGGCCACTTGAGCAGGCCTGTCATTAGTACAAAATCAGAGGAAACCAAATCTCTATGTCTACTCAGGGTTCACGCTTTCCCTCATCTATATTTATACCATCTTCTGCCTTTCCTCCTTTCCTGTACTCAGATCATTTCATTCTACAGCACTGCAGAAAACTTTCACCAGGCCTAGTTTTTCATTAAAGTGCAGTCACCCACATCAGCTTCAGATGTACAGTGATGCATGGGATATTAAGTCTTTCAAGTCAGCCTGGTTACATTTAATGCCACTTACAGTTTCAGAATGGTGGACTTGCTGTTTTGCTTTACTGCAGTTTTTATTCTATTTGTCAAAAAAGGCATTTTATCTAAGTTCACACTTAACTCTTAGAGACATACAGAGAGAGAGAGAGTGACAGAGAGATAGAGAGAGGAACTGATGTCCACCATAGCGCATTAATGGGAGGTATGGAATGGTTCTAAAGTACAGTACAACAGTACAACAGCACATTAAATTTCTCCAAAAACTGGTGTCATTATAATATCTTTTTCTTTGTGGGTCATGGATTTGTGTGTTTATCTGTAAAGGCTAGGTAAGGGTGCGGGTGAGGGTGTTGGGGGGCTATGTTTCAGTGCAAACACAGACAGACAGAAAGGTATCTCCAGACCTCCTGCTACATCCCCAACATGTGGGTGTGAATCCAGCAAGCTGGCCCAGGAGGAGGAGGCAGGAAACAGTCACAGCCAGGGTCCTGACCTCCTCTCTCAGACAAACAGCAGGATGGATTGTGGGACAGTGGGACAAACTGTGGAAGGGAGAGAGGTGGAAAATCCAGAAAGTTCTCCCCAGTTGTTCCAATCACCTGGATTTGCTAATTAGTGCAGTTCTTCAGCCAGGAGGCAGAACTAATTAGTGAAATCAGCTGACTGAGCTCATGGGTGGAAGAAACACATGGCAGGACTTTTACTTTCTGTCCCCTGGACTACCCATCTCCTGAGAGCCCTAAAAGAGCTTTGGTTCTTGCAGTGGTAGAGAGGTGAGGATCACATGGTTTTTCATGTGTTCAAAATCCCCTTCCTTCTCTATTTGCAATTCTACAGCCACAGGCATCTCCTCTTTAGACATTTGTTTTCATTAAGAAGCTAAACAATAAAAAAATGTAAAAGAAAGCACTCTCAAGGCTTAGAAGAGAAGATAACATTGGTTCAAGGTCACTTGAGAGAGAGAGAGAGAGAAAGAAAGAGAGAGAGAGAGTGAAAGAGAGAGAGTGAGAGATGGGCAGTAGTGGGCAGTGGAAATGGAGCCAGTAAAGAGCCATGGCGTAGGCGCATTTGGTAGGAGGGGTTCGGCATTGGCACACAAAAAAAAACCCTGCAATGATGAGACTGTGTTCACAACCTGCTGGTGAGAGACTGGAAGAGTCTCTCACTGTAACCTCATTCTGATCCTAAGGGCAAAGAACCCTTTGGCCTCCTGCTACAACTGAGAATATCCTGCTACAACTGAGAAGAACTGTATGCAGGGATGTAAAAAAAAAAAAATCAGTTTAATGTATAGCAATGTGAGCCATTCTGGATTTAAAATGCTAGTGTACTGATAAACTGGTACAGTATGCTGAATGAAACTCATGTTTTTGTGTCTTTGAACTAGTACAGTAATTTATTTTAGCATAACTTTTATATGGGGATCAATACAGTGGCTTTGGACATTTTGTTCCAGATTTTGATTGCACTTTGTCTAATTGCACATACCAAGGCTGCCCAAATGGAAATTGGTTAAAATGTCAATTT
Organism: Anguilla rostrata; assembly: GCF_018555375.3. Classification (NCBI taxonomy): domain Eukaryota; kingdom Metazoa; phylum Chordata; class Actinopteri; order Anguilliformes; family Anguillidae; genus Anguilla; species Anguilla rostrata. The sequence continues at coordinate 18,062,482 of NC_057942.1, read as the reverse complement.
TACAATGGAAAGCATTTTTCTGCTGTAGATAAGGAGACCCTTGGTGTACTGAAGACCAGATTTGGTGCAGTGCTGGCTACTCCTCGGGCAAAATTGCCTAGATGGGCTGTTGCTCTTGCAGCATGTCCGGCTCAGTCCCAGTCCCAGCCCTCAGTCGCTCTGCACTGCAGACACGGGAGAGATGAGTGCAGTGCTGCATACTCTCCTCTAGGGGGAAACAGCATGCTACCAAGACCTGCAAACCCCTGAGATTTCATCTGTTGTATTGCCCCTCGTCCATGCACGTTGCTTAGGAAATGCTTACCTTGTCCGTATGTGTGATTACTTATTAACATAAATTGAAGCTCCTTTATCTGCAACAAATACAAGACTCAGTTATAGTTGTATTTATGTAATGAACAGATACTGAAAAATGAGAGCAGAAATGAGGTGCTTTCTATTTCTCTATAATAGACTTTCAGTGTCTTTCAACTTATCAATGAATATTCAGAAGCCAACACTTTTTTCATTTGAAAAGAAGACCCTTCTTATGTGGTATTCCATTTTTCCCCAAACTGAACAACATGATATTTTATCCAGTTTCGAGAAAGAATACCTTCTGAAGCTATTCTCGTTGACCTGACCTAGGGGCGTGACTTTCTAAACATTTAATCGCTAAACGTTATCAAAAAAGCATACTGCTTAGGAACATCTCTGAACATTTTGTGACAATGAATTACCATACTCCAACAGCAATGGAACGATGCAAAATCATATAAGGAGGAGCCATATAGCAGCCACGCTATCTGCTCGAGTCTGACCACATCTCATTCTCAGCAAACAACTTTCACTTCGAAAAGTGTGACAAAACTAGACAAGAAAACGTGCTCATACGAGTTCTTGTTCTTCTTAAAGGAAAGCTTTCTTCACTTTTTCCTTGTTGTCACTTAAATAAGCCATATTCATTTCATATTTGCCTGTTTCTTATTTTGTAGAATGTAAATCTTTTTCACCTATCCAGTAAACCCATCAGCTTTTTAATGCCGTAAATATTCTCAATGCATTTGAAGCTGTCCGCTGTCTACTACTCATCATCTGGTACTTTTTCGTGATTTGCACTCTTGCTTGGGAAACAGTATTTGCTTTTGAAGTCTGCTCTGTGGCTGCTGTAGCAACTTTGTATTTAAAAGCGCATCTTGGCTATAGTCTGGGTGGTGTGTCAGTCAAACTGAAATGCAGCAGAATTAGAAAACCTTGGCAGAGTTCCCGCATTGCAGAAATGATTCCAGAGAGGTTCCTCGTTTCATCGGAACAGGATGAAGAGACAGTCCCAGAGTGGCTTCCTTCACTGGGCCAAGTTATCCAGAACGGGGGAGGGAGGGGGGGGAGAGATACCAGAAAAAGAAAATCTTAAAACTGCCTTGTGTTCTTACACAAGTCCTTTGGGTCAAATAACCCAAGCCTGGAAGGGCAAGTGGGCAAAGGAGCCAGAAGGCTGACAAATTAAGCGTGTCACAGATCTTAGCATCGCACCATCGATTCGGCTTGCCATTCCAGCCAGAATCGATTCAGCGCCGAGCGGAGGGGAAGAAGGTCCCTGGGGACCGGGGAGAAAGCAGGAGCTATCAGTAATTTATCTCAGCATCTGCGTCCAACATGGCAGCACAAAACAAAACAGCGATTGCATAATCACTGCTGCCCACTTCTGTCACACTATTTACAAAACCATTTGTTCTGGGGCATGGTTGACACACGTAGGAACAGAAGGAATAATGCCGGTAAACTTCTCGTTTTCCACTGTTTGTGAAAGGAAAACTGGGCCGTTGGTTATTTTTGGAAACAAACTACAGACTACAGTGTTTGGCTCAAGGTTCTAGTTTTACCTGCTGTAAACAGTTTCTCACATTTGATTTACATTGAAGAAATGAAGAAAATATCCCTGAAGGCAATACTAATTTGACCAGTTGTGAGATGCACTGTTGTAACAATGATTTTCAGTGTTATCAGTCTAGTCTATTCTGATGATTAAATATGTCTTAATTCTAAAGATCCTTAAGTTCTAATAAATTGACTCCACCTGGAAATCACCTTTCCATCTTGGATTTTGTGATACTTTATATCAATCCTAGCATGTTTTTTATCTGATATTTCTTGTCTAGTTACCACTATGCACCCAGCTCCAGAATATTGGCCCAGGAACCAGCAGCTATTTCCCCCAAACTATTCTTCACACCACAGGAGAACTGACCCCAGGTCTCTCTGTTATAACAGATATCAGGTGTTAGTGGGTGTGTGCTACATTGTTGAGAGGAACTAGTATATGGGTAGCCAGCAAAACCCTGGTTGATTTACACCAACCAACCCCTGGTGGGAGTCACTCTTGGAATCATTTGAGTAGCTACATTGAGCATACTGTACTATAATAATACAAATAATAATTATATAATAAAAAATAATAATATTAGTAGTAGTAGTAGTAATAGTAGTAGTAGTAGTAGTGTTATTATTATTGTTATTATTATTCAAAAGGGGAGGGTGCAAACCTAATCATTCCCAGTGTGAAATGACAAATTAAACTCAAACTGTTGTGATTTACTTTTTATGTAAAGTCCTTCCAAATTGTAGGTAGTGAGGTATAACGTTCAGTGTTTCAGTTTTCATGAATAAACACTGTTGTTATGTTTGATTCACTTCACACGCCATCACAACCTCAGTCTTTCATATGAGCTATATGCCACCTGGCTTCCGTAGTCACTATTATTACCTCTGACTGTTCTATCTTAGAATCAGCAGAAGGCATTTTTATTTACATATTTCAAATTATGGCAACAAATATAGAATGGTCTTTTTCATTTTATGATCGATTAAAATAGAAAGTCACAGTAGGGTTCTGGTGCAGGCACCATACAGATTGTAATGAGGGGGTGGCTACTCACTACAGAGGTAAGTGCACCTCACATCTTGGGAAGTGAGCTAATCCTGAGTTTAAAGCAACATGATTCATTCCTTTGACCTGTTAATTTGCTTTACCTCAACAAGAACATTTATGTAAGTGGCCTTACGTGGGTTTTTAAGGGGCTGTCTAAGGGGACCCAGGAGAGTAGGAGGCTTGAAACTGATGCCTTCTCCAAGAAAGTGAAATGAACCACATCCGCAAGGAATACACCGTGACTGTTCTCTACCATAATTAGAAATCTCATTAGCCGAAATAAAAAAAAGAAAGTAAGAAAGAAAGAAAAAAAAACAGATGATGAAGTAATCTCATAAATTGCTGTGCTCATAAATTTTACTGTTGGGGACGAGGCTGTGCTCACACTGGTTTCTGTCCTTCGCTTTTGCTGCCACTGCACCCCGCACCACCCAAGCCAGCTGCGTGCTCCTAAACGTGTTCCCCAAACCAACCCTCATCCCTACGCCCGCTCCTGATCTGGGTGAAGAGCTGAATGCCAGTGAGGAAACTTAAACAATTAAAGAGGGGGAAAGAGGAGGGAGGGAGGACAAAGAAAAAGCTCTTTCTGAGACATGTATGTGAGGAATTCTACTTGCTCTGCAATTTCTCTTAGGCCTCGGGCTAGTGGAGAACATTCTTAAAGTGTCAAAAAAATCGAGACGGGCGGCAGACTGTATTTTTCAATTGTAACTTCCCCTCGCTCAGAAAAGCTGTAAGTTGACGTCAGACTTGCGCAGGAGAGAGACACTGTTGTCTTTTTCCCATGAAACATTGAAGGAAAATAATGAGAGAAAATAAGAGCAGGCAGTTTACTGTAAGTGCAAACTCTTCAACTGAGGAACCAGGGATGTGAAAGAGGTTCAGAGACACAATGTCACTAAACATGTTTTTAGCACTGTTTTTTTTTCTCCTAATACTAGCCATTACTGTGGAATACACACTATTCAGTTAGCTTCTTGGTCAATTTGGTCCTCTTTTTAACACTTTATAGCCTTTTAAATGAGGTGTAGCTAGTGACAGGAATTGAGATGGAATATGACTGGAGCGCTATGCATTTAAGAGACGTGCTTTCATTCACTGATGCAGTTGAACATGCCAAAGCATCTGACAGTAGGGGCCCAGCGAAGTGACAGTTTATCAGGGGATCGTGATACCCGTGCCCTTCCAGTGACAAACGCTCCTCTTCTCTTCTTTCAACAGGGAATCAGACCCGGGGTTAGCTAAATGCTGTTCTCTTCCTATAGGCAAAGATTTAGGGCCTGGCTCTCCTCCTTCGTGCAGTAAGTAGGCAAAGTTCTCGTCTGTTATACAGGAATCAGGGGCTGCATGAGGGGCCACGTGATGATTCAGGGAGCTGACGTGTGGCCGGGTAAAAATAGCCCAGATCCATCTGAAACTCTCAAGGGTGCCCCTCGCAGAAAATAAATTAGCCATTATCAACCCCGTCCACAGGAGACTGTCGCATTTCTCTCCGGCTTATCTCCTCCCTCACAGACGCCATACTGCCAGTTCCACACTTCCTCACCCTCCTTTCTTAATGCAGCTCAATGCTGCTGATGTTCCAACCGAAGACTGGTCACCCCTCCGTGTCACAGGAACACAAATACATGAGCGTAAGAATGTAATTCTGTAATGAGCTTATTTTTCAAGAAACACAAGAAGGAAATAGAGAGGACAGAATTTACAGCGCAATCATGTCAGCATAAAATGATAGAATGTGAATCGGATGAGGTTGACATGGATGGACAGTAGGACATGGCAAAGGTGCACAGATCACAGATGTGTCATAAACAACATTATTGCTGAGAAACATAGACACCTGTATAATAATGCTTCCAAAAACATTATCCCCCACCAGACATATACAAACATGCATACACACACATACACAAAGCAGACTACTATCTATCTATCATTCATTCTGACTCAAAATAAAGACAAGTTCTGATAAGCAGCTAAATGCCTCATAAGTTAGAACAGCTCAGGTGAGCTTCATCCACAAATCAAGGGAAAAAACCAGACCCATAAATAATTAAAGAGTAAGAGAGATCGAAACTGCCATTTCCCAGCGTGGGATGCCCGTGTCCTGGAAAGCCCCTTTTATGTGGTGGAAGAGTGAGGCTTTCCATTTCAAAGTACTCTCAGTGTTGGTAAATGTGTCACAGAGGGTATTCGGTTCTTTAAAAAAAAAGACTTCGTTGGCACAAAAACAATAACAAAAACAGCAGTCGCAGTGGCACCAGTCATGGTTCACCAGTTATGCTGTAACGGGCAGGAAAGTGTGCCCAACCGCCAGTCATCGCACAGGCACAGGAAGGGATCTTCCATGCTAATCACAGGCCCGCTCTCTCAAAATTATATCCATCTTATTTTGTTCTCCTGTTGCATCAAAGTTAAGTGTTAAGTACCAACTTAGACACAACGTTTCAGGTTATTTTTCATAATACATTTTTTTTTTTTTTGTGCGACTTTTGCATGTGTTGTCCATTCGCACAACTGGGTGCAGATGTTTAGGGAAGCGATTCAGGTTAAGTGCCCCAACACGAGCAAAACTCCGCGTCCCAATGGGGAGTCAAGCCGCAAACCTTCCGGTTGCAAATGGGGGGAGGGGGGGGTTCCTTCTTGTTGTATGCTCTAATTGCCCTTTTGATCTAATTGCCCCTGCGGAAATTGCCACTGACTGAAAGTCTGCCACTACCCCGGGCACTGACTAATCGCCGTGCCGACCTCAAGGAGTGGCGCTGCAGTCTCCACGGCAGGAAGATGCTTTTTCTTGAAGGTGAAGTGAGGATTCACTGGCCGCATAACGGGCGGGGCTACCAAGGGGCTAATCTGAACAAGTTTATGTAGCATTCCTGTTATATTGCTGCTTTGGCAGTACAGTTTTATTTGCCCTGCCATTAAAGCTTGAATTGAATTTGAATTGAGTCATAAGATGTTGGCCCGTAGTTAACATTTCTATAAGTGTGATACATTCAGGGGTGTTGTTTTCCTTTTTCACAAACACGATTCAGAGTATTGCGGGAGATTTGCTGAACTGTTTTTGTGAAGGAAAAATCATTTTTCAACTGTGAGTCAAGGACAAGGATATGGTTGACTGAATCTAATCCATAGCTCCATAGTAAAAAAAAAATAAATGCTCAAACTGGCTCAGATTTGATATTTACCCCATTTCTGAGGGTTTGTGGAGCCTTGCTGTCCTGTCACAAGGGTCTGTGACTCACAGCTAGGTGTTCTGTCAGGTCACTCCCCCGCTAGAGCAGTGCGCCTTCACCTGGCTGACTGAGCCTGACCGCAAACATGTGGCTGGCACGAGGTGCTCACTGACCCCGCCGTACGCGCATCTGGGCTGGGCTATTTTGAGTTGGTGGGAAGCTGTGTGTGATCTGTGTTATGACCTGAACCATGCTCAGACCGGTCATGGCAAGGTTCGTGCTCCGCTGGGCTGCAGCTTATGTGTATATGAGGTGTTGTGTATGGGGGGGGTGTGGGGTGCATGTGGGTTGTGGGAGGTGTGTCGGGTGTTAGTTTGTGGTGTTCATGGGGTATGGGAGGTGAATGGGTTGTGGAATTCAGGAGTGTATGGGGTACACAAGGCGTATGTGGTTTGTAGGGTACATAGGGGTATATAGAGTTCATGTGACTCTGAATTGAAATGATGAAATGCAGCATCTCTGAATGGGATCCCTGTGACGTGTGGGCTAGGCCTGGTGGAGGGGTTACGTGCTCCCCTAGTCCTCGGTGCCAGTCCGGGAGGCGTTCTGGCGGCCGCACGGAACCGCAGAGCGCTCGTCGTCTCCGAGCCTCGCCTGAAAAGGCGCTGAAATGGCAGGCAGGCGGGCTTCGTCCCTCTCCGCATACCATGCAGCCCTGAGCTGCGAGGAAAAATACACCAAAGCATACGTTAATCCCATCCCATCTGCCCCCCCGACACGGGTCTGCCCGTGTCAGTGGAAATGTGAAGCACGCCCTCCCCGTTATGTAACTGTTCAAATCAGAATGTTTTCTTCTGAATGGCCCGGTGCCTTCTTTTGCCATTCTGGGACAGGGTTATCAAATAGAATAACTTTATTTTTCCCCAAGGGAACTATCATAACCGGGTGACCAGTTGAGAACGTGCGTTTTGAACATTTTTCACGGAAGCCCCGTTCTGCTCTCCATATGAAACAGTTTCAGCTAAAATAAAGTAATGTCACAACGAGGAAATGCAGTGAAACTTGTTCTGTCAGCCTCCTTGCCTAAAGGTTAGGGCAGAGCTACAGGAATAGGACTTACGAGGAATAGACGCACTCACTGTACAACAGCTGTAAGGAATGTCATACGTGTGGTCAGTCCTAATGAAGAAGCTGAAATGATTTTCTGAGGGTGGTGTGCTTGGTGGGGCTTTTGAGGACAAGCGACGCTGAGTGGCACCACAAGTCAAAGAGTAGTGGTTGTCTGATAGAAGAGCTGATGTCATCCTGCCTCTAAGGCAGATGGCACAAAGCCCCTCCAAACCTCCCCCCCTTTATCGAGCATTGTCTAAAACCTTAAAATGAGGTAAGGGGCTTCACCTGCCCTGGGCGACAACAGGCAGTGGTGTCGGGGAAAGTTAGGATGATTCCAATGGCCCAGACTAAAAGGGGCCCTCAAAAAATTGAACTGTAATTGTGCAGGGATGGGGTGGCCTGGGTGGTGGGGCTCAACGGGAGATGTTCTCATGGGACCCAAAGTCCCGGGCAGTGCCCCTGATAACAGGAGTGCCCTTGTGGAGCCTTGCAGAGGGTAAAGATGATGCCCTGATCTCAATTTCAACTTTCTCTCTCTCTCTCTCTCTCTCTCTCTCTCTTTATTGATGTAATAAATAAATAAATAAATATATAAACTTCTTGGCCTGTGAAGAGTGACTTTTAGTCCTCCATAGACTGCTGGCACAGTGGCAAATTCGAGTCATAACTCTGTTTGGAAACTTATCAACATCACTGTGCAGGGAAAAGTGGCAGGTTGTCACAGCCAGCTTAATTTGTGTTTCTTCCCCAACAACTGGCCTTTGAACAAGGTCACATTGTTTCATTTAACAATATTTCTGAAAAGGACTATGGTAATAAAGGACAGAAATTCACTAAAATCATTGTCTTATGGTTCAGCGTACTGAAATACCAACCTGTCAGAAATGAAGTGGAGGTACACTTGGACGCATGCAGTTTAAGACCCTCATTAATGTACGAGGGAGGACTTGGCCATTGTGAATGAAAATACAGATCCTGTTTGAAACAGTACCAGAATTATGGAGTTACGCAATCAGGAACTGAAGTCATCTGTATCCATTCACAATTCCCAAATGAGCTTTTTTTCCCCAAGATTTTCAAAAGTTACATTTTTTTTAGAATCTTTTTCTTTTTTTTACATCCGTACATGACCACATGAATGGAAATAGGGCTGGAACCTCAGCTTTTGCATTTTGAATTATTAGCCTGTGGAAAATATGTGGGAAATTGTGTATTTCAGTGGAAGTACACGTTTGGGACTCGACTGTTGTGAAAAGGTCAAGGATATTTTAATTTACATGCCAAAATGATCAACAGAAAAAAAATACAATTAAATAAATAATAAAAAATGAACTGCTTGGACAGATTGTTTCATGTGAAAGAAAATGGGAATTGCTGAATCGCTTTGTGGAAGCAGGGGAAACACAATATGTAAAAATGAATGTGGACTCATGACCTAAGCTGTCCGCCTCTTTAAACATCTCAGAAATAGAGAGCAGTAAATGGTAAACCCAGGTAAAGATCTTATAAGTGCGGGCAGGAGTCTCTGAGAATAGTCGTGCATGCATGCGCCTCACCATGTCACCAAGCTAGGCTTGTTATCTGTCCCCCACAGGGGACAAACGGTTATAAATAGCAAGACAAACAAGAAGCTAATTCTCTGGTCGGGTGGAAACTACATGATTTAATACAAAGTTACCATTCCAATATTACAATCTGATCCAAGTAAAAAGCATTGACGTCCCTTTATCTGTCAGATCTAATAAACCCTTGTTCATTCCACATAAGGTTATTTTTTGTGGATATTGGATCACTTGTACTGCTTTATAAATCAAAGTGCCCTTTTAATATTAGATGTCCTGATACATTTAACATTTGAAATTATTATGTGGTATCTGTGGAGGAAAATGGGGGCACTTTGCTTTACAAAAATCAAATTCAACCCTTATGCTGACACCAAGTGAATGCAGCTGGCCTCTCAGCGTAACAACCGCGTAAGTGGATTTTATTTTATTTTTTATTTTAAATGGGTATTTGTTTCTTCAGAGAACACTGTGTTAAACCTTTATGCTAATATTTTCTTCATATTTATTAGTTCAGAAGCAGGGCAAACAAAAATATGTTTTTTGTTTTTTAGCAAGCCCATGGACTAATAAAAGGGAGACTGAAATGATTACCCTCACATTGTGTGTTCAGGTTTTTTACGAGTATCAAGAACTAGATTAAACTTTGGCCACATTTTGAACAAGTGCAGTAGCTTTGACTTTTTTTCTGCGGAGCAGGTGCAACGTGAGCTTAAAATGAAGCAAGGCACATTTAAGTTTCGTTTAAGGATCAGTCAGGCATGCTCGAGAGTGGACTCAGCAAGCTCATAGTTCTGATGCAATGCAAAGCGTGGGAAGGAGCCATGGGTATCTCGATAAGGGGGGCAGGTAGGTGGAAATAGCAAGCATTGGACATTTGGTTGTTAATAATTGCTTTACGCTACATTGGTAATTTCAATGATTAAATAGTGTTCAACTTTTTTCCATGATTTGTCTATTTTACCTGGTGACACTGCACTTAGATGGCAGTAGACCTCTACCTAGCTGACGAACAAACTGTTTGCCACAATTATACATCTGACAATCCAAACACTACTGTAAACTCATACAACACACCACACAAACACCACTCTAAACTCATACGACACAGCGCACAAACACTACTGTAAACTCATACAACCATCCGCCCAAACACCACTCTAAACTCATACAACACACCACCCAAACACCCCTCTAAACTCATACAATACAGCACCCAAGCACAACTCTAAACTCATACAACACACCACCCAAACACCACTCTAAACTCATACAACCCACCACCCAAACACCACTCTAAACTCAAATAACACACCACCCAAACACCACTCTAAACTCATACGACACAGCGCACAAACACTACTGTAAACTCATACAACCATCCGCCCAAACACCACTCTAAACTCATACAACCCACCACCCAAATACCCCTCTAAACTCATACAATACAGCACCCAAGCACAACTCTAAACTCATACAACACACCACCCAAACACCACTCTAAACTCATACAACCCACCACCCAAACACCAATCTAAACTCAAATAACACACCACCCAAACACCACTCTAAACTCATACGACACAGCGCACAAACACTACTGTAAACTCATACAACCATCCGCCCAAACACCACTCTAAACTCATACAACCCACCACCCAAACACCCCTCTAAACTCATACAATACAGCACCCAAGCACAACTCTAAACTCATACAACACACCACCCAAACACCACTCTAAACTCATACAACCCACCACCCAAACACCACTCTAAACTCAAATAACACACCACCCAAACACCACTCTAAACTCATATGACACAGCGCACAAACACTACTGTAAACTCATACAACCATCCGCCCAAACACCACTCTAAACTCATACAACCCACCACCCAAACACCCCTCTAAACTCATACAATACAGCACCCAAGCACAACTCTAAACTCATACAACACACCACCCAAACACCACTCTAAACTCATACAACCCACCACCCAAACACCACTCTAAACTCATACAACCCACTACCCAAAGACCACTCTAAACTCATACAACCCACCACCCAAATACCACTCTAAACTCAAACAACCCACAACCCAAATACCACTCTAAACCCACACAACACAACACCCAAACACTACTCTGAACTCATACAATGCACTACCCAAACACCACTCTAAACTCATACAACACCCCACCCAAACACCACTCTAAACTCATACAACGCACTACCCAAACACCACTCTAAACTCATACAACTAATCACCCAAACACCACTCTAAACTCATACAATTAATCACCCAAACACCACTCTAAATGCATACAACTAATCACCAAAACACCATTCTAAACTCATACAATTAATCACCCAAACACCACTCTAAACTCATATAACACACCACCCAAACACCACTCTAAACTCATACAACTAATCACCCAAACACCACTCTAAACTCATACAATACACCACCCAAACACCACTCTAAACTCATACAATTCACCACCCAAATGCCATTCTAAACTCATACAACTAATCACCCAAGCACCACTCTAAACTCATATAATACACCCCACCCAAACACCACTCTAAACTCATACAACGCACTACCCAAACACCACTCTAAACTCATACAACTAATCACCCAAACACCACTCTAAACTCATACAATTAATCACCCAAACACCACTCTAAACTCATACAACTAATCACCCAAACACCACTCTAAACTCATACAATTAATCACCCAAACACCACTCTAAACTCATACAACTAATCACCCAAACACCACTCTAAACTCATACAACTAATCACCCAAACACCACTCTAAACTCATACAATAATCACCCAAACACCACTCTAAACTCATATAACACACCACCCAAACACCACTCTAAACTCATACAATCTAACACCCAAACCACTCTAAACTCATACAATACACACCCAAACACCACTCTAAACTCATACAATTACCACCCAAATGCCATTCAAACTCATACAACTAATCACCCAAGCACACTCTAAACTCATATAATACACACCAAACATACTCAACCATCAACAAACTAACTAAATACAACTTTAAAATCGTTCAACCCACCACCTAAACACCACTCTAAAATCACACAACAAACCACCCAAATACCACTCTAAACTCATACAACAGACCACCAAAACACCACTCTAAACTCATACAACACAGCACCAAAACACTACTCTAAACTCATACAACACACCACCCAAACGCCACTCTAAACTCGTACAACACACAAACTAAATACAACTTTAAAATCATTCAATCCACCACCCAAACAGCACTCTAAACTCATACAACAGAGCACCAAAACACTACTCTAATCTCATACAACACAGCACCAAAACACTACTTTAAACTCATAAAACACACCCACTCTAAACTCATACAACTTACCATCCAAACACCACTCTAAACCCGTACAACACACCAACTAAATACAACTTTAAAATCATTCAACCCACCACCCAAACACCACTCTAAAATCATACAACAAACCACCCAAACACCACACTAAACTCATACAACACAGCACCAAAACACCGCTCTAAAATCATACAACAAACCACCCAAACACCGCTCTAAACTCATACAACCAACTGCTCGAGCACAACTCCACACTTACATAATATGACACTCGCTCACACTTGAAAGGTTAGTTTCACTTGTGCACTTTTGTCACTTTTTTCCTTTTTTGGTGATTTGGCTTTCCGAGAGGCCTCCGCATTTTTCTTGGGTCAGCTGTGGGGGTGAGATCACAGCTTAAGCCATCAGAATGAGGCAGAGGGGTCAGAAGACCAGGTAATACCAAAACACAGTAACCTAGCAACCAGTACATCCAAAACACAGTCATTGTCAAAACAGAGTGCACAGCCAAAGATGGTTTTCACTTATTAAAACAGCACGAGAGATTGGTTTTTAACTAATGTCTACTGAGTATTTCAGCTAGAAAGAGGCATGGTATTCATTATACAGATGGATGCATATATAGCAAGCGTGAGTAATTTCATGATTCATGTGGATATATTAACTCCACCATATGCACTGAGGTCACCTTCCAGAATAAAGTATACATTGTATGCGTACAAGCATATGCCAGGAAGAAAAAAAGATCACTGGGGGAGAAGGATTGAATTAGCCAATCGTATACAGACATTAAGATCCTGCAACTGCTCAGTGTGGGTCTTAGTTTAGGTTGCACTGTATGGATATTCTAGTTTATAATAACATTAATAATAATAAGAAGAAGAAGAAGAAGTGAAAGAATACAAAGAATCATAACAATAATAACATACCTGGTAAATTAAACATGTACACTGTATGACCAAAAGTATATGGACACCCCTTGGACCGGGGCTGTTGTTCATGGGCGAGGCCTCTTAGTTCCAGTGAAGGAAAATCTTAATGCTTCAGCATGCAATCACATTCCAGATGATTCTGTGCTTCCCAAACAGTTTGGGGGAGGACCATTTCTGTTTCAGCATGACAATGCCTCAGATCAGATCAGATTCTGTAATGACCACACAGCCAAGGCTGGTGGAATTTGTGAGTGGTACAGAATAGAAAAAACAGCAGGGTCCCAACATTTAACACCAACATCACAGGGCACACAGCGAGGTCCATATAGAAATGGTTGTGTCAAGAATGGTGTGGAAGAACTTGACTGGCCTGCACAGAGCTTTGACCTCAACCCCATCCAACACCTTTGGGATCAATTGGAAAGACAACTGCAAACTAATTGCTCAATCAGTGCCCAACCTCACTAATGCACTTCCGGCTAAATGGAAGCAAATCCCTGCAACAATTCTCCTACACCTAATATAAAGCCTTCCCAGGACAGTGGAGGTTGTTATAGCAGAAAAGGGTGGACTAACTCCATATTAATGCCCATAATTTTGGATGAGATGTTGGATGTCAGGTGTCCACATACGTTTGGCCATATAGTGTACTTCCAGGAGTAACAAAAAGTACATTCAAAAAGACAAAGCAGAACATAATTTGCTGAAGCAGTCTCTTATCAGTGTGGAAACTAAAACACAAAATAAGACCAAGGCCTTAACCACAACTCAATACAATAAACTACTTCCAGTTTTATTCCAGTACTAATAATAATAATAATAATAGGGCACGGATCTCTTTTATATGTACAGCGCCTTTCATAAAACTACAGCCCAAAGTGATTATATGAGTGCATGCCCTTCATATGACATCATGTAATGGAACAGCAATCAGTATCCAAAAACAAAGGGCCTAGAACTGACAAAAAGTTCAAAAAGTAAAAAAAAATAAATAAATAAAACTCATAGTAGTCTGGACTTTGTCTGCCTTCTTGTCATCGGTCATTTATAATCTAAGTTTGTGTGTTGTAGCATGTCGTCATGGAGACAGCAGAGCGAAAATGAAAGGCGGGATGCCCCAGCACTTTGAAGTTTGAGGGAAGCCTGGTGACCAGGAGCCAGACGAGCAGTAAGAGGTCACAGAGGTATGTGTTACACACCGCACGCTGAAGCAAAAAAGTGAGCACAGAGTGTTTAAAGCAGTGCTAAGCGAGGCATAAAAGTGTGTTCACTGTGCGTTTTACACACACAGTGAAATGGCCTGTCTTAATTCAACTCTGAGAGTGTTAATTCAACTCTGAACAGATTACATTTGGTCCCACTCTGGAATGTATTGAAATAACATTTCTGCATTGTACTATGCAGAAAGGCTAGGAGTGCTGGCCCCAGTAACATCCCCCCATTGATGAGACAGCCCCTCACAGAGGGGAAATTGCAGCTCTTTACATTCGTCATCGGGGTGCACGTTTAAAAAAACCAGAGGTAGCAGCGCACCCCACCTGCGTTTCATCGGACTGTCACATGCCCAGTGGTATTTGGACTCAAATGAACAGGCTAAATGATTCCCATGTGGCCGTGCAGAAGCGTTTTTGCGTTACCTCACCAGTCCAGGGATGGAGTGTCGCTGAGACAGGATGTTGCGAAAGGCCATGCCCAACAAAAACAAGAAGCAGTGTTGACCCCTGTATACCTGCACCCCATAGCATGAGGCCAGCTGTGCTACATGTACTTTTTCAACCCCAGAATGTACCCCAGATTGTGGTGTGTATTCCCAAACATGGCGCAGGTGTGATTTTGGTTTTTGGACAGGTATCCCAGAATGTGGCACATACCCCAGAAATTTTGTGTGAAAAGAAACAACATGCGCCCTAAACCCATTCTTTGCACAAACATAATTTGAGTGTTTACATAAAAAAGGCTATTAAAACAAGTTATCACCATTAATTTGTTACATATGGTTAGTTGTACAAACGTGATCATTGAATGTGTGAGCAAGAAACTGAATTTCTTCCATTTCATAAATCACCCCTTCTTCTTATTTGCTGCCCATTCATATATTTAAAGGTGACTCTCAGAAAAGGCACTGATGAAAATAAACCTGATTCCATTATTAGTCACTTGTGGTCACTAGGACACCACACCCCCTGTCTCTCTCATAGAAGGTTTTCCTCTTTGCTGTAACACTTTCCAGTTTGATCTCTGACCTTTGTATTTCCTGCCCCACACCCAATAGATGCTGTAACACTTTCCAATTTGACCTCAGACCTTTGTATGATCCTGCCTCAAGTCCAATAGATTCTGTAATACTTTCCACTTGACCATTGGTCTATGTAACCTCCTGGCTCAAGCCCAATAAATAATTTCTTTCCAGCAATAAAGAACAAGTAAAACATTAACAGCTATAAATAATTAAAAAATCATAATGTTATATATCAAACAAAAATGTTGAACAAAAATCGTCTACTAAATTTTATCTTCATAAAATTTAGTAGATGTTTTACTGCAGAGTAGGCCGCAGTCCTCTTGTTATGCAAACACACACTGTCTTTTACAGACCCGAGAGACACGTTTTACAAAGGATGGGAAAAACTTTATGACCTGCCTATTGATTTAGGCATCTACAGTACATATTACATATTACAACTTTATCTTTGATTTAAAATACAGTTTAACTTGCTTCATGTTGCCGTTTGCCCTGTGATGTGCACCCATTGCCCGTCACGGTCCGTTAAACGGCTTTTACAAAGAGACGGATTTTTATGGAAACACATGGACTCCGGCAAATTCCCCGCAAAGGGAGCGCGAGAGAAGCGCTTTCTGCCGAAACATCTGGGGAGCAGTGACATAACGGCCCATTAATCACGGCCTCCCGCTCGGCGAGGCAGCGTCCCGCCGCTCCGCGCCAAGGATCTGCTCTGGGCTTCGCCAAGCGGAACATCTGCGGGACGGAGCGCGCCAGACTCGGCCCCGCTCGGGCCGCCGGAGCTGGCTCCGCCCCCTGGGGGGAACGCTTTCTCAAGGGCGAAAAAAACGCGGCTGTGATGACGGGAGAAAGAACGTCCGGGTGGAGGCAGGGGCCCTCTATAGATATACCCAGGCAGTCAATCAATCTCTCTCTACAGAGTCTTGAGGATGACCTACTTACTGAATAAAATATAGCTGTTGAAGTGTGCTATATTTATCTCTATAAATGGAAATGAGGTGGAAAGCATTTGGAAATGATTAAAAGGACAAGGATAACTGGACGTGAGCTGATTCAAATGCAGCCATGAAGGTCTTTCTAACACCAAAGACATTCCTTGTTGGAGCGCATCCCTAACCCAGGCACAAGGGGAGCTGGCACATTAAACCCTGTGTAAACCAACTCCAGCAAACATGTTGTATTAGTTTGGGAATTACTCAATAACACAGAAGCCGCAGGCTCCATTCCATTTTAAATACTGCTATTGTCTTTAAGCCAGGTACCTTTTCTCCTTTGCTTATGTATATGTACAGCTATATGTTTGATAGTATGAAGTTAGCTGTGTAAGTAGGGGCATTTGCAAAGTTTGCGTAGGGGCATCTATTAAGCAAATAATAATAATAATAATAACAGGAGTTTCATGTAAAAAATTCTATGAAGTATTATTATATTTCACTGAGGATCTTGCATTTTTCAAATCATAGTATTTATTTATTCATTTCCTCACTTGCTTTCTAATTTCATCTAAATATTGAGTGTAAAAATAAACATTAAATTCCCATAATGGAGAAGCCTGTACCAGCTGTGGACTGTAAAAGCTCTGGAAAGAGCTGATCTGTATAAACACAAAGACATTAGGGGATATTAGGCCCATCATCCCAGCTGGCCGTCTGCTGAGCAAAGATAAAAAATTCATAGCCATAATCATAATACGCAGGACTTATCCATCTCAGTTGCGAAGCCAGAAATAGGCTAAACGTGACTGGCGATAATCCGCTCAAGTGAAGACAATTCTCACGCAGCCTCACTCAGCCAAGCTGCACGTGGACCACTGGGCGTGTGCGCAATGGCGCGTCAGAGCGTCAGCGCGGCTACAGGAGTGCGCCGTCGTACAGCTGCCAGATAAAAGGGGAGATGCGAGCATTTGTTCATCCTCCCCAAATTTGGCTTGCTGACCATGAACAGGCTTTCCTGGGCTGTCCTGCCATCGGCGCAGGACACGCCCCAGTCCTGGGGCTGCCTGGCTGCACGCCTCGGCATCGCAAGTGTCACATGACCCAAGGGACAGGAGGCCAGGCCACTTACTCCCAGCTGCCCAGGCTTTCTCCATTTTGAGGACAAACCGTGAAGGTCAGCTTTAACACAAACAGTCACTTTTGAAGTGTAACGGTCAGCTGCGTAGGTTGGTTAAACTGATCATACTAACCACAGAGATGTCAAGGGATGAGACCAGGTTGCTTGAGGAGACACTGCCTGGGCCTTCTCAGAGTCGGGTCACTGTAGAGGCAGAGTACTGGACCCCATGCAAACTTGAGCAGGGCCTGTGTCCTGCTGGCACAAAGATACTGCTTCAGTGGGACTTTGGAATTTGGAATCAGCACACAAGCACAAACACGTGCGCACACACACGCACACAAGCGCACATTTACCCACACACAGACATGCGAAGACAATCACTCAACAGTCAGACACTCATGCAGAGATACATAAACCTCAACTCACAAACACAGACATATACGCAGCACTGCACTGATCTGCAAATGCAACATACACGTAAACAATCAAAATGAATTTTTAAAACCTCCATTAATGTTGTAGAAATAAAGCCATACACATAAAAGCAATCTATTTCCATTGCTCAGTTAACAGCTCTGTGGTATCCAGAGCTGCGTTATTTATAGCGACTCCAGCTTTATGAATAGAGTGCTTTGCTTTCATGCAGCATGTTTTTGCCATTCATGTCAGTGAGGTTAAGCATCAGCATTCTCTGTGACGCAGATGGCATTATACGCTTCAGGCCATCTACAGCCTTTCTCCTCCATTTATCTCTGTTTATGCCATTCAGAAATCTGCAACACTCTGAATGCCAATATGGCAGGATGTGTTACTGAGGGCGGGCACTGGGGAAGAGTCACGGTTCATTTCCTCAGCCGATCAAAAAAAAAGAAGACAGGTTTACTGTAAGGTCTTCAGTTTCAGTGGAAATCTTTTAGTCTGAAACTGAAGTTTACGCCTCTTAACGCACGGCCCTGAAGAATTATGTGTTTGACTTTTTCTCGCAGCACAGTCCAGGCGATGAAGGTTACGTTCTGTTTTAAATCAATCTCAGGCCTTTACTTTGACTTCTAATTAAATCAACATGTTTTTCTCCACTAACACAGTTTGGTGAGTTTATGTTGGTGATTGGTTAACTCGCTGTACTGTGTGGTGTTGATAAAAGCTCATACATGCATTTAATTGTGAGTTAAAGGGATATTTTATGAAGGGTACTCTCTTTTATCGGCCTATTATTGGCCGTAGTTAGTTTGTGTTTTAAAATGAATCATTTCAGCGAGGCCATGAAAATGAATGGAGTGAATGGAAACCGAATAAACTGGGAGGAATGGTGCTGCCGTGGTAAATAGGGACATATGATGTCGCTAGTATTTACACTATGAACACACAATGAGATCAGCTCCACAAAATGACTTGTGAATAACAAAGTGAATATCCCTTTAAGGGGAAATCCTAATTGAATCCAGCATTGTCTTGAGTTTATATCTTATATATCTTATATCTTGATATGTAGCTTCAGTTTATATCACTTTTCATTGGTGTATGTTAATATTAGCTTGCTGTTACCTTTTGGCAATATTGTCAATGTATTTTGGGAAAGTATGACTCTATACAGACTGCACTCTGCATGATGTAAGCATTTGTGTAGCCAATCTAGTGATAAATGTGAGTATGGCGCATTTGAGCCAACAGAACTGCCTTAAGGAACTCCATTTCTCAAGGATATTCTCAAACTCCATGATTCTGTGTCTTAAAATAATTCCCAAATCAATTATGCCTCATTAACTTTGCATTGCACAGTATTAGTTCACACATGGTTCCCCCTGCCACAGTCTTGTGTCACAGCTGTATTTGTAAGAGGAAATGTGTGATGTGTTTCAGCATTAAATTAAATCTTGTACTTTTTTGAATATCACGTCAGCAGGAACAGTTAATTTGGCTATAGTGAGCTCAGTGCTATGAAATAATGTGATCTGCTTCTGTAATTGAACATACACAGCACAGGCCACTTACCATTGACTGTGAAATGCTCAGGAATGCTCATTGGTTAGCTGGAAGATGCATCAAGAACATGTAGGCCAACCTACAATCAGTGCATGTATGCTCACTGACTTATTGGCACTTGGAATTCCTCGAGGAGAAAAGCACCCTCTTATATTAATTAAAGTATTCTTGCTTTTGATTTTTTTTTTGGAATTTACAGATACAGAATACAGTTCCACAGAAGGGATACTGCACTACCCGTATAGTTAAATAACTGACAGCAGTGATTCAGGTTAGGGAATTTATCTGAGGTGGTTGAAAAAAGCAGTGGTATTTTTAACGCTAATGTTTAATGATAAAGACTCTGTAGGTGAGTGAGTGAATTACTGTGTGATGGATACTGACATTTCAAAGCCTACGTCTGCAGTATATTCACTTCACAACCAAATAAATCTAATATAATGTGTTATCTCAGTCTGGCAAATAAAGTGAAAAAATAAAATCTACTGTGTTTCAGATGCCAAATAAAACCTTGCAACAGCTTCAAGGACAGTACAGCCTTTGGATGCTAAAGGCCCTAGACATGCCAGCATCAGATGCAGTACAGCCTGTGGATGCTAAAGAATCTAGACATACAGCAGTACTGCCTGTGATTCACCAGCATCAGACACAGTACAGCCTGTGGATCCTAAAGGCCCAAAACATAGTACTGTCAGGACCAGATGCAGTACAGCCTGTGGAGCAGCAGTCAGATGTGATGAGATCAGCAGAGCCTCAGACAGGAAATGTGCTTTTTTATACCACTTCCTGTCCACCGGCAGACCCTGAGCTCGTGAAGCACATAGAAACAGCCCAGATTGACTCTTATGTAAGCTTCATCCTGGCAGTGACATTCACACGACCCTCGTGTACTAATTCTAGATCCGATGCCACCATGCAGCTGGGAACACTCAGTATGCCCGAGCCATGTGTCTTGTGCTTTAAGCATTCCATCAGGTTTGATAATGAGCCATTATTAGGGTGTCCTGAAAACTGAACTAATTGAATAAATCCCCTCAGAACCTCCGTCAGACTCTTTAGGAACTGTTCAGTGGGGACCGTGGCTAATTATGTACGGTGGGTCATTTCCGCTCCATGTGGATTCTGTGACTTACGTATTCCGTGACTTATGGCTCCTCATAAACGTCTTAAGGGGAGGCATCCCTGGGATTTATCTGGCAGCTAGGCACTAATCACACTGATGAGCAACACAGAGAAATGAAAAAAATGTGTGACATTAAAATGTCTGAAGAAAAAGGTATGTTATACAGAAATTTAAATGGGAGGATTGAAGCAGTAGAGACGGGAACGCAGGGGAGGAAAGATTCTTGGATTTGGATAAGGCAAAAGCATTTTGTATAAGGCATTCCAAGCCAACTGGCTACATGGAACTAGGTTCGGCCATGATGACACAGCCCCCTACCATTTACAGATGAGATCACTCAGTGAAAAGGGCTGTAAGTTTCATTTACAAACCATCTCTGAAACTCCCAACTTCCTATTCTGCCAGCTACAGTTCCCTCCACAGGGGAGCCCGCATAGTTGAGCGATTACCCGGTTATGATGACAGTGCAGTCGTAATTCAACCAGGAACTCGACCAGAACCACATTCCCCAACCTGTGTGCGTGTGTGTGCGTGTGTGTGCCTGTGTGAGCGTGTGTCTGTCTGTGCGCGTGAGTGTGTGTGTATGTGCATGTGTAGACAAATACGACTTTGGAGGTCAATGGAGCCTGGCATGAGTTCTAAAGTCAACAAAACGCACAAATTTAACACTTCTAAATTCACTGTTGTGTCAAATTTTTTGTTTTTCTACATAAGAATACAAATCTAATGGAAAAGTTGCACTCCAACCTGATTCCTTTCTGAATAGTGGGAGGTCTTCTCTATTTCACACACCTACAATGTGAGTTTAAAGGACGAGTAACTCTTTCTTTTCTGGTGCCATAAGCATGAAATAAAAACACGATAATTTTTACCAGTACCAACTTGTTGTGTAACAATATTTCATTGTATTACTTCATCCTAGCTAGTGATAAAGGGGCAAAAAAAATGGTAAATGTGGAAAAAGTCAATTAAGTCAGAGTTCAAAATATACTACAATGTACTATATTGAATTACAGTGGAAATAGAAATCATTACATACTTGTAAATTATAACAAGCAATTGTTGATTACATATATTATAAAAATGGGTTATTACACATTTATTGGTGTGGGAAAGTGTATTAGGAGTCTTTGTTCAGTTTGTGTGTCAACTACTGGGCAGTAACAGAATGCTATATAAATTATTCACACTTTTGCATCTTTCTTCCTTTCAATGTATAGTATAACCTCAATAAAACCTCTAATGATTAATACAACTTCATAATGTAATCATTTAGCTGGTTCTTTTATCACAAGTCACAAAAGTGCATTTCATATGCCAATGAGATTCAGGCAGAAAAGGGTTTTTTAGTAGATAAGAACATTGAGGTGTGCATAGTAAAATGTTCTGTGTTAATTCAACTCTTTCAGAGTGTATATGAGTCAACTGTGGCCAGAGTTGAATATCCAAGTTGAATAAACATTGGATATTTTATTGTGTAGTCTTTTTTTAGATAGTTGCAGAAGACAACCAGTATATCTGCCTTCCTGACTGACTGGGGAAGGTCATTCCACCATTGGGGGGGTGAGTGCAGAGAAGAGCAGGTGAGAGGATGTTGAATGGAGAGTTCTGGTTGGAGTGTGTGAGGTGATCATTGTTTGAAGTTTGGAAGAGGCAGTGTCATTTGCTGCTTGGTATGCCAGTTTGAGTATAATGGAACGCGGGCACCTAACCAACGCCGGCGAAGGGTATCAAAAAGTGGCATGAGGACAGAGGTGAATGTGGAGAACACTTTGCATGGGCTAGAAGTAGCAGATCGTCATTCACAGCTCTTCAGTGGAAAGGCCCAGAAAAACAAAAACCCTTCCAAGCTCGTGTTCTGAAAGAGAAAAAATTGGAGTCCGACAAGTACTCAAACAAGTTAATCCAGGCAATAAACAATCAGCTGCAATAATGTCCACTGTAGCTGAAAGTAATCCCAGGACTTAAAAGTGAAGACATTAATCAGAACTGAAAAAGGAATGTAGAACAATCCCAGAAAACATCTAGACCCACAGCAGTAAAGCACCAGTATCCTAATGGCCCCTTTCAGAAATCCAAGGGTAATTTTTCACGTTGAGGCGATCCTCTCCTGATACCCATGATGAACAGGTATCAGTCTGTTACTGGCGGTTACATCACCCTGCCTCTGGTGTCTCAAGGATGCAATAGCCGCGGGTTGCCATGTATTTTTGGACTGGAAATAAGGGATTTTCAGTTGGATCTGTTGCAGAAAATAGTTGGCTGGTAATTCAGTATCGCCAATGCTGCACATGAGGAATAGGCTGTTAATCATTGATTCATACCAGATGAGTGAGCAGTGTATTCGTCACTCCAATGCAGTTAATTGAAGAGGGACCTGAGAGAGAAAGCGTGACTGACCGACAGTCGTTCATGAGAAAACCATGAATTACCAGCTGGTCATTATGGGATTTCTATGGGGGTGGGGTCCACCTGTGAATTTCACTTTTAATTGGCCAAGAATGCAGAAAGGAACCACACTGAAATCTGGCCAAGAACTGATTAATAACAGGCGCGATTTCCTGCTGCTCTCCGGAGCAGGGACTTTCACAGAATGTTCCAGAACAGAGCAGGGAAAGGGTACCGTGAGGCCATCGTGTCAGCAGTACCCCACCTCAGCCTCAAACCTGTACGTGATTTCAATGCCAATAGCACATCTCAGGAAAGCACAGAGTTAACAGGCCCAGCATCCATTTTCAAGAGAAGCTTCCGCAACGACAGATTGCTGATTTATTTATTACATTTTTTTTTTATTCTGGCAGAATGGCACAGAAGGTGTCATACAGACAGACAGGAAATGGCATGCCAAATTAAAGCCCAAATGCATTCGTTGTCATCACATTTCAGCTCTGCAAACTGGATGCTAATTTGGCAAACAGACAGTCTCACACACACCCACATGCACGCGCACACACACACACACACACACACACACGCACACAAGTAACATAATTAGTCATGTTCTGCAATTCAGCACAGGCTTTAGTGTTTCAAACTTAGTTACTTTACCAGTATGCACTAGCAAACTAATAAAACATAAGAATAGATATATTGCTATATTTTTGTTCATAACAAATTTGTCAAACCATTTCTTATAATATATTATGTATGATCCACATGACAGCTATTGATCACGTCTCCTTTCACTGGGAACGTAATACCACTTGCAGGCATCATAAAGCCACAAGGGAAATGCACTAAAACACTTATTTAACACTTTTTCCCACTTGGCAAGGACATACCTGGGAAGAGGAAGGTTTTTATGAACCATCAAGCTACATGTAATCAGCAACCTGTGGCTCATACAATGACCTTCATCGCCACCTCTTAGTTTCTGGATATTTTTGGGAGACATTATTTCAAGGACTGCCAGCCTGACAGTCTTTGGCAGAGTGCTTAGGGGGGGCTGAGGTCTGTTTTTGTGCAAAAGCACCACAGAAGAAGAAATATACTCTATTATTAGTCTCAGTTTATTGATTGGTGTCATGTCATTAGCATCATAATCTGGTCACTGTCAATCTCAATGCCAATTAATGAGCAACAACCTAATAGCACTGTTATGAATGCTGGCACATTGTTAGGTACATTAGGTAAGATCAATCTTGAATGAGGGGTTCTTCTATACTAGATGCTGCTTTCTCCTTGTGGGGAAACACTCCCAATTAAATTTTGCTGACACACATTATCTGCAGTGGCAGACCTGTTAAAGTTTAACCACTGTGACACTTTGTGCAATGTTATTTTGATAAATAGTGGTGAACAAGGGCACATTCTACTGATGACAATTCTAAGACAACACCCCAAAGTGGTTGGATAGCCATGAGCATTTTTGCCATTCACCAGTATGAGGCCACTTCACCTGGAAAAGTCCATACCCTCCCAACTCCCTGAGAAGAGGGTATGGAGGAAGAATGGTCTTCTTCAGAAGCTGGTGTGAAGGCGTGCTGGTGCGGTCTCTCCCACAAAACCCCGCCCACATAGCTGGGATTCCATCGGGCAGATGAGTGGAATGTAGTGGAATTGTCCAGAGACCACAGATGCGGGCCAGACTCCACTCTGTCACACCCGCATATGAAATATGCCTGCTCTTTTTTTTTTACTCCTTTTTGGAGCTGGGAGGAAACAGAGGTTGTTGCTGGAGTGGAGAGCAACTTCAGTGGTGCTCCAGATGACCTTGGGAAAACTGGCATTTTTTAGTATTTTGTATTTTTGCTGGAAGGGTTTTTTGTGTCAACAATGTGTCACTGTGAATAGCAAAATCAACTTAGTCTTGAACAGGAATAGATTTTGAAAAACATCAGATTTAAATTTCAAAGAAAGATTTGTTAGTAGCGCTTTCTTATGGTGTCACTCAGCTTAGTGGAGTACAAAGTTTTAATGCCGCTTTTTTGTCTGCCTCATTGTGTTGCTGGGAACATTTCATCACCCTGTCACATTCCCTGTTCCCTATTGGCTTGTTTTTTCATCAGGTCCCTCCCCCTACCCCTCTTTGCAGCACCTGCCAGGCTGGCAGTGTGCCAGAAAAAAAACCATCCAAGATTTAAAGAATACTTACAGTAAGCTCTGGATCACTGCTAAACAAAGCACGGTGACATTTACATGACAGGCCTTCGTCACAGGCCACTCGCACATGACGATGATCAGACCCTTCCAGGAAAGCCTGTTTACGCCTTTTTCCAGCCTTCGCAAGAACGCAGAGCTATTACACGCCTCCCTGTCAGGCGTGGCTCTCGTTCTCCTGACGCTAAACTAGAGCTCTCTAATTGCACTCTTTCTCCCCATCGTGCGTTAATTCCCCCTGCCAGGCATCTAATGTGCGTTAATGTCCTTTCTGTGTTTATCCTTTCCTCTTTCCTCAGAGGGTAATGGAGCAGCCTGCACGGTTGCCAACATTATTCTCCTTGTGGCAGCCTCTGGCAGCGTGGTGGGGTTCGACTTTCAAGTCAAACGTACAGCTTGTAGTGTCACCTCTCCGGCTGTTAAAGAAAGGCTACAGGAGCCAGCCTGCAATAGTGTGACATCATATGAGAGACGGAATCATCTCCCGCCAAATCCCCACGCCCAACACGGCAACACCAGCACAGAACTCCCCACACACTCAAATAAAAATGGAAGGCTGTACTATATTTTTAATGTTTGTAATGCTGCATAGTAATATGCAATCAAGTTAATCACATTTAGTCTCCTACAAGTGAAGTTCTCAAAGGTAAATATTGTGGAAGCGAATACAACAAGGATGGCGGCATCATTTTACCTAACAAATAGCCAGGCACACTACTCTCTTGTACTTCATGGTTCTGAAATTTTTTGTCTTCTCTCCATCTGTGGTTCTAAACCCATGTTGGTCCCATACGGCAGAGCAGGGGCTGTCTCATCTGAAGCAGTTCCCCGCCATCGTACATGTCATCCCCATGTGAGAGGGCACCAAGCCAAGCCTCAAGGCAAGGCTTTTTGTGCGTGTTTTTACGCATTGAACAAACACAGTGACAGAGCATGTGGCTGGAAAAAAATGTTTTCTAAAAACAACCTTCCAAAAATAACATGAGCAAACCCACTGCAATGATTTCATGACACCAAATCCTGATGGGGCCAACTGACATATAAGCAGAGATAAATCACAAAAAACAAACACACGTAATTATGCACATAGGCACGGATACAAACAAATAAATAACACAGCTAGGCCTTTGTCCACATTGATGCATGCATGCGCACACACACATACACAGGCAGACATAGGCCAGACACACACGCACATGCGCACACACACAGACACACACACGTGCATACACACACACTTGCGCACACACACACCTCTCCTGCGGGTAAGGCATCTCAGATCTCCTGTACAGAATGCTTGAGCAGGATGGGGCCCTCTGCATGTGGGACCAATAGCTCCCCAGTATGTTATGCAACAGCCATCTGCTGCACACTCTTTCCCTCTCTCCTTCACTCTGCTTCAAACCCTTCCACTCTTCCATCACTCTCCTTCTCCTTCACAACTTCTCTTTCATCTCCCCTTTCCTTCTCCTCTTCCTACTCATTACTCTCTCCTTTCTCCTCCGCCCTTTCTCCTTCCACAAACGAAGAGTAAATCTCCTCTCTCCTGATGAAGGGGTGTGGCTTTATCCTGATTGCATGAAGCAATCTTCTTATTAAAATAAACTGCCTCTATACGTCCAGGTCCCAGTCATAGTCCATTAATATCACCATGCGGAATTAATTTGACACAGTGCAGTCGACATTCCCCTGGCATAACAATGAAGACAACCAACACAGCTCTCCCCTGCAAACCCCCCCCCACCCATGACAATGTTGATAGACCACCTGAAGAACGACACTACGATAAATACAGCATGTCTGTCACCTGAAGCGGAAATCAGCCGTTGCAGCAAGGCCAATGTTTGTGAACACTGATTATGCAAAAACACTGATAGCCGAATGTATGTTATGAATACCGATTGTGTCCAGGAACAAATTTACATCATGGCTGGAACTAGGAGCTGGTGTTTTCCATAGGTCAGCTTTAAGCAACACGTTAAGGATACTTGTCATACAAGGACACTGGGTTCAGGTACGAAAGTTGTTTCTGGTAATAAAACGGCTGCGATGCTAAAACTGCAGCTGCTGTGCCAGTTCTTTGTAAATAACACGTCAGATTTTGTGTGACACAAACACAGCTGCTGTTCTGTGCTAAAACTGGGCCCGTGCCCTAACATTATTGACGTCTTATAAAACTGTCCAAGCTTGAATTATCAGTTCACATGGAAAGCCCTTTGAGAGCTGCCAATTGGGTAAGAAGTATCATTCCTCTGGCTCTTTCGAGTTTCAAAAAGGAGCTAAAAGGGGGAAAAAAACACTCAGTCATCTCTCCTCAATTTGTTTTGAGGTTCAGAATCTGGCAGGAGAACTGCATTGTGGACAATGACCTCATCGCTTTTGCTGAATAGATTTAAATAATGAGCTCAGTCAATTAGAGGAAACAGCAGGGGCCCCATGAGGCCCGTGACCCATTTCACACAGAAAGGGCAGCTGGGCCATCCTGGAGCTCACGTGCCCCACCCCTCTTAGCCCTGTCCTGGGACTCGGATCTCTCCCAATGAACCAACATAGCTGACTGACCCACTGCCCTTTGCCCCATTGCTGATTCTACACATTTTTCTTTCTGCTCCCTCCCTGTACCTCACCCCATCGCTACATCAGTAAGTGTGTGTCTGTGTCTGTGAACGTGTATATATGCAAGCAATGTGTGCGCATCAGAGTTTCAAATACTGTGTGAGGTCATTGCCTTCTGGAATGAACACAGCAGTATGATTGCTTCCCTGTGTGACTGATGGCCTGAGCTATCATCATTGAAAGTGTTGTTACGGGGGCCTGGGGTCCACCCTCTGCCAGGTGCATGCAGAATCCGTGCGTGAATACGGCTAGCGACTGCTTGTCTCTCAGTTCTCTGTGTCAGGCTGAGTTAGTCACAGGGTAAAGTTCTGCTCCTTGCAGGGGAGAGGGATTTCCCTTCTGTGTGAAATATGTAACAGGGTCCAAAGGCTAGGCCCCACATTGCACTTCACTCATTCACCATCGCTGCCTCTGAATCACACCAGCCCTACAGTGCTGTACACCCGACAGCCCGATCTGCTCCACACCACCAGAGCCAGCTTTCAGTGACAACATTTTTTTTTTTTTAATGGCTGTCTTTCGGGACTCCCCGTTAAGGCGGTTTGAGAAAGTGAGGTCCCACTTCGCTCTTTCGTAAAGGCTACCCTCTGCACTCGCAGAAGGACGTGGCGCCCGCTGATCCGTCGGGCACGGGAGCCGCTGTCGGGCGTGAACGCGCCGGCGAGGAGCAGTCTGCCGCTAGCGCTCGGGGACCTTCCACCTCGCCAGTCGTGCCTCTCCTCTCTCCCGCCAGCCTGTGCCCCCTGGGGAAGACCGAACCCTGCCATAGCAGTGGCCCTGCCAGCTCTTAGGCGTGCTGTATTACAGGGCTAGAGTCCCTCCATTTCAGTTCAGTGATGTTAGGAAATGGAATGGCATAATTTCCTGAAGTGGCAGAATTTAAATTGAATTGAACCCAACTGTGCAGCATACAGTAAGAATGAGAACCGGGTGGATGGGCAATTTGCAATTTTGGGAAAGGACGACTTTATTTTTTATGTGAAAAGTTTGCATTCAAGCAACTGAGGTGCTACCTCACAATAATAATTTTTGAAGTAGTCGCTTGTTTTAAAATAAAATAAATAATTTTTATTTTTAAACCAATAATTAACCCATTAACCCATGTAGTTTTCTTTGTTTTTTTTTTGTTTGTTTGTTTTTTGCTCTCCTAATTTGTAATGTCCAGTTTGTCCAATTGGAGGTCAATCTCATTGCTGCAATGCCCCACATCAATTATGGGAAGCTCAAGCAAGCTCTCGCTCTCTTCCAAAGGGTGTGCTGCTAGCCTTTGCTTCGTCGCTCTCAGCCGTCCCAGGGCCGAGCTGCCCGGCCGTTTTATTAGAGAACTGACCCCGATGCACAGCAGGAGAGGAGTCGCTGTGGTGTTAAGAGATAAGGGAGAATCTCTCCATCCCTGGGAGGCTGCTGATAACTGAAGCAGTGCCTTAGGAGGATACAAACGGAAGCCCATCATTTTTTAAGTTGTCACCATATACTTCAAATTTTTTTAAAATCATTCTGAATTTTAACTATTGTAAAGTCATGACTTTACTTTCTTGTGCCTTTAACATATAGTATGTAGACACATTGTTTATATGGACATGAACACTTGCAATAAATGCAATAAAAGTACATTTATATAGTGGAGCTGTTGCCAATGAGACATCCGAGGAATGCGACACTGGGTCTGGTTTACCGGAAGGGAAGCGTTATAAACCAGCGCAATCACAGATGCGATCAGACTAGTGGCCTCAAAACAGGGGGAAGGTTAATAATGCACACGTGTGTCCATTCTGTCTCCCGGCTCCCAAATCCCTCCCCTGAGGGCCTTGGCGTGGGTCCACCGCCAAACCCGCCGTATCTGCAGATCGGTCCCACATAATTCAGCGTAGGGAGGGGGGGTTAAGCGGGGTGTATTCCCGTAACTGCACTTCACACTCACCCCAGATCCTTTCTGCCACCCCTAACACCCCCCCCCCCCCACTTCACCCCCCACGCAGGTCAACATATGTGAATGATGAATGGCTATGCATAGCCTGCTCATAATCCGGGATTCATGACACCCCTGTGTTGTTCAGGTTGGCTGGCTGCTGATCTGGCTTAAAGGCGATATCCTGTTTTTCACTTATATGTCACCTCATAGCTCTGTTCCATACAGCCTTTGCTCACCAGCCTAGTCTTTAAACTAATTTATATGGCATTATGCAGTTTTTTTTTTTTTTGTGGCATTTCCAGAAATGTACTCTGTTGGTGTTACCTTGATGTTGCCTTTGTATGACCTGTTTTAATTACTAAGAAAAGCCTAATAATAATAATAATAATAATAGTAATAATAAGATGGGGAATATAAAATTATTATTATTATTATTATTATCATTGTTATTATTATTATTATTATTATTATTATTATTATTATTAATAATAATAATTATTATTATTATCATTAATAATAATAATAATAATAATAATAATAATACCGCCTTCATGTTCTCTATCTTTGCCAAGGTGTACGCAGATGTTTATGGCTGGGGTGTGTAGTACAGTATGCACCTTTCAGAAGAACAGACCCGAGGCAGCAGGAGGGAGGGCATAAACACAGCTGATTTTATGAATGGCAGGAGGCGCGCATATTCATCTTCCTTGCCATCCATCAGCCCCAGGAGTCTTTGCGCAGCGGGATCAGTGTAGCCGCCCGCCTCTGTCTCCGGGTTATATTTAGCACGAGATCGGTAGCTCGTTAGCGGCGTGCACCGCGCGGCCGCCGGCGATGTGACTGAGGTTTCCCTCCAGGGCGGGAGCTTGGATGCCTTTCACAGCGGCTTGCCAAACATCTCCTGTTATGTCACGTCACCCCGGGGGTTATTTTCGCTGGGTATTTTTAAAGTCAAAGGAACTCTGCCTTGTTTGCTTTTCTCCCTTCGCCCCACACATGCTGCGTGCTTCCTTGCTACGTTTTTAGCTTTTGCCACTTCGCAAACTCTCCCTCTCGTTAGCTGTGACATAATCTGTAGATGTGGCCCATCCCGTTGCTTTAAGAAATGTTCCAGACCATAAAATATCTCCCTCTGTTCTTTTTTCATTCTCCAGTGCAACAGTACTCCAACATTTATCTCCATTTAAAAGAAGCAGTGGAGCTCTTTTTATATTTGTAAATTAAACCTAACCAGTCTGTTTTCACAGGGCATTAAAATGTTGTTAACTCATTCTCAGGAATGCTTAACATAACTAATAGAGGCATGGTATTTACCCGAATTTACTTTTCAGCACAATCCTACCAAGACTACCGGTACTAAATGCACAAAATTCATGGAATGCACCCTACATTTAGCGACAACTACGTTTTCCTGGAGTGCAATGACGTTCTAACACTCCAATAATTAGACCGCACTTCTGAAATATAGAACAGGAAAAGTTATGGTTCTGTTTCTTTGTGTATTTGATCCAAAATGAAAAGTAAAATCAGAAAAAAACATTTGTTACTTTTCTGCTCAAGTGAATTTTTAGCAGTGAGCAACTTGGGTTGGTCTGCACCACCACTATTGGATTCCCACCCCAGTTTTCATAGAAATCGGACGTATGGCACCACAGGAATCTCGCCAAGCTGGCTAATGCCTCTCATACACTAAACGACTTCTAGACAAGTCTGACATCACTCTCACATTTAACAACAATCATGGGGTTTTCCTCTTAGAGGTGCACTCATCTTAAGATCCTGTAAGGCCTGGGAATAATTCAACTTCACACAGGATGAGACTCCAATAGGATTCACTTTGAGATTTTTTTAAATCTTAGCCCTCATCTGGTGTGATGATGTCAGTCAAAGGCAGAGCACCTATTAGTTGTTGGCAGTGTAGGATTATAATTCATGTCGTTGACCATCACAGACCTTTTGGGCCAAGACTAAAAACTTACGGTAATATTAAACATGTTCGATTTTGTCAGAACTGTCAAGACGAGAAAAAGGCAAAAACTCAGTCGAAGCTGTCTTCACATAATCTCATGCTAATCGTGAGTCGTGACAGGGGCTGGCACCGACTGAGGTAAGACTGGCAAGATTTTACTATGACTTCTGAGACTGTGAAATTGCTTAAAATATTGCCAAATATAAGGCCAGCATAAGGGGAGTCACATGGCCTCAGCAGGGGTGCTGTGAATAGCACCATCAAGGGAACATGACAGAATCACATCTCTACTTTCTTTTTCTGTAATTCAGAGAGAAATCCCCCTTTGGCACACAAGACCACTGCAAACCAACCTGTTCAAAATATTTGAAGTCAACCTTTTTTAATCTGGAGAAACTCACCATCTGTCACACTTCTACCTCTTGAAATTAAATTCTTCTCAAGCATATGCACTTTATTGGCTCATTAGTTAGATTCAGAAATATCTGGAACAATTAAATCAATCTAAATTGATGATAATCCATGAAATATGCCCCACCCCAGAAACAGTGACACATTTCAAACTCTTGTCCAATCACATCACACATGTTCAAACACATGTTTCTAATCGGTATAAATATTAGGGGTGCGCAGAGGCACCTCTATCTGCATCTGTTCAACCAACAAAATTATCTGTATCTGTCTATGCATTCAGATTGAAAACCAGAAGTGTGTGTAGCTTAAGCCAGAATTCATATACTACATGGAGTCACATAGCTTACTTGGAGTGACAGCTTTCTTGCCTAATGTTCTTTGTCATTTTAATAGTTGGGCTTTTAGTGCACCAAGCTTGCGATTTATCAGTGTAATATCATTAACCATGAAGTATAATAACACACATTTGTTAAAGCTGTATTTTGCAAATAACACTAACCTTGATGTTATAAATGATTAGCCACAATATACAGCTGACTTTCATAACAGTCACTGTCTGAGCAACACCAGTGCTATCTCTAAATGTACCAGACATTGCAGGTGCTGTGGGAAGAGGCAGCTCTGTCAAATCTCTAAATCTCTACCAACCTCAAATATTTAATCTTGAGTCCATTGCTAAAAAAGGAAGCAATATTAGGCTGTTACCTGCAGGCTAGCTAGCACATGTTCCGCCCTCCCTCAAATTATGTTTGTGCTGACTGTGGAAAATCAATACTAGAGTTGCTAACCCCTGTTGATTTTATTTTTGGTGGTAATCAAATCAGTGTAACTAAGCCGTCAAATTATTACATCTCTCTTCGTTATTGAAATTTAAAAAATGTAAGCTAAGTTAATGTCATAAAGAATATATATATATGGATATAAAGACAAACTGAAAGCTATTAACCAAGTAAAGCACTAGAAGGACATATAGGATGAACTGCAAGTGAAAAAGCAAGCCAGGGATGGTTCTTGCCACACCTTCAGTGACACAGCACTGCTGTTGAAAGGTGGAAACATTGAAAGAGGAGCAGCAGTCTGCTAACTTGAAGGCAGTTTCTGTAACCCATCTCAACTTAAACTGCTTCTAGCATTGTTAATTAATGTCGAGAAATGCATTAAAACGCATACTTTATTGTGCACAGCGCATCATTGCTGTTTACTTTTCACTATACTGCTTCTTTGGAACTTGTTTATTTTAGATTAACTCAACACAAAAGTGTGGAGCGAGACATGTATTTACTTTTTTTCTTATCATTGGAAGGTGCAACTTGTTTAAAGCTCACCTTTCGGTGTGAATCTCAAGTCTTTTCTGTAATGACATGGGATTCCACAACTCAGCAAATTAAAGAGAAAAGCGTTACTACAGCAAATGAGGAGACAGTCTGGTTTTGAATGAACACACATAACAATGCACTATTAAGTGAACAGATAATCACATGCAACTAGTGTTAAAATGTATTTATTTATTTGTTTATTTATTATGAAGTGATCCTTTTCTGTCCAGATATGACAGACATGTCACAGATTTGCAAGGAGACTTGTCTGAGGGTGGAGGGAGGGGTGACATCATGGGCCTGGGAAGTTCCTCTTTGGGTCGGGAGGAAGGTGTCAGAGGAAGGGAGAATGGGCCCATCTACAAATTTGGATACCATCATTAAAACAAATGTGACTATCATCTTGGAGTGGATAGAGTGGAATATACTGCAAAGTATGTGGACAAAATCTTTAAAGCCAGCCAGTCTGATCACAGTACGAGTGGCTCAATTGGACTAAGCAACAGAGCCAGAGAAAGTTCATCACTTGAGATGTACCAAGTGTGTAACTGGGGGCCCAGATCCAGCCCTGGTTTCACACGTACCCCTGCAAACATCTGGAAAACATTACTCTCTCCCTCTTCCAACAGGACCCAGAGGGAGAAGCCAGGCACTAGAAAACTGTACACTCACTGAGCCAAGAATGGAGAGCCAGGGAACAAGGAACAGCATTCAGGAGGCAAAACAAGGGGCTGCATATTAATTACATACGAGAGTATTGTATGGCCTCTAGGCACCAACCTCCTGTTCCACAGAACTATTCTTGAAGTGTCCGTATTTACGTATCGCCTGCTTGTGTAATTACGCGAGTGCACAGCCTATGTGATGTGAAGTGTGACCCAACAATATAATAAATAGCAGTAATGAGGCCTCTGGCAGGGAGTCTGCATTTCCTCTAGGTACAGCGGAAAGCATGGCCCCCGTGAGCAGGGAATTGGTCCATTAAACAAAAAAAAGGCATTTTTTTCTTCTGAAAACTTATAGGATACATTACGCTTCTTGACATTTTTGGGTCAAATTTTAATATAATATAATGCCTTTCTACATCATAGCAAGGTATCTTTTCTCAAATATTCAAGTAATCCCAGATGATCAGGATGTCATTTTTGTATTGTGAGCACATGTTAAGCAATGTGAGTTTAAGATTACTTAGAAGACCATCGCTCATTAACAGATCTGTATACACTAAGAATTGATAGCATTGTAGAATGGTGTACACTCTAAAGTACTTAAGACAGCATAAATGACACATTTCAATTAATGCATATGAGGAGGAATGTGCGTGTATGTGTGTGACAGAGAAATTGCACAGTACATTTTTGCTGAATATGTTAAAAAATTTTATTTTCACAGAAAAAGCGGCTGTTTAGGATTCATGGCAGTCTACTTATGAATCCAGTCAGGGAAATGCATACACAGGAGAGGGCTCTCATGGCTCAGCTCACTAAAGCTCTTTGAGAGCCCTTGGACTTCACTTCTCTTGCTTCTCTGTGAAGGTCTCTAAATCCCGACAGCTCCTTCTACATCATGGTGGACTGATTCCCCCCAACTTTCCCCTTGTCAAGATGTCACAGTCTGCCCTGTCCTCACGAGCTCTACTTGCTAATTACGCTGTCGAGCTGCGCCTTCCCCACAATTACTCATCTATACAGCTCTAAGGTCTGGCAGGAGGCATTTTAACCCACCCACTGCATGTCTGTCAGAGTAAGTACCACCATCGAAAGCATTTACCTTTCGGATGAAACAAGCATGCTCGCTAGCTTTTTCACTCAAGCAAATACAAAAGCTTAAAAGGGGTTCTTTCATAAGAGAGCGATGCCCTGTTGTGTCAATCAGGAACATGAAGAGGAAGAGGAAGAAGAAGAAGGAGAATAATAAAGAAATGAAAGGTCATGAGGTTCATTCCTCCACAATCACCATGGCGATGGATCCCTGCTATGCTCATTTGTGTTCAAAAGATCAAAGCGTCCATTAAAGAGGCAATGTGTGCCCAGGGACTAGAACAAGTCCATTATGCAAATGTCCCTGGGTTCTGCCAGGAACTGTAGAGTGCAGGAGTACAGAAGAGGATACAAAACCTGCAACTCAGCTCTCCTCTCCTCTTCAACAGGGAGCTGAAAAGTAGATTGGTTTTTATGCTCCACTGGGCCAATGTAACTAGTTTTTGAGAAACATTACTTTTGAAAAAGCCACATTAATCTTCAGAGGATTACTGCCCTAATGGTGCTAATGCTATATACCTGAGTAATTCTGTGTTTCACTGCAGTGCGATGCTGTGTTCATACTGTAACAGCTCCATCTTTGTTATGCAAGCTCCCTAGTGATGTACATCCATTCTTTTCTCTTTGGTAGCAACAGATGCAGACACAAGGGAAAGTTTCATTTACTGTTGAGTGAGTTCTCTTCAAAATGAAAATTCAGGGTGAGAATAAATAAAACATGATACAAACCCTTCCTTTTCGTGAAGGACCCACAGATGCATTCTCTTCACATCCCTATGGGATGACTTTAAAATTCTAATACTGCTTTGGGCATTCTGCTACTTTGTTATGGTTTTTTCATAGCTCACCTTACTCTTCCTTATTCAAAAACATATGGACTTAACCAGGTTTTGAACCCTTTTGAACTAACTGCATGTTTTGTATCACCAACCTGAATAATTTCAGGGTGAAACCATTTGGGGTGTCAGTGGCGGTGAGAGTTTTTTAAATTTTTACGTATAAATGGTTGTCCTCTTTTAGTGCTCTTTTTAATGACAAGCATGGTGAAAAATGTGTAATGCAAGAGCAAAAAGGAAGGAAGGCACTTAGTGAGTGACAGGTCAAAAGGGCAGGGGCTCAATGGCCTCGACCTCCATCTCTGTGCTTACCTGTCTTCAACGCAACTCCTGTAGGCCAAAGGACGTCTTGCCAATAAGCTTGGTTTTTCTCCACCAACAGATAATATGTTAATTAGCATACAGTTCATTTTTTCTATGAATCCATTTGACTGTAGTTTGTAAGGAGTTGCTCTTTTTCTGTTCAGTAGTAACAGGTAGCACATCTCTTGAAAAAGAAGGGATTAAACCTATGACCTTGATTCAATTTATGACATTAATCTAAATGCATAATCCAAGTGAAACCAAATAAAACTCTTCCATTTGTGTTAAGGCCTTGGCTATGGTGTCTTGGATGGGTAAAATGCCCAAGAAGTTGACCAACATTCGCTAACACTAGAATGTACTACAACACTACAGGTCTATGCTGTGCTCTTACTGTGTTAATTCTACAGAGCTGTGTAGGGCCCTGTGTTAATTCTACAGAGCTATGTAGGGCCCTGACTGTGTTAACACTACAGAGCTGTGTGGTACCCTGACTGTG
Source organism: Anguilla rostrata (assembly GCF_018555375.3). NCBI lineage: Eukaryota > Metazoa > Chordata > Actinopteri > Anguilliformes > Anguillidae > Anguilla > Anguilla rostrata. The sequence goes on along the minus strand of NC_057942.1, from coordinate 18,025,759 downwards.
TTAACACAACAGACCCGTGCTGAGCCCTGACTGTGTTAATTTTACAGACCTGTGTAGGACCCTGACTGTGTTAATTTTACAGGGCTGTGTAGGGCCCTGACTGTGTTAATTCTACAGAGCTGTGTAGGGTCCTGACTGTGTGAACACTACAGAGCTGTATAGGGCCCTGACTGTGTTAATAATACAGACCCGTGCTCTGCCCTGACTGTGTTAGTTTTACAGACCTGTGTAGGGCCCTGACTGTGTTAATTTTACAGAGCTGTGTAGGGCCCTGACTGTGTTAATTCTACAGACCTGTGCTGTGCCCTGACTGTGTTAACACTACAGAGCTGTATAAGGCCCTGACTGTGTTAACACTACAGAGCTGTATAAGGCCCTGACTGTGTTAACACTACAGAGCTGTATACGGCCCGGTGTTAATTCTACAGACCTGTGTAGGGCCCTGACTGTGTTAACACTACATACCTGTGTAGGGCCCTGACTGTGTTAATTCTACAGACCTGTGTAGGGCCCTGACTGTGTTAAAACTACAGACCTGTATAGGGCTCTTACTGTGTTAATTCTACAGACCTGTGTAATACCCTGACTGTGTTAATTTTACCAAACTGTTAGGTTCAGTGTTGTGTTAATTCTACGATGGAGTTAAAAGACTCATTTTTTAGTTCTAATGACTCGTTACACTTTATGTTTGAGACTACAGTTCATTTACCAAAATTGCACTTATGTTTTACAGTGTTGATGTTAATGCTGCGTATAGGAGTCACAGGAAACTCTGACTGTGTTAAAATTAAACTGAATGTTAAGAATAGACTTCCTGCTATTACATATTTTGCCATGTATGGATTCATTTAGTTCAAGATACATTTCTTATGTCCTGTTTGATGCACATTCACAATACTTGCTCTCCAAGAATAAAAAAAATTTTATTGTGTTTTTTTTATTATTTTTTTAGACAAGAAAGTAACATTCTAACCAAGTTTGCCATTTTTAACGTCACCCCCACTAACGTTCAAAGCCCTGACCCTCCGGTTCAAAGCCCTGACCCTTGCCTACACTGCAGCCAACAGGACAGCCTCCATCTATTTGCAGGATATGATTCGATCCTATGTCCCTGCTCGACCAATCCGCTCTGTGGCAGCAGGGTGCCTTGTAACCCCTCCCACCCGACTAAAGGGATCACAGAGCTTCTCCACCCTAGCTCTCCAGTGGTGGAACGAACCCCCCGTCCCTCTCCGAACCTCCCCCTCACTTCCCATCTTCCGCCGTGGCCTGAAGACTCATCTCTTCAGACTATACCTAGACTAACCACCACCACGCTGTATATTTCACTCTAAATCCACCCCCCCACCCTTTTTTATGACACTTGTTACATGTTGCCCCATCCCAGCACTTTTTGGTAATTTGTATTTGTCCTAATACTGTAGCTTATTCTTCTGCCTAGTTGGCTTTGCAGAGGTTAGGTCAGAATAGTGTTCACTGTGTGAACTAAACTGTGTTCTTGGCTAGAAATAGCTGTACAAAATAAGTATTATATCTTATTGAACCTGTGTTTAGTAGTTGTCTATGAACATGAAATGCACTTTTTGTACGTCGCTTTGGATAAAAGCGTCTGCCAAATAAATGTAATGTAATGTAACGTGAATTTTTCACCATTCCATGATGACAGATTGCCACAGGTGACTTTTAGTGTGGAAGCCATGAATTGTACTCTAAACGGGACATATTTATTAATATGAAAGTAATGTACTAGTTCCTGTGGGGAACTAGAAAACTATCTACCTCAAATTATTGGTCGGGTTCCATGCATATGTAGAAGATTACAAATAATTGCAGAAAATTTATACATAATATAGACGCTCTAAAGTCCAACTGTGAAGGTGGAACTGAACGAAAAGGCAAACTAATATCAAAGGCCAACTGGGTCTAACAGGTCACACAGAAACTAATAATTATTTTGCTTGCAGAAGAGTCTGCACAGAACATTAGCAGGAGACATGCTGCCTTTCTTGGGCCAGAGCTGGGTTCTCACATTGAAAGACTGCAGTGCTAATGCACAGTGCTAATGTCACTTAGAGTACACTCTCAAGATTTGTGGATCGTGAGTTCACATTCCTAAAAGTCGTGCCCTGCGCTGTCGGCAGAATGGGATGTGTAAGGGTCCCGTGTGGTCATGTGTAGAGCGGACAGCAGAATGTGATGCAACAACTGATAATGTGACACGCCATCAGGAACAAGCATATCTCGGGTGGTCTGGTCTTCCAGACGACGGCGTCTCCATCGCCAGGACGGTCAAGTTGGATAGTAACGGCTCCGGGTGTCTGGACGCACAGCAGGGAGGACTTAGAAAAAGGAAGGACAGCTGGGAATGTGTTGCATTTGTTCTCAGTGTTGAATCCTCACACATTGCAGGGTGAGGGAGAGAGAGAGACAGAGAGAGACTTCTCCCTTTAAGTCCCTTTTATTAAGATGTGGTGATAGGAATAGAGTGGTAAATAGGCTTTCAAAACTTTACAAAAGCATTACCATTAACCCACTATCAATAAGTTACATCAGAAACGTAACACAAAACAAAACAGATAACCTACCATAAGATCAAAAACAAAAATAACATGGACAAAAGGAAGAATGTTGCTGTTTGCAGCATGTAGGAGAGAAAGAGAGCACGAGAAAAAGGGAAGTAAAGAAACATGAGAATAAGAACAAGAAAATACACTTAAAGTAAATATGGGATGCATGCAAGAGTGAGAAAAACACATTTCATCTCTCTGCCTGGCTGAAGTTGTTCAGCAGTGCAGCCAGTGTTTGGAGTGTGAAGGGGTCCAGAGAGGCCCTTCATGCATTATAAACTCCTCATAACCAAACTAACTATAGCAGCAGAGAATTGGGGACAACCCCCCCCCCCCCCCAAAAAAAACATCCCCAGCCACTCTGTATATATTTAACTGAAAATATGTCTTATACTGTTGCCTAGCAACTCCTTGTCCAGGGGGTCCAGGAATGAGTAACAAACACTTACAAGTGAGTTATTTTCCGTGCTAAAATTGGAGGGAGGCTCCCAGTGCGGCTGTAAACACACAAAGCCCCCATTATCTATGGGTCCCATTCAAAAGGGGAGAAACTGTGCTCTGTGGCAGAAAAGTTGAGCTGCAAAACGAATCGCCCTCGACAACTGGACACCAGCACCTCGCCTGTAAGTGGCTCCTGTGTGTGCTGACATGGGGTACATTCATGTACAAACATGTACATTTACATTTCATTTCCCAGTTTAAACATTAATCAAAACAAAATTACTCAATTGTTTATGCAAATGATCAGCTACAACCAAATGAATAAAAACCCAAGGGGGGAGGCAATCTAACAGATTTTAAAATGGTAAAGATCCCTGACAGAAGGTTGAAATCGGCAGTGCGTTCAGTTCCTCAGCGATTCAGATGGTTAACCTAATGTGGGAGACACACAGTGCCTGTCAGATAACACATACATAGTCTCCCTGACTGCATCTTTCCCATGCAGAACTGGTGGAAATACTGAGGTATCACGAGGCAAGTTATTTATATTGATAATTTTATGTAAATTATCAATTTACATCAGTGTAAATTTCCTAATATTTACAGACGGAACACAACATCAGAACCAATCAATGGCTAAAAGTCCCAACTGCAGCTAGGAAGAAATTTGTGGCATATTGTGGCATATTACGGGCCATGGTATTGGAACTGGAACTGAAGTTCTACACCATTTCTGAGCATGAAGCTTTTGTGCTCTGAACACTTGCACTCATTGTTGTACATGCTTTACTAGGCAGTTTGAATTCATTGCATATTTGGGATTCATGAAATGATGTCCCCCGATATATGCATTTAATATGGTTTTCTTGTTTGGTTGTAATTTTCCCCGTTTCATTGTGTTTCTCTGTTCGTTTTAGTTGTGCTTGCCCTGTCTCAACTAGGCCTCGCTTCAAATTAGATTCAAAATGTCACTTCCAAATAATAATAATAATAATAATAATAATAATAATAATAATAATAATATAATAATAATAATAATTTGAGAATTACAGAAGATACAATTTGTGAGACAAATGTTCATGTTGGTCATGTCCTGATGTCTGGCTCATTCTGGAGATATCTAATACAGAATCATCCACCCAAGAGCAATTCAATTAAATGTGCCTTTTAATTGCATAAAACGAGAATCCTCCTTGGGTTTGCTCAGAATTTTCTAACACGTTTGTTTTTCCATGGTTGGCTATTTAATCAAATGTTCCTTCATTCTGTCACAAACATTGGATCTATCTCTTCCAAACAGAGATGATGTACTTTACTTGCCTCAGTATTTTAGTGTACTCTGGCAGAAGCTCACATGAAGCTTGGGTTTAAAAAATGCAGTACTGAATGGCAGGGGAGAAATTAAAATGCTAATGTAATGGAATATGTACTGTCTGTACCAAAGTGACAGTAAGCTAACGTTCATGAATATTGTCCCCTGCATGTTCTAGGTCAGGAGTTCAGAAGCAATTTTTTAAAGAGCCATTATGTTGTGTCTGGAGAGAAGTCTGTTAACACTGGTCCATTTCAGAAATTGACATAGTGCTAACCTGATTGAGCACAAAAACAATCAGCCAGCAAAAGTATTTTGAGGATTTGGTGACTCATGCCTGTCTGTAGGATTTGAGTTGTGATTTGAATAAAATGTAAATTATTGTATGGACGAAAAACACATTTATAACCAATATGGAACAAAATATTTTTTAACCTAGTGGTAGTTGGCATATTGCTAAGAATGGTACCACAAATAAAGGCTCATTACCAAGACCATGTAAAGCATTTTTAAAAAGACTGTCCATCAGATACATTATTTTCATTGGTTATCAGAGCTGTTGGTTCAAACATATTCCATGGAAGTTTTCAATTATAATACCTACACAGTAGTATGTCCAGTGTTAACACAACTCTAAAAGAGTACATATGAGTCTAATAGGGAGTATTATTACCACTGGACATTTTACTTTGCAATTACTGTATAGGCATTTTTCTCTGACTTCTACATTGCTACAAATTCATCAGTAGGCAGCAGGTCAAACTGAGGAGGTGCTACCGAGTGCAGAACAGGACTAAAACCAATTCTGTGTTGGCACTCTTTGAGTTACAGTTGACCCTGGAGTAAGAATTACAAGTCTGCGGAGGACTGTGGGGTACAACACTGCAACAAGGTTTAGATTTTTGGATGGGGAAAGCACAATCATTTCTTAAATGTGTCACTGGATGGGGACGCAGTGCTAGACGCACAGCCATTAACCTGATGTCTTCTCTATGTAGGCTGGGGTAATACATCCCTGCACAGATGTCAAAGTTTAAATACTCATAAACAGCACTCAGAACAAGCAGTACATGTAGACATTTTTAAAAGGTCATCACAGTTGTCCCAGTACATTTTGTTTCACTGATAGGGGTGCTGTCCGTGTTGAAACTTCTCTGTTGCTTAATGATGGGGAAAGGAATGGATTGAAATTAGGTTAACAGTGAAGCCACTATTGTGTTTATTTCTTTTTTAAATGTGGGAAGCCCTTTTAATCTTTAAAATGTGTAGGTATATGTACGGTAGCACAACCCTGTTGTGCATGTAGATTAGCAATTTGATTCCATTCCTACACATTAGGGTGCCTGCTATTCTTAGTGCTTATTGAACATGCAAAAATACAGATCAAAGTAAGAACTAACTAATTTAAGTGCCCAGCCTATTAACTCCCAACTAGCTCATACGACATAGAAATAGTAAGCAATAGTAGGACATGTTTGGAAACAATGCAGCATGAAAGACTGACATACAGCAAACTAAGGGGGTTCTTATGGTCAGGAGGAGCGGGAGTTAAAGTAGTTGTGTCAGTGGGGGTTAGCTTAATGCAAGTGTATGTGTTAACCTGCGTGTCTCGTGTGAAGGGGTCACTATAAATGTCAGGGTTACCATACCATGGTGCAGTGACTGTGTCTCTCAAGTTGTGTCTGAGGCAATGGGTTCTGCCTGTGCACCACACCAGCTGTGCACAATCAGATGACAGCCAAATGGGCCTCTTTGATGTCTGACCTTTGACCTGAAGATGCAACATCAGCATTCCCTCAGGTGGTACAGGGACTTGATATGCTTCACAGTAAATCTGTTAGGTAACACAGCATATACCCAGCCACAGAATGATAGATCAAAGTATGCTTGATGAAATGCGCCATGCTATGATGTGCTACATTATGCTAAGAAATAAAAACAGAAAAAACCCATTTGCAGCCAACAAATTTCGAATCAACAATTCTGTAATGTTACTCCCTGATGTCAACAGCAACATAAATCCATGTGCATGTGAGACTGCTAGAATAAACACTTGGTCATTGTGTATGCAGTCGTGAGGTTTGTGCTCAGTGTGAGGCTCCTATAAAGGACACCGGGAGGCCATTGTTTTCCTCCACCTTTTCTTTGAATTGGTATTCTCTCACAGAGCACGGCTCTTACATAACCTGCTTATTGTCTCCTCTCCTGAGGGTGAGTGTTCAGTGAGCGGCATGCTAACACTGTCCTCTCTGCTCCACTCCGTCGTTGTTATGGGTTTCATTTGGTAGGATTTGTGTCTTTTTAAATTTCTATTTAATACAAATTTCTATTTAATACAAATCAAAATGACGAAAAAAGTATGCACTTTGGCTGCAATGGCTATTGACTGGATGTCCTTTGTTTCTTGTGATATCAACATTGGTAAGTCAGATATAAGCGCAGTATTTTTTTTTTTCATTTGCTTGATTTTGCTTAATTTAGCTTGATTTTATGGCATGACTACATAGCTTACTGCATTGTATTTTATTTGTTTATCGCATATTATCAAATTACACAGATGGAAATTCATCACAATCACTCCATCCAATACAGTCATATATGCTGAGCAAGGGTATAACAGCAGTGTCCTGCCAGGGTATGAAAATAAAATTAACCAAAATGCTAAATTAATAATCTTGCCTTCTGCTGTGATATTTACCGGATTTAGTTCACACTCAACATTGAAATGAGTGATGTATTTTAGTTTGGAAATGCATGCATAATTCATGAGACCACAGCTGAGGAAATCACGACAAAACAAAACAGCTTAATGCAAAATGAATGCCAGGTAATCTATTTAATGGACATTTCAAGGCCCGGAATTGCGTAGTATGGCAATGGCAATACCCAATAGATAGGGAGGGAGCTCCTGACAGAAGGTAAATCATATGCCAACATATTGATTACTACATTAGTTACAGAGATATTTTGGCTTTAAAAAACTGATTTGTACACCATTTGCATTGGCAGGTATTACTATGGAATTTATGAAGTTCATATTAGCTGGAATCACTATGACCACAACATAAAAATAGTTATATTTTGTTCCTTTGTTTTAGTTAGGGACAGTCTGACATCGAACACCCTGTTCATGACACCCATGTAGAAATCACAGTCCTCGGGATGGGTTTGGTGGCTTTTGTAACTTCAGAGGAGAGAGTCGTCATGTCCCCTGGTGGTATTTAGATCCAGCTCATTTCACAGTTATGTTTCTATCTACACCCTGATGACTGGGACCGGTAGGCCTCCGGGCTGCCATTAGGGCACAGAGACGGCACAGTGGTGTAGCGAATGTATTCTATGAGTGTGCGAATGAATGATGTATGTGCCCTGTGATGGATTGGTGACCTGTCCAGAATGTATTTCTGCCTCTTGCCCAATGCAGTCTGGGAAAGACTCCAGCCCCCCTGTGACCCCGACCAGGCATAAGCGGGTTAGATAATGGATAGATGGATATTTCACACACGCTTTTTCATTAGGACGCTGAGCTTTCACACACATTTTTCACACACTTCCAGAGGAAGCCTGTTAGTGTCAGTCATTTCTAAACCGAGCTCGGATTGGGTCTGAGGGACGTGCTTATGTATCCTTCGCAGGGTCACTGGGACTGTCAATGTCTCATCGCATGACAGCGACTGCCCTGCTGGACCATATACCAGCAGTCTGCGTGCCCAAACTGCACATGGAGTGTATTCTTCTGATGCAATGACTGCGCAGCTCAGCTGCCTGAATGTACCTTGGAGCTGAATGTGTGCTTGTCTGCTTCTGAATACTGCTGTAGGCCAGGGTGGGCTACCTTTATATTATTATTATTATTATTATATATATAGTGCTTATCAGAACATGGTGCTCAAAGTGCTTTTCAAACCAATAGAAAAAAATTATAATTAAAAATAGGATAAAATACAAGTTACAAGATAAAATTAGACCATCAAAACATCGACAGCATTGAACAGAATAAGATAATATTGAAAATGTTCCATGCATTTCCAACTATATGAACATTTCTAGCTATGCTGCTGTACCTCAGTTTATGGAAGATAAAGTGATGAGACAGGCCAAAAATTCTAAAATTTAATTATTTTATAAAAAAGAAATTTGTTGGTCCCATATTCTTCACATTCAGGCTTTATTTTCTCAACCGCTAATAAACTAACCAATTACATTACCAATTACAATGGATTTATAGACAGTCCTGCTTGCCCTCAGCAGCATTGAGTTACATTGCATATCCACCTTCATTTTGTTCCTTGTAGGGGACATGAGTCTGGTCTTAATCTCAAGAACTATATATTCTATTATGCTGAAACCTACACTACAAAGGACATTCAATAAAAATTAAATAAATAATATTTTTTGAAAAATATTTTCACTGCAACATATGTTTTTCATCAAAAACACTTTAATGTCAATATTAAAATACATAAACCTTTTTTCTGCTGGGACTCAAGGAGGATATTGCGTTTTTCCACTCTCATCACCCTCTTTCCAGAGGAAGAGTAAAATGAAAGGACCAGCTAACGGTAATACAAAGTGAATTAGTTTCCCTGTATCATCACATGAAAATTACAATGGTCATAATTATATTTCGTATTGAAGTGCATTTTGAGAATTTTCAGAGCAACCAAAAATACTTTAATCTGATGGAAAATAGACGACAGGATTATTATTTTAATTTGAAAATTGCAAGAGAACCTGGATATAACTGAATCTCAACAGATGACTTTTATTGTCCTGTGACTTACAGAATGCTAAAATAAGTGACTCTCGTGGTGAAATATTGTTGCAATTGCAAATTACTTGAACACAACAGAAAAAGAAACCACAACCACTCCTCAATGTCCAGGCAGTTTGAACAAATCTTGGTGAAAGCATGATCAATTTCCAAATTTATGGAAAATTTGTGGAACAGCAGAGCAGGTCTCTATATTGGAACAGCTGAGAAGATCTCAACTGTAAATCACCAGACCAGGCCGCCTGCTCTTAATTTCAACTCATCTCGTGCTTCAAATGCAAGGGTGTTTCTCAGGATGACAGTGTGGTTCCATTTGCCACATCCACTTACAATTCAGAGTGTAAGAAATTAAGTACAGACTGGTTTCTGTTAAGCAAAACTACATGAATTATGCCAGCCTGGTTTCGTGGACCCTTCTGCCAGAAAAAGCAGCACCACATTGAGCTCATTTCGTGTGCCCAGAAGGAAGCGGTTCACTGTGTATTCCTGTCTTCCTTCCTGTCGAAAGTTTTGGAGACACAACCAGTTAGGTTTTATTTTTTTAATGGACAAAAACCATGTGAGTGCAGCTCATATTTAACCTCCACCTGAAGGAAAAATTGTCCCTCTGAATCTGGATATACCTTGCTGTTATTAACCAATCCATTATTATTTCTCCTACCACTGGCTTCCGGTACTTCTCTCAGGACAAGGACATTTCTGTTTGATTTCTAATTTTAGGCTGAACAGAAGCAGGTCTGACTCATGGACTGAGATATACTCTGAGAACACATCTTTTTTTGGCTTGGCGTGCTCACGAACCACACATGGAGACCATTGTCGATCTGTTGAAATACCCCTCTTGTCTGAATTCTCTGTGCAAGCCATGGTCGAAGGGGTGATGGAACATGTGAGGTGAGGGCGTTTCTTCTGTCTTTGTGTTAATAGGACTGAGAATATTCACCATCCCACACGTGCATCTATGAGATTTATGAGTAAAAGGATAGACCCACTCAGGCTAAGCATCTTTAATGGGCCCCCCCAGGCAGCTCACTCCACAGGGCATCTGAGAAATAGAGGAACCATTCAATCAATAGACAGACAGTGAAATCAATTAAGAGACAATACAATACAATAAATTATTATATAGTGCTTTTCATGCACATATTTCAGAGTACTTTACAAGACTAATGAAATGAAGAATCGGTTGTAAGTCCAAGCTAAGAGGAACAGGCACACAAAAACAGGCAGATCTTAAGACCAGTTTTAAAAGAGCCATTTGAAGCTGCACCTATGATGTGGCTCAGAGTTGAACTTTAGAGACTGAGTACTGAACATATAAAAGCTCCTCCCCCAGCTGTTTTTAAATAGGGCGAAAACTGGGAACATAAGGTTCTGTCACATCCTGCAGGTGTGCACATCCTGCCAGCTGGTTTTGCGCCCAACATTTTCATACCACTCTGTTCTACTTAGTTCACAGCCAGCAGTCATCTTATCTTTGATTTTGGCCAGCAGCCATCTTATCATATATCGCACTGTTTGCACAAGCTTACCCTTGATGTTAATACGTTTGGATAACATGCAGAAACAGAGAAATAATAGTTTGTTTGATTTTATGAAATTTGGAAAGAGTCCATTTTTAATTTAATTACGTAATTTTTCCTTTCGTTTTTAGTTTGTTTTTTTCTGATAATTTTTGATGGGAGTTTTCATCACCAGTCCTGTTTAAACTGGCATGACTGTTATAAAAACCCACAATACCTCTACATTCCCATGCCACCGGTTTCCCAGGGTCCCTTGAATCCTAATCCATCCCCCCACCCCTTCTCCTCTCTCTGGAGAGAGTTAATTCACCCCAACAAACCTCCAATCTCCAACAATGAAATAGATAGGAGTACCGACAAGTCCTTTCCAGTTTCAGCTGGAGAGTTTTTTCTACCCCACCAATTTAGGCAGGAGGGCTTTGCTATTTGGAGAAAAGTTGATTGGTTCACATGTTTCAGTGACTGAAATATACAGTGACTCCACACATTACCAGGTCCATGAAGCCCTCAATCAATTGCTAGTATAAACTGCTTTAGGGCATTCCTTTGTTTGCAGATTCATTTAGCAAATCGGTTTCACCAGGTTGTAGTTCTGAGCTCATTATTGAACATTGATCGGCCTTTGATTTTCTGTGCCAGATTTAGCCTATGAATTAACCAAACAACTGGACTGGCTGCCAGTTGATGGAGGTTCTTCTCCAGTTTGTTGCTGTGAGCCGGCATTCTGTGTATTTCCTGTTTTTTGAGAGCAGATGGCCAAATGAACCTCAACAGGTTTTCAATCAGAAAATGACTCACACTCAGGCGACTGGGCAGTATCCCAAGGCTCTGCTTTCTGTAATCCTTGCATAGCATCCGCATGATGGAGGCTCAAAAAAAGCCTGTTTTCTTTTTTACATCATATCATTTAAAAAAACTGTATGGAAGGCAGATTTGTTGACTGACACCTTTCTCTTTCAAAAAGGAGAGAGCGGGTAGTTCCATGCGTACTTTTCTCGCTGTATTTAGAAAATGGGAAAGCAGAGAAGGTTACAGATATGAGGGGCTACAGAGTAAAATGCATCATGGCAGGGGATCAAATCCTCAGCCTCACAGGGAATAGTAGAGTATCGTGGGTTAATAGACATTCACCCTCCAGACTGCACTTTGCAGTTTCTCTGCAACTTATTCTTTATGAGAGTTTTAAATAAATAAAAAAAACTAACAAAATACATGTAATTGTAAATCATGTTAAGCTGTTCCGGTCTCCACTAAAAGAAGATGATGATTTATTATTATTATTTTTATTATTATCATTATTATTATTATTATTATTATTATTATTATTATACTAGAAAAAAGAAGAAGAAGGAGGAAGAGGATGAGGAGGAGGAGGAAGAGGAGAAGAAGACAAAGCCAAAATTCAGAAACAAAATTGCAGTCTGCAAATGTGATATTTTCACACTTTGTTCAGCAGCTCTCCTCAGACTAAAGAAAAACCAAAAATGCAACACCCCATAAGTCAGATTCCATGGCAACCAACCCAAATGACTTTGGAAATTCATAGCTGTTGAAATGACTTGGTAAAAATATCCCAAAGGCATAATACAGAGAGAGACACGAGCCATTCACAATCTTCTTTCTTTCATCCCAGACAGCCTGAGGATGAGGACGGTGGTGATAAAGACACAACTATCTGGTGGGAATGTAGGGTTGACTGCATCCGTTCAGTAGGTTCATATATTAAAATAAAACCTACAGAAAAAATAAACCATGTTTCAATGTGCTGCAGACACTATAACCAAACATTCTGGTTCAATATTATATGCAATAGGACATTGTTTCTATAGCTTCACAAAGAGAGTAGTGTGCCTGAAATAGACCTTTGTTTTTGATACAGCCATTTCTCGTACCTTATACAATCCACGTGTGTATTACCTATTACATCACATTTAAAAATGTGAACTGAAAGAGAAATTTTTACATCATAGGCTGCCTCTACTTAAGAATTTAAATGAATTTAAATGAATTTAAATTCTTATTTGAATTTGTCTATTTTCTGACATTTGATTTGATATGGCATATGATAATTCGATCACTGAATCAACTGCCTCTGGTTTGATTTTAATTTATTCACACTTAATTACAAAGTTGTCCTGTTTTGTTTATGTTTAGACAGCAGTGCCATGGAAGGGGAAAATAGATAGATAGGTTCCTCTAGCATCTCGCTCATGTCACGGAGAAGCAGAACAGGGTTTCAGTCTATTTCAGTCCAAAACAACACTTCCTTGCCGATGCTCCCAAATTTTCTTACCCACAGCAGTAAGGTATTTTAGCAATTCTGGGTAGATTTTTTTCAGAAAAAAAAATTAGTTAATTGTGAAAAGAAACACAGACAGCATTCTCCCCATTTCTGCAAAGTTACAAATTCATTTATATACCCACCAATTTTACATAGGCTATAGCTGTATTCCACCTTGCTGTCTGTCTATAGCTTCCTGTAGAGATATATGGGTTAACTAATTTGCTGGAGAGAAATACATAGTGGGGCAGTCTATGTATCTTTAGCCAGAGAGCATGTAAAATATGTGAAATATGCATAGAGTACATATACCACACGTATCACTCAGCTGTTAAAGGGGTCCAAATAATATTGTGCCTATTCAAAATGCAGCCTAAGTAACTTGTACTTGAGTAGTCCTTAGACCAGATACTTTTTTACTCTCACTCAGGGCATGTTTCTAAGGGCTACATTGACTTTTACTCAAATATTTTCTTTAAATTAACAATGAGTAAAATTTATTTGTACACTTTCCTCCTACCTGTGTACACTGACGGTGGATATATGGTTCTTATTTACAATGCATTTTCTTGTTACTACTTAATCATGTGTGTTACGTTTCGCTCACTGTCGGAGATTTTAATTATAGTTTTAATGAGCAGCACTATCTTGCTAGTGACCAAGATTTGGTTTTTGTTTTATGAACAAACAATTAGCCCATGGCATGATCAATTAGTCGTTAATACAGCTGCAGCTAATAACCAGTGATGTTCTTTTCCTCCTTAAAACAGACCGCAATCATAGCTAATCATTTTGTCTTTGTTAAAAATGTATTTTATAACTCCCCCACGTCATCTCACAACTCTCTCAGTAGTACACCTAGGCCCCCGTATATTACAAACCGCACTGCGTTATGATGTGAAAGAGGAAGAAAAGAGTTGAGGGTTTTAACGTAGGAACTGGAGCCCTGATAGAGTCATAGGAGTCGGTAATGAGCTGTGTGACCGGGAGAAACTGAAAAGGAGAAACGTGGAGATTGTGTCGACCTTTCAAGAGCACTGTGTTTATATATAGCCTGTAAGGAGCACGCGGATCACCTGCCTGCACCGGGCAAATGAATCAGTGTTCAGTGAAGGAGAAATGAAAGAGACAAACATGTTTATTTCTGTCACAAATATGATTGCTCACGGATACGACATAATGTGCTGCAATGAATGAATAAATGATAACAGTGACTATTAGTCTCAGCTCCTGACCTTAACTCTATACATTTTCATGGGCTTTTTATAGCATCAGAGAGTGCATATACAGGGGATTCCTGACAGTCACGTAAAATCACATCAAGCAAATAATGAAAATGAGTGTTTATAAAGTCTAAAGGTTTATAATATTTCAAATAAAGTGTTTGACCCTGAGCATAAAGTTCAGTGATAAACACATTTAAAAAATGTAAACAATAATAATAAGAAAAGCTAAATTTGTCTCTGCTGATGCAATCTGAATCTGCTTGAACCATAAAAAATGAAATTGAATCAAGTGTCACATTTCAGCAGGTGATTGGTGGTTGTGCTTTACTGAATGTGGTTAGCACCATATTTTGGGCGCCAGTTTATTGCACCACCCCCCATGTTGCCCACTGAAATATTCCTTGCTCTTTCTTTTACTAAGAACAGCTTGCCTCAAGTCCCAGGAAATGACATAGGAGGACTTAACTTGGCTGTTGATATGATGGCTGTAACCTTCTTTAACCCTTTAATGTGCAAGAGCACTAACATGTGACTAGAAATTTTTTAACTGAACATTCTAATGCTGATGTAATGATCCCTACTGGAAGTTGTAAGCAATGGGGTTGTAGAACACTGACTTGAAATTCTGAAAAAACCTACTCTTCCTTGTTAGGAGTCTGGCCTGTACGCTATGTTGCTACACTGTGTGTCTGGGTCGAGCTGGTGTGGACAGGGAAGTGCTGTCCCATAACAGGGCCAGAGTTGAGGAGAGGGTTACAGTACTGGGCCCATGGGAGAGGGAAGAGGGTCAGGGTTGTTCCATACTGGCCGCAGGGCGGACTGGATTTATTTCTGTCTTTCCACTTCCATCCAAACCAAAAGAGTCCAGCTCCCCAGGGCAGCAGAACACAATGTCATTACTCTGTCTCAGGTTTCCAAAAAGGAAAAATGTTAGGCTCTAATTTAAGGACTTCTTACTAGTGACAGAAGGCGACACTGTTTTTACATTTTTGTACAGCATTCTTCCAATTACACCACAATTACAGCCGGCAGCCATTAACTACAACAGGATACATATAGGCAAGCACACAAAAGTACACACATTCTCGTATATGTGCTCACACGTACACAGACACACACACGCGCATGCACACAGATACGCACATAAAAAGACTGCACATTGAAAAAAAGTTTTTAGTAGATAAAGTACATTATATCCTGTACTCATACAAGCCCTGTATGAGTGGTACGAGCGTAGAGTGGTATTAACATTCATTACATTTTTTGTTTATTCCCAGAGGTGATTGACACATACATTACACATGTCTAAACTCATGAATCACAGCCAAGCATGAAAATACAGTAATTACTGCTGAAAGATCCATGTTAATACGCTTGGAGGCTGAGCAGTGGTTTTCAGGTGGATCAAAGGTGGTCCTGCAACACCATCCATTACATTCATAATTCTGCACTCATCGCACAAACTGTAGGCAATGAGTGCAGTTGGATCTCTCTCTCTCTCTTTCTCTCTCTCACTCTCATTTTTGTATGATTTGTGGGCTTTCTTCCATTTATTCCAGTACAGACAGATTTGTACAGATGTTCCTTCTTATTGCCAAATGTGGATTATTTGTGCATTTAACAGGAGTCTGGATGCCAAACATCTATGGTTACTCTTTTTCCATCGATACTGGGTAAACCACCTGTTATATGGGGAGTTAAATTTCAATTCACAAATCGCTATGTGACTGATGTGATCGTGTGTTACAAACAGACACTGTCCCTGACAGCACCTCTCAGACTGTTCTTGTCCCATGAGTCATGCCTTGCAGCCCCAACTCAGCTTTCCAAAGAAACCACTCCTCCTTCACCTCCACATCCCAGAGCCAACAATGCTGCTCCTCCAGAACAGCAAACCTGTAAGAACACAGCATCCAGATTTATGGCATCCCACCGTGTTTCGCTCGATACAAACGCTAGTGGTCCTTTCTGACCACATCTAACCTGTCCTGCAAACCGCACCTGCAGACATAATCCAACCGCAAATCCACACCAAATTTATTCCTCTGGTATTAACAAGTGACAGAGAACAGTTTGTTCTCTTTCTGGCTGTACTGGGACAGATAAGGATTTGCCTGTCAGACAAAAGTTAGCATCTTAATTAGTGGAGCTCTTTTTTTGCCGTCAACACAATATTTGGAGAAACAGCACACATGTACCCTGACTGGAGAAACACCCAGAGCATATTTAGATGCAAGGAGGCCATGCTTTGGCTTGAGGATAGTACTGATTGTTCAGAAATCCTGAGAAACACAGCAACCTTCCAGGAATCTGAATTCCACCTGGTAAAATATGACCTGTAGCTTATTAAACAAAAAAACCCTCCAATTCAATGTGTGTTTTATTTTGCATTGTATTTTTTTGCAGCTACCAAGTTCGTGTTTGGATCATTTGCCTTTGGAAGCAACACATCAATGCCCACAAGATGGAGGACACGATGATATCATGATGAACTGCTGATGACCAGCTCTCATCTTTTTTCTGCTGCACAGTGCACACCCAAGGGCACCCTTTGACACCTGAAAACAATCATTATCCTTGTCATTGTCATATCATCATCATACTACAAGTTTCTCTTGTACTACTACTACTACTACTACTATTATTAGGAGTGCAAGCCCCGAATGGCTGAAACCCTATTGTTTTTGTGCTGGTTTATTATTAATCTTCTTCAGAAATGTTTGCACAAATTCCCGTGAGAATTCTGCCCATTGATTAGAAGTTGTGTGCAAGTGCTGCCCAAGAAATATGACCCCAATCGGCCTGATGGGGGCACTATAATTAATTTTGAACTTTGAAAAGATATAACTCCTACGGAGTGACTCCGATTTACACGAAACTTGCTACAGACATCCATCTATCCTCACTCTACAAATTAGCCTAAGAACCACTAAAGTCCATCCGCTAGATTTTCTGACATTTTGAATTTTTTTTTAGAAAAACACATCTCCTCCTAAACCATAGGTTCGATTGCTACCAAATTTGGATGATGGACCAATTACTGGACCAAGCTTATAAAAAGTTATACAAAGCTTGTTGATATCTTATTGCATTTTGAAGATATTGACCAATGAACTTCACAAGGGCGTGGCTCAGCACATAAATAAATCAAAGTCAACAATCGTTGGGCCAATCATCACAAAACTTGCAGGATATGTCCACAGAAGTACCTGAAACATACCCTGAAAGTTTAATTCAAAAGACCACTAGGGGGGCGCTACAAATGCAAAAAATGGGCATGGCATAACACAACTGATTCTGATTGGTTCTTATTGCACTTCGCAGCTTTCACCTTCTAACGGTCCATGCTGGCTTGAACCCCGGAATCGCCACTTGCAGCTATTATTATTATTATTATTATTATTATTATTTGCAGTAGTAGTAGCAGCAGGATCAGTAGTAGTAGAACCTTTAGATTTAGTAAATAATTAAGTAAAATTTTAATTATCATCATTTCAATCAGTGTGTTTTTTTTCATTCTCTAGGGACCAGAAACAAGAGAATCCATTTATTAAAAATAACCTTTAAAGTTGCCTCTGTAATCAGCTAACCGTTGTCACTCTCTGATTACCACTGGTAGATCCCATGCAGCAACCTTGGACTGTTTTTTGAACAGTCTTTGAACAGCCAAACAAACACACCTGACCTTTCCAAGCTCCTCCTGTCCAACAGCGTATGTTACATTAGATAACATTTCATTTATTTGGCAGACACTTTTATCCAAAGCGACGTACAATAAGTGTATATTGAAACAACTACAAAACACAGGTCCGATAAGGTACAATACTCATTATGTAACACTTATTCATAGGCGTGAACACATTAAGTCCAGTATATGCCTAGGTGTGTGACCCATGGAAGCCTTTCAGCTGGACCCCCCAAGACAAACCTTGCAAACATCACCTGTGACACGTTCTTCCCGCACAATTATGTTCCTTCAAACAAAAATCATCAGACATGGCATCACAAACTTGACATCATGCCAGAATTACATCACAGGAATACTATCACTGGAATGGCATGACCAGAATAAAACCTCAAGCAGTTCTTCAGAAAGTGCCGGCTTCTGGTTTTCACCTCCTCAGTTACAGTGAAAGCAGCTAATGATGCGATTTCCTTGTTTCTTTATCTGTGTCCTCTGTCTGTGACTGTAAGTCTGTACAAATACATTTCTGGACACATGTAGCTCCCGTCTGGCCTTGTAAAAACACACTCATTCCAGCCACACTGAGCTTGTTATTACACATGCATCCTACTACTCATTTTTTTTACCATGATCTGGATTCCGGCATTTTTTCATGATGTAAAAGCCTTTCCCTTCATCCTTACCCCTTTGTTCTCATGTGTGCTCATTTACTACTGGGATTCAACTACACAAAGATGGAGACAGAATAGCGATTGAGAGACTTTTGATGCTACCCTCAGCCCTTCATCACGGTGAACTTATCTCACAGCCCTCCTGGTCAGTTACAGAATATGCCATGTTCTACAAAACATTAATATGGGAATCAATTAGTGGTAAGTGTATTTGAGGCTGTACATTTTTTTATTTGGGCCCCTCACCCTTTTCTTTCTGTGGCTATCATCTTGGGGGGGGGGGGGGGGGCAGTAAAATAGCGGACCAGGGTGGGGTGGGGGCGGGTACAGATTGTGATCATGGACCGGGGGTGGGGTGGAATTGCTCTGAAAGCTTTGCCATCTGCACCCCCCTTATGAGTGGGCCTAAGGCACACAGAGATAAAGATAGAGAGAGCAAGGAAGAAAGATACAGACAGAGAGAGAGAAAGTGAAAGAATGAGTGAGAGTGAAAGAGAGACATAATCTATACCTCTATCTGTAAAGTGACCTCCTGGTATTAAAACTACATCTGTAAAGACCATTGATGAATAAAGCAGCACGGTGAGGTTGGTGAAAACTGAAAGAGAGTGTTCACTCACAAACTAGAGGGTCACTGTTTGCACAGGCGGCTGCGTGGGGTCACTCTACTGTATTTTGTCTCCATTCTCCCTGAACGGCTGGCTGAGGTCTCAGCATTTCTGAGCAGTTCAATTGCCTAAGGAAATCCCAAAGCTAATGAAAGAGAGCACAGTGGGGCTATCATGGTTACACATCAGTGAGGGGCCAGTGCTCTCCTCTATCATTATTCATGCTCGGAGAAAGCCAATGAGGCCACGAAATTGTATAGAAATTCCAAAAAATTGAAAACCATGGAATTCCTTATCTGACCCACAGGTATGACTTTGTGTGTGGTTCAGACAAACAGAAAAAGCCCACAGCCACACAAATCAGACAAACGCAGACAAAATTGCACGTGTGAAGTATTTGGTCACTAACTGGAGCAGTGGACAAATCAGTATCTGATCTAACACAGTAAAGTAGGAAGTGGTGTCATCCCCTGTAAATTCTACCTAGTTATAGGTTGCCAGGTTTGGCACAGACTTTCAAATTGTGTCTTTGAACAGATGCACAGTGTATGTTTTGTGTGTGTGAATAACATTTTAAATTGAAAACCTTTTTTTTTTTACTTTACTCTATTTAATGTGATATGTGTCTACAGTACCAATGATCTCCAGATATTTTCTGAACATGCAATTAATTCTTGACGTTAATGCTGAGATGTGTTGTAGAGCATTGTGTGTTTAAGACATTCAGCACCGATTCACATCTCTTCCATTCTCTTTCCTCTGGTCATAGCTGCTCCTACACACATCCGCACACATATAAACACACTTCAAACACACATACATACACACATCAACACACATGTTATTGCTTACTGTACTCAGCATAAAATCGGCAAGACAAAAATACTGAAATATGGAGATATTTTTTGAAAGAAAGACACAGACACTTAATATTATTACAGTATGGACATTTCATTTCAGTAGTGGGCTAACTGCAAGTACACACATCCTCAGCACATCAACCTGTTTTCATATGAGTGGACAAAGCCAGAGGAATATGACAGAATAGAGAAATAATTACAGTTTCTTGAATATAAAGGTTTAGAGGCCTCTTCACCAAATTCAAAGTCTGACTCTCTTAAGCTGTAGACTTCATTATCCCCAAATTAAATAGGATAAATAAATTCCTCCCTCTTCAGCTCAGCTAGTGTGTAGCAAGCGCTCTGTTGCAAAATGGCTGCCATGCAGTAGCCAATAGGGGGCCGCACATTTCATAATTTCATGTTTGCTGTCCACATCACTAGGTAACTGAGCTGCCACTCCTGCACTGCAACCACATAAGTGACCTCTCACAAAGAAAAATGGCAGGCTTGCATATTGACAACCTGATTTGCCTCTCCCAGTAAGATACCGTGTTACCGTTAGCTGACACTGCCCTATCACCACCCAGCACCATTATACATTTGGAACTGACTGAAATGGGAATGTTGACAAATTGCTATCACCATGAGATGAACAGCCAGATTAAAATAGCAGGGTCATTAAAATAGATTCTGTCATGCACTTCCTACTACTCTTAATATTGATTTGAGTGAGCTAAGTATACACATTACCACCTCCTTTTAGCCTTAAAGACCTGTCACTTAACATTTTTAGACTGTACCTGGAATAGTATACAGCAGAGACAGTTACCACTGTTCAATAAAGTTGTAATTTCAGTACTTCTGGAACATTCTTCAAATGTAGTTGACAGTTCTACTCCGAAACACATTTTAATGACTCAACCACAAACACCCAGGAATGTTTCCAGGAATTCAGCAACCTGTCTGGAATGTTTTTTCTGTGACTTTGATAGAACTTGCATGGAATGATAAACAAATTTGATGGCTGTTCTCAGGAATGTTATTATCTAACGTTATCTCACAACCAAAGGGAAATCTAACTGGCATGTTTCCCCAACATTCTTGAAACATTTTTTGTGTCAGCTGGAAAGGGACATCTGCCAATAGTAATAATATTATCTCTGTTTTGGCTGGATCTTGTCACTTGGAGGTCACAGTCTGGGTTGCACTGTATGCTCTGTACAGCCACTTCCTGTTGGTGTGTTAGATGGAGAGGGGGTCCTGTGATTCACTGGTCTAGTAAACCTAAACAACCCCCCTCCCCCCAACAGCCATACTCTATGTCTGTTGCACATCTACTAGTATTGATTGCGGCTATTGACGTTGGTGCCACTCTTCATAAGGTACTCAAACTGTATGGTCACTTGTGAGACATAGAGCTTGAGATAATAAGAGAAGAGACAAGAAGGCAAAGAATGTCTTCCCACCCTCTTTGTGGTTGTGGTTAAGAAACAGTCAAAACTGGATCACAGAGGAAACTGGGCCCTTTATCCTTGCTACCAGGGTGATCAGTCATCAGAAACTCGGACCACACCACAATGCCTCCATTGTTAGTTTAATTTATTTCTTATTTGATTCACTGCTTCCTTTTCTTGCTGCTTTATTTCCCCAACTGCCACTAATGCACTAGCATATGTCAATTTCATGCTTTGAGTATAGAACTATGATCCTGAACCCCCTGAGTGTATGAGTCTACATCACGTAAAAAAACACAGTCATAATGAAAGTTGTTCCAGTGTCTGACCAAGCAGAAAACCTACTGAACATAATTTTATGAGAAACATATAGGATGGAAAATAGACTAATTGAACAGGCGCAATGCATGTTGAAATCTCTGATGCTGCGCTAACTGATCCGTGCAGCAGCAAAGCCTGCTTGCCAGGGGAGACAGATCTTTGCCTGTGTGGGGGTTATGCAATAATGCAGAGTAAATGTAATCCTATGGGAGGCTTTTTAATAAGCAGATATCCTGATTATTGAATCCTCTGTGATTACAGGCCATTGGGTTTGCTCTATGATAACTGTCTCTCCCATAAATAGTGAAGGCTCTATTACAGCATAGCTCAGCTAGGCCTGGCTGTTTCAGAGGGGCTGCACAATACTTAATAATTTACATACTGTATAAGAAGAACACGTTAGGGATTCATCTGATTTTACGTATATATCAGACATACACATACAAACAGTATTATATGTGTATATACTGTATAGTGTCCATTATTCACACCCTTGGTAAAGATGAGCAAAGAAGCCTGTGTAAAGTAGCAGTACGTTTAATGAGCTAAACTGTATGTTTAAAAAACAGGATTGTATTATTTTATGCTATTATAATTGCTCAGAGAAAAAATGTTAAGTAATAATATTTTCCAACAGATATGTCATAATTCACTGTTTTCCTTCACAAGGATAGCACATTTAAGTGTTTTATGAGATTGGTGAACATATTTTTGTGGGGGGGGTCTTTGACCATTCCTCCAAACAGAATTGAACAAGATCCTTTGTCTTGCACTTTTAGATTGGCATCATCAATTCAAACCGCAAATTTTGGTTGATTTGTAGTATGATTTGGATCTTTGCCTTGCATCATTGTCGGGCATATTTGAATTTAATAAGCTTCAACGTGCAAGTCTCAATGCAGCCAATCATCACAAGTAAAAGGAAAAACACCACACTAATGCATTTTAGTCTTGGAATAGTCTATGAATGAGCAATTCATTTCTAACTGTCAGACAATAATGCCCTGTCATTCTAGGAGTGTGGGATTACACATTTTATTGGTTTGGCAGTTCACTGTGACTGGAGCAGCACAAATCTCAAATGCGGTGTGATGTCATTGGCCAGGCTTTTTTAAAGATATCCTGAGACACAGTGAAGGGATTATATCCCTGAAGGAATACTCTGGATAAGACCCATCCTAGATTTATATTTTCGCTTAGCAAAAAGGCCTAGCCCAAACTCTGAATGCAATACTGTGCATATCCAAGAAACATCTGCACATCAACCAGGTGGCCCCGATGAGTCATGACTGGCATTTCTTGGCACATAATCACTGCACATAATTCACCAGTTAAGCAGAACTAATGCATCATTTCCTTTTATTTTTCATATACCATTTCTGAAACAATATATGTATAATATGCAAGTCAACAAAGTAGCTGCCCTTTTAAAATATGCATAACTATTACTCATTCTGTCACTTGTGGGATGTACTATATTTTGAAATAAATATAGACCCAGAAATAGTCATATTTCTTGATTCATCTGAATAATGCCCACACATGGGCGAAGAGCATGCCTGTGGTGTGCTACATTTGGCCCCTTAGCCAGCAGCTCAATAGCCTTCCTCTCCATGATGCTCCAGGGCAAACAAAACCAACGCTTCCTTTCCTGAATCCTCTCTGAGACACAGGGAGAGCAATAGCAACACACTGGGGCAGAAGTGTAGGGTAGTGGTTAGGGAACTGGGCTTGCGTTGCAGGTTCAATTCAGAGGTGGGGCTTTGGCATTGTACGCTTGAGCAAAGTACTTCATCTGATTTGCTTCAGTAACACATACAATGTCATAAATGGATTTTGTGTAAAAGAAATGTGTGTGTTACTCTGGATCACATATCCAAGGAGGGTTCTTTGTGCTTTTATTGTCACAACATGGAGCAAAGAACCAAGACTGGGTCACACATTTGCTGTTCTTAAAGTTTAGCAAACAATATTAGAGATAGTGGGGGTTTCAAGTTATTTTAAGTTCAGTGTAGACCATATGACTTAAATCTATATGCCCCATTATTTTGTTTGAGCTCAAACAGGTGTTATTTTTTGTATTTGAGTGCGTGTCTGTAAGGCTTGTGAGTTTGCTGTGACCGCTTCAAAATGACTTTCACAACAGGGCGCCCCTGGTCTCCCTTCCTTTTTGAATAGTGAATACTGAAAGCCCTGCCTGTGCTATTTCTGATGCAGTGTTTACTTCAAGCAAAAGCTAGAATGGTTCACAAGTCATGCTCTCCCACTCTCCGACTGCCTCAGCAGTTAAAGACTGTTTACTGACGACCATCTAAGATTCTTCGTGTAGGATTGAGGGACAGCGGTTTTGGAGGCCAATCATTCACAGCCCACTGGCAGGGCACAGCGGGCACAATTTCTGGGCAGACTGTCTAGATGTCCACAGTTTACCTTGTCTGTACTAGCTTTTATAGGCATAAGGAGAATCTTAAGTATTTTCCAATGACATATAGTACCTGCACAAGAACAAACAGTTTGGCATCACAATAACATGTATTTGCCGTCAGATCATAAGACTGAATACTGGATGGGTACCACTAGCATGCCCCTAACTAGGGGACTTAGCATATACTTAGACAACGAGAAACCCTGGGTACAAATAACTGGCAGGAATTACTATAGTTGTATTGGTGTGACCTTTTCAGGTGATTTCAACTGTTCCTACAGTGTACAAAGTCTCATCCATTCTTATTGGTAGCACGTGTCGCTGTCATGCTAACAAGCTACTGTATATGGCAGAAGCAGTCGTAGTTAGCATCTTAAGGCCTGTGGCCTGGACCAATTGTACAAACCCCTCCTCCTACTGATGGTCTGGTTCAGCGAGGCTAGCTGGCCCAATCTTCCAACCTAAAGGTTTGAGATATATGTGATCCAAGACATTCACTTAATTCCCTGTTTTTCTCTTTAAATCAGAATGCTCAATCCTAATTGTTAGCTAGTCCCACTGCAATCTTCTCTCTAGGTTCTGAAGGGCTCATGTTAATTAGCGTGGGTGTGCATTTGTTGCACCAGTGGATGGTAGGTTCTAGCAAAACCTTACGAGTTTATTTTTAGCAGTAAAGCAAGGGATTTCTCTGTCAGTAATGTGGCTCCTTCCCAGGATAATGATACAGCCCATCACAGATCGCCCCATGGGACTCTTAGCTTTAGTCAGCACTGGCTTGCTCAGAATTTGACACCAACCTTAGAGCATGGAGCTACAGCTAGATCAAGTGCCTTAACCACATACATCAGAGGGGGAGGGGGATGTTCAACATTACTGTACATCACAACAAAAATACACTTTCGCACACTCACTTTAACATGGGTGTATGTTACAAGTCAATTTCCATACAGTAACATACTATCGCACATCTTCACACTCCATTCTGACCACAACTGGAGACTAAATATACACACTGATTGAAGATATAAGATCCAAAAAAGACACAAAAAGCCACACACAATTTCATAATGCATGAAAATGAATGGCCATTCCTGTGGCTTCTGTTCCCAGATTGTTCAGGTCATTTGAACTGACACAGAGAGAAGAAATTACAGAAACTATGCACCCAATTCGGATTGAATGACATAGACTTGAAAGACACAGACAAGTAAGAACAAACTATCTGGACTTAAAGACATAGGAACTACCCAATCTGAACTGAACAACATACAGTAGACCCATAGAAACAAACCGACCTGTACTGAAAGACACAGCAACAGCAACCAGAAAATTTAGGCCTGCCTTTAAACATCCCTGTGGATACTCAGTGGGGACGGGGTTGTTTAGCATGAACTGCCATTGTTGTGAATAATGTGTGCGCAAGTGTGCGCGAGAGAGAGAGAGAGAGAGACAAAACAGAGAGCACAGCCAGAACTAAAGCAGCAGCCCTTCTGCTCAGTGAGAGAGGCTGCTTTTCATGTCTTTTCTGTTGAAGAGGGAACGATGTTTCAAGTGAGCACCTGCTCCAGCAGACTGAAGGGCAGCAGCTGCTGAGAGAATGCTCTCTCCCTCTCACGCCGGTCGCCATGCTGACCTTGAGGGTCTATTCAACAAGCGTCCCCTCTGATGACACTCATCCCCAGCTTTGCACCAGGTCAGGGGCTCTGTTCTCCGAGAGCCAGCGCAATCACTTTCATGTGGAGTACAAAGGATTAGCTAGCTCTGACATCT
Organism: Anguilla rostrata; assembly: GCF_018555375.3. Lineage (NCBI taxonomy): Eukaryota > Metazoa > Chordata > Actinopteri > Anguilliformes > Anguillidae > Anguilla > Anguilla rostrata. The sequence goes on along the minus strand of NC_057942.1, from coordinate 17,999,859 downwards.
TGGGTTTACAGGCACATGCTCGTATTTAAATGTGTGTTCAAAAAAAGCTTTTAGGATACCATTTAGAATATGATTTCTGTCAGCTTGTTTGCCATTCAGAGCATGCAGACACAGGTTCTTCAGCATTGACACGGGAGCCTCATGGAAGGGCGTGTTGCACTCGACACTTTGCCAGGGCGTCATGCGAGCGAGGAGCACAGAGATGGATGACAGCACTCCTGAAGGGGACACGTCTTAAGAACAGCTCCTCAGAGACTGCGCCAATGCAAAGCAAACAGCTAATCAGAGGCGTTGTGCGTGTAACCGGGATGAGCTACAAGACATTGCCCAGACCATGGGAAAGCATGGGAAAGTGTAAATATGTAAATGAGTCAGGGCCCTGATGAGTGACCCCAGCAGTGCGACTCACCCCGTGATGATGACGAGGTTCCTTAACGAATGAGGTGGCAGGTTTAAGCCCCATGCAGGCCCAAAATCTCCCTTGTATGTGCCCGGGCCAGCTGAGTGACCAATGCACCAGTTATGCCTCCCACCCCTTCCCAAAAATCTGTATCATTCAAGTATTCCATCCCCTTGATTTATTTTTTTAACAACAGAAACGCTCCGGTACCATGGTTACCTTGAAGCTCAGAAAGGCAGTAATGCGGCAGACAAATCAAAAGAACATCCCATTTATTACCGCTCTGTGGCTGCTTCTGCCTTTCAGTCAGAACAATATAAACCTGTCGGAAGACAGGTTAGAACAGTGAAAAAATTTTTATTATTGGAAAAGATTTTCAGTGGCCAGCTGGATTATGACTCCAGTTACTTCATCATGCAGGGAGGGTAGAGTGTGAGAGGAAGCGAGAGACAAAGACTGAGAGAGAAGGGAGGTTTTGAACACACCATTTTGTATATATGTAGCCCACATAATAGCCAGATAATGTGTTGAGTAGATGAAATTTTTTCCAGAAATTTTGCTAGGAATAATGCGACGGTAACCAACTTTTTTTTTGATATTTTAAAATCTATGGATGCGAGTAAACCATTAATAAATAGCATGCGATGACTGCTGGACAAGCTAAATAAGTTAAAAGGACTGAATGTTTGCAAGCTAAGTTGTTACTGATATAAGCAACAGAAAACGTCAGGACAGTCAGTTACACTGGAATACATCATTCATAAGCTTATTTCTCTGAATCACAAGCTTGTAGGTTTCTCATTTACATCACAACAGCCGCCGTGCGCAAGTTGAGACGTAAACAGACATCCACACAAACTAAGTGCAGCCCCCAGTGCATCCAGGTGAAGGCCGTGAGGCGTGTTCAAGAAACAGAAGATCATTTGTAACCGAGGCTCTTAAAGTGAGAGCAGTTGGCACTGTGTGGGCAGTGGTGCTGATCATCTCCTGGAGTGACGACTGTCATTAGCATTCTCATTAGCGCCGTCGTGACAAGACCTTGTGTTGGAAAATGTCAATGAATTAGATTTAGCTTCGAGAGCATGCAGCTGCTAATGGTCTATTATTACAGAAAACCGCCTTGATTATTAAAAAGGGAATTTTTAATGATCCAGTATGAACCTGTGTTTTTGTGGTACATTATAGACGGATGAGTGAGTGCTCACGCTTGCATACACAGCTCAAATTATCTCCACTTCTGTAACATAAAACACAAAACATGTTTTTTGTTATTCCTAGTTGGATGTTTTATTCATCTTTTGAAAGGACACCAAGTGTTTCTTTAAAACTTTTGTATTTCTTGCTGTCTTAGGAGATGCCTTGAATTGTAAACAGTGAAAATGGAAAAAAAATGCATTGAATAAAACTCCATACAAGCAGTGTATGACTGTCACCTGCCTGCCACTCTTAAAACAATACATGTTGTACATCTTATAGCTTTGAGCTTCTAATATTTACATAGATACAGCCGTGTTTCCATGTCACATTAATTACACCACTTGCATTTTCTTTTTGTCCTTTTTAAAAAGTTTACTTAAGAATTATATTTACATCCTTGAAACCCCCAGCGGCCTGCTGCTGAGGGAAAAAAAAAAACTTAATTACAGCCATTATAGTTCCTCCATACACCTTTGTGTTCATTTTGCGTTGCATTTCAACAGGAAATGACACCTTCCAGCAGAATTTGTACAATAATTACAAATAAAATAATACAGAGCTCAATTCATTGTCTAGCTGAAAGAACAAAAATGAATCTTACCATAAAAATATTGCACTTTAAATAAGGACAGCTTTTAACAGTGGACCTGTTACATGGCCAAGGAAGAGGAGGATGGGCTGTCAGCGTTTAATGACTGAAGCGTCCAGCAATAAGGTTCTAAATAGGCTACCCTTTGTCCAGGCGAAGCAGTTAATTCTTTGTCTAAGTAAGGGTTAACGCCTAACAGTGTACCACTGCATGTCTATGGAGTGCAGTTTCTTATCAACAGCATTTAAAAAGAAAACAATAAACAACAAAAAAAATGTATTTAAAAAGTGAAATTCAGATAAGTCCAGCCTGGAAGCTTTTTAGTGGAATGCCTGAATGTCCCGAGGTCACTGCCTCGTCCGGTCCAGCTCTAACTACCATCAATCTTCAATCGGCTTGCCGGGACATCTCAGGCATTTTACAGTCTTTGGAGAGAGGCGAGAGGTCCTGCCCGAATCCCTCCTCCCCCGGCGCAGGGGATGGAAAAGCGGATGGGAGGGGGCAGGAGGGGCGGGTGTATTTTCTGCAGTGAGGTTTGGCGATTCCCCCCCCCACCCTTCATCTTTTCCTTCTGCGTCTCTCGGCGTCCTTTGTTCCTGTTGCGTTCCTGAGAAGAACGCATCAGAAGCAGCAGAGAATCGTGGCGAACGGGTGGGGGAGGGGTCGCGGTGCCTCGTTTGCTTGTTCGGAGGGCCGGAGAGAGGGGGACAGGCGAACTTCACACAGGACGCGGGTGAACAGCGACAGAGGCGGTGGGGTGGGGGGGTGTCAAGCCTCCTTCTGCCAAAAGGTCTGGCGGAATCTTGGCATCCTCATTTCCTGTCACGATTTTAGTTGTGAAAAGGACAGTGACATGAAAATGTCGTACCTTAGCCTTCTGTATAGCAATGGAAAATGTCTGAAAGCGAATTGGGCGTGAGGTTTGGGATGGACGTGAAGCAGAGGTGGACATTCTGCAACTTCCCCCTTCCAGTGTGCCTGGATGAATTCAACAATAATGATGCTGATTAAACAAGACTCCGCCTCCGCCCCCCAGTGCGGTGGCTTCAGATGGAGATGGAGAGCCTCCGTTCTGCTCCTTGTAATCATCCCGACATCCCCTCCTCCGCCACCAGCCACACGACAGCATTGAAAAGAAACTGAGTGAATCACCTCCCTGGCCCAAACCACAGTTTTAATGAGTCTTCCCTCGCTCCCTCCCTCCCTCTCTGTCTCTGTGAGGTGGCTCTACGAGGCTGACGCGGCTGTGGACTGGGGCTTCTTCTGGTTGACCAGGTCCATGTAGAGCTCAGAGCGCAGGAAGCGCGGGTACGAGTCCTTCTCCATTAGTCCGTATATCCGCCGCTGGGCGAGGTCGAAGCACGAGCGCGTCACGTTCTGCAGGCTGTCCTTGGTGTGCTCCCGTGTGTGCGAGTCCAGGTTCACCTACGGGGGGGGGACAGGAGGGGCAGTCAGGTTACTATCAGGAGCTTTACATCTTTAAAGAACACTTCAACACATATGCACTCTCTTATACTAACATACACATTCACACAAATGTAAACAAACACGCAAACACACTCGCATGTGCACACACACACACACACACTCACTATTTCCTCAAAGCTCTGCAAGTTCAGCTGCCACAGCGGGGCAGTTACTCGGCCATTGTGACGGTGACCTCACTTCCTGAACAGCTCAGTCGGGTCTGTGGAGACCTCTCGCAGTAACCGAACGCAAATGCGCTCGTTTAAGCGTTAAGCCATCTGCGCCGCTCCCTGGAAACGCTGAGGCGCTGCGAGGCAGAGCGCCTGAACGCGCCCGCGGGGTGGCGAGCTTTCTGCGGCGCGGCTACGAGCGCCGCCGCGGGGCTGCCGTCGCTCTGCCGCTCACCTCCTTGCAGGACTGGATGGCGATGTATTCCGAGAAGATCTTCTTCGCCTTGGAGGCCATCTTGGACTGCGACTTGATCTTCTTGAAGTCCTCGCACGCCAGCCAAAACTCCAGGTTCTCCTCGCTGAACTCCGTGCGCAGGAACGCTCGGAAGGCGGCCAGCCCGTCTGAGGAAGGGAGGAGGAGGAAGAAGAGGATGGACAGAAAGAGAGAGAGAGAGAGAGAGAGTTATTACCGGGATGAAGCAGAGCGCGTATAGCAGCCACTGAGGTGGAGGGGACCGTGAGCAGGCATGTTCACTGGGAAACAGCACATTCTCTGGACCAGATCATTACAAGGAGCCAGTTTTTCGCTTCAGGGATTTATTTCAGTCCCGTTCATATTGTGCATTTTATTATCTCTGTGCCTTAGACAAGCAGAGACTGTTTCTTCTTTTCTTAATCTCTGAGGGGGCAAAACAAACAGAAAGCCAGGCGCCCAGCTCATACTGCCCCAAAGACACATTGCTCACCATTCTGTTCATATGAGCGAATGCACTGATAAATTCCTCTTGTAAAGGAACGTCTGTTTAAATAAGGGGGAGGTGTGTGAAACAGAACAAAAAAAACAAGCAGACTTGAGGAATTGGTGTGTGTGCGTTGGGCATAGACTGCTGTTTTTTTATCCTCTTCTTTACCATTTGTTTTAATAACATCCGTAACCTTAGCAACCACGTAAAAGGTTGTCTGCAACAGACCATGGGCTTTTGCGCAAGCACTCAAGGTCGTCAGCTGTTCATTCATGAGAGGATATAAATATAGAAAGTGACCCCCCCCCGACCCACCCACCCCCACCTCACTCCACACCACTGCATAGCCCTATTCATCCCTGGGATTAAGGCGAGAGCCACCGGACTGAGAACACACTGCCCCATTCACACAAGCATCGCGCCTGAACGCGCTAGGCTGAGAGGAGGCATGCATGCACACTAATGCGCGCTAACGCACGCTAACGCGCACTAACGCACGCACACGCATGCACATTAAGGTAGTGTGTTTCCCATGCCCCTGCCACAACACTTTAAAAATAAAATAAAATAACAGCACCTGATAAAAGCTGTATTGCGGTATAATACACACACAGAGCTACACCTGAATACACAAAATGCACAAAAGTACCACCTTAAATTTCACCCACATTGTAATCATTGTAAACATTTTTCCCAAGACAAAGGTTTGGCATACTTCTGCAGAGCAAACGGTGAGTCGATTCCTAGCATTTCACAAAGCAGGAGGCGGGCTGAAAGATCAGCGGGAACGCAAAAAGGGTCTGCGCTCGAGGGCGCCCCGGACCCGGCGCGCGCGCGAGAAGCCGTGCGGAAAACTTACATTTGTGGACCAGCAGCTTGTCCAGGGACTCCCCCCACTTGAGCGCCTCCTCCGGGCTGGGCCTGCAGATGAAAGGGGATCGATTCTTCAACAAGCCCATCTCTGCCAGGTTCCTCATTGTGTGACCCATTCGTGTCAGCGTGGCCAGATCCGCTCGAGAGTGTGCCTGCGCTCTGCGCTCTGCTCTCCCTCTCCTCCTCTCTCTTTCTCTCTCTCGCTCGCTCGCTGTAACTCACTATGTGTGCAAGTCTCTGTGACCGCCTCCGCTGGACACCTCTTATACTCGCTCTGATTGGCTAAGGGAAAAAAGGGGTGGGGTATGACCGTGGAGGCGTGTTGTTCCCCCCCCCCCTCCCTCCTCCAACCTTCCCTCCACTTAAGTGTCTGCTGTTCTGCATCGGTTTCTGTAGTTGTTTTGAGACCCATGGGTGCAGTTGCTATTTATACAAAACAGTTTTAAACCTTCTCTGCTCCTCTTTTTCCTCATCTGGGATTTTCCTTTTGAGACATTTCTGATAAAGGACATCCCAGCCTTTCACACAGTTTAATTTATTATTCCCTATAAACCTGAAAGAAAATCCATGCATGTGCAGCAGATACAGATGAAAAATGTACTGGCACTATAAACACCCTTGAAAATGTCTAGAGCCTCCATACACTGTCGCTGTGATGGTTAACAGAGTGAACGCAATTATTTACAGCGCTGGATTCCGTTCAAATGAATTTGCGCAAACGACAGGCCTCTTAAACAATCGGAGGTGAATAAACACATTCATCCCTGAATCACATCATGGAAAAAGACATTAAAGAAGACAGGAAAGACATCAGAGTTTCGCGTTTTTTTGTTCTAGCAATACTCCGTCAGGTCTTATTCACAGTACTCAATCCTGCTTTATCATAGAGAAATTCATTCCGTCCTCTCAAAGGGACAGAAAGATACAGTGTCCTGTGCTCGGCTTGCACAGAACACCCGTCAACTTCCATAAGCACACGTTCACAGAGCCCCCCCATGGAGAGACCATCACAGAACCCAGGACCTGATTTAATGCACATTCTCTTACAAGGACCACAGAGAACAGACAAACAGCCTGCTTGCAGATTCCTAATCACAGTACCTTCAAGCAGCATATCAGATGGTCCTACAAGCGTCAGAAACTGACCGGCAATCGACAGCAGAACCACGGACTGCGGCTTTTCACGTTTTCACGAGCGGGCGATAGTGAACGGCGGGGGAAACGCGCTCAGCCACGGACGCGTAGATTCGGAGCGACCGCACGGACACGCTTCGCCACGGGGAGCGGCACGCATACGCGCACGCGTGCCGACAATAGCCTCGCCACCTGCAAGGCTCCTAGGGCTTGCGCCTAACTGCGAGCCGCGGGAGGGGTCGAGGCAGGTCGCGAGATGCACGTGACGGAAACGACCCGGGGTGCGTGGCGGAGCTCTCGCCGACATTCACAGCCCTCAGCATAAACACTGCACCGATCGCACGCATTCGAAGCATTCAAGACGCATTCTTAGAATGCGTCCGCCGACAGTTTAATAAGGAGCGCGCGCCAGGGAAAGCGGGCCGCGGGCCCGGAGGGTCTGGCCAGCGGAGCGGCGGTTTGCGAGCGCAACGCGCGGCCGGCGGCTCTGGCTCGGGGTCCCCCGTCACATTTTTGCATGCCTTAGCGCGCCGGTGTTCTGTTTGGCCAGCGCCGAACGCCGTCTCTCGGCTTGTTGACTCAGACCGAGCGGGAGAATAAATCCCGGGACGTCTGCGGTAGCCTGCGGGGGAGCAGGTCGGGCCTCGATCCAGGACCGGACGGCAGGGACGACCCCGTCCTGACCCCTCAACCACCCCCCAGCCCTGCGGAAGGAAGTGTCGTCTCCGCAATTTGTAAAGAATAAAAACGAAAAGGGACAAACTTGTTTGGGCTGACGGGAAACGCTGTTTGTAAACAGGAGATTCTCTGCGTGCTCTAGGACGGGCCAGACTGCCCTTGCCAACTGCAAGGTTCAAACCTGCAAAAACGGCATGCAGGCTTCTTAATCTGCGTCTGTGCCTTTTCCAATCACAGCATCTCAGTTCGTGCTTTAACAAAAAAAAAAAACAGTAAAGCCACAAGGTTGCGGACTCAAAATACCCAGAGAGAGCCAGAGCTTAAAATCCCAGAGAGCCAGAGGACGCAGTGGCGTTCCTGGACCCGCTGGCCCGCGCGGCTCTCGACCAGCGCCTCCCGCGGCCTCCTCGTTCCCCTGCCCGCACAGATGGCCGCGGCACGAGGCGCGACAGGAAGTGGGCAGGGACTCACTTGACAGACTTCATGGCTTTGTCCAGCTTGCCAGCCGGGGCGCTCGAGGGAGCCTCGCTTTTCCTCCGGAGGAAAGTCAGCCGGTTCTTCATGTCTTTGGCCCTGAAAAAAAAAACAAGAGAAAAGGAAAGATGAGAAACCAAACTCGCCTCCCCGCACTTCAGAAATGTGGTTAAACTGCGGTTCAGAAGCACAGGCTAGCGGAATACAAGCTGTCACGGTCCATTTACATTCTTCCTGCAGCGCTGCAGTGTTCCAAGGTAAGACTCGATGCGTTCTCTCCCCCTCTCTCTGACTGTCTCTCCTTTGGCAGCGTGCGGCCGGCCTTAGGTAGAGCATGGAACTGAAGTAGCCTAGCGTGTAGCGAGGCTCCTCGTCACAGTGGCCCCTCTGGTCTCCAGGCAGAAGCAGTTTGGGCCAGGGCCCTGGAGGCAGGGCACGGGGTCCCCCCGCCCTACAGTAACACGCTAGCCAATGTCACCCAAAGGCTCATGGGAAACTTAGCTCGAAGGCTCGCCTGCACGTGCTCACCGTTTTTCATAATCGCTCTTCTAACCTCATGTGGTTCCCCCCAAGGGATGCTAATAATTCCTTTCTAATTAGCGGTGGCTACATGCACAACCCCCCATTCCTCCTTTACTGTATCTCTCACAGAACCAGAGAACTACACGAGGTTGCTCTCTTCATCAGCGAAAAACCTAGAGAGAAGCTGCATGCCAGTCATCTGTGTGTGGAATGGAGAGTGTTGGAGAGATAAAAGAGGGCGCATAAGTTAGCATGCCAACCAGGCTTGGGACTCGGCTCTGATTATGGCACCAGTATTTTAAAGGCAGCATCGCATGGAGGGAGAAAGAGAGACTGACAGAGGAAGAGAAAGAGATTTATGCAAGGAAACCTGTGGGAAGATTGGGACAGGAAACATGGATGACTATTTTTAATGACTCCACCATGCATCACCACGGTAACGAGAGGTATGATATTTTCTTATTTTCAGAGGCAGACGAGGACAGAATAACACACACACACACACCTCTGAATGTGTGTGAGAAATACTGTCAGATTATTAGCAAGGGGGCTATTTTTAGACTATGGCGTATGCATGTAAACACACAGTAACATGCACCTACCAGCATAAAATCTTTCAGCTTTGAAATGGTATAACAAGGGAATCTTAAAAAAACACTTTTTTCAAAAGTGAAAACAATTTTAATGAGGTAGAATTAAATACAAATATTTGTATTAGTCTGTGGAAACTGTTTTCAAACTAAATAATTGTTTTGGTGTTCGGAAAATATGTGTGGGTCCAACGGAAAATTATATTTTAGGTCTGCTTTCAACAGACCCAAGAAAACTCAACTGAATGGAAGTCTATGAGACCAACTGCCCACAGAAAAAGAGAGAGCTACTAACTCAAAACTCCACACTGCCACCTGCAGGCAACCCAAATGTACTGCACTTCAGAACAGCGGAAGCAGCACTGCACTGGAGTAGAACAGCCCTGCGGTATGCTGTAAGAAATCCAAGATTCAGACTGCATCACAGACAACACACCCGTGAAATGAGTTAAGGTTGAGGCAGACAAACTTCATGCCATGTACCAGGCATTTTTGAGGAAATATCACCCCAAAGAATAACCCGAAAGCTGGTTTTGATGCCTCTTTCTACGTCTACAAGCATTTTCAGCCTATTGGAGCCAGTGCGTGCCTTTTCCCCCACAACCAACCTACGGTGTGTTCCAATTTTAAAAGAATGATCTGGAAAGTTTTCATCAATGATTTGGAGACAAGTCTTGTGAAGCACTTCATTGAGCTGAAGTGTATGAGCTTGAAAGTTGCAAATTGCCCATCCTGAACTTATTTGCTTGTTCTCTCTGCAGAATGCAGGCTGAGAAGGAATGGCGTTAATTTGCACAGCTGGCGCTCGCGTTAGAAGCGGCACTCTTGGCGAAGTCATCCACTTCGCTTTGATCTGTTCGCCGTGACACCGCTCTGAGCCGAGCAAGGAAACGCAGTTGACTGATAAGCAGCGGCCAGCCCCGATGGGTAAAGCCACCGCTTCCCCAAACCGCTGCGCACAGAGGCAATGCTTCCTCAACCGTCCAACAGACGTAAGGGCGAAAAATGGAAGGTCGCGACGTCACCAAGTTATCGAGTCAAAGGCCATTTGGGGCACTCTCAGGCCGGCTCTGGAAGCCTTCGGAGGATTAGCCTCGTTCAATGAGTCACCAAAAACGAAACCGCTGCTCAAACCAGCCACGCAACCCTCAGCCAATGGGCAGCAGCAGTGGACCACCGCTCCGCTAGTAATCTGACAAAAGCCTTTGTGAATCTTCACACTTGACCCTGCGGATGCCTCTGTGGAACGAGAGCCCACTGTGAGTGATTATCACACATTAACATCGCAGCTAATGTGAGGCAGCTCTCCTCACCCCCCTGCACAGGCATCTCCCTGAGCTTGGTGCAGTAAATGAGGCTACATTCTATGAGAAATGGACAGGGAGAGAGAGAGAGAGGGGGAGAGAAAAAGTGCCAGCAGGCTCAGCTTTCTGTTGCTTTCCTATATACACACAAGTCAATGTGAAATTCCACAGGAAAAAAAAAAAACTTCAGAATGACAACGATGTTGAAAACATGGCTGGTGTTTATCAAAAGTTCAGTGCAATCTTGTCCATCGGCCACCCGTCCGATAAAGCCTCCCCTACTTTCCCATAACTCTCCCCTTTCACCCTCCACACTCTTCATCTTCTGACCCTCAGTACTGGACACAGCATTGCAGGACACAGTGTTTTACAGGAAGTACATGGCCTGTGTTTTCTGGCAGAGTCCCATCTCAGATTTTGCCATCTGTGCGATGTCAAATGCTCCCATGTGGCACAGTTTCGGCACAACAAGCCTGTTGGCCTCTGTGACATCACAATGCTCTGATATGTCATGATGTCTGTACTAGGGGGGAACCATTTCCCCAGCTTGGTCACAGACCAACTAGATACTCGATTGTGTGTTTTCAACAAGTTCTGCCTCCCTTCCATTGATGCCAAAACATTCCAATTAGATGGATCATTGGCAGATTAAAAGATAAGATGAAGCACAATAAAGTTACAGTAGACCAGAAACTCCTGTTAATAACCAATTAAGAAAATACCGGAGTTAAGAAAATGGAATATGGAAGCTCAACATGTGGCCCCTCTGATCTGAGATGAATGTTTGGCTGCCAAAGCTGTTACACCCCCAGTATCTGGCATACAATCTACATTTTGACCACAGAACCACTGGGTCTCACTGGGGGAAGCCCCCCCACCCCCCTCTCCCACACACACACACACACACACACACACACAAGGATGCATTCCTGCCTCACTCTCCCACTCAGAGGTGTTGAACCTCTTTCCAAACACACCATTCGTGTTAATGTACTCCTAATTTGTCTTACAATTATTTCTAATTATCAGCGGCAGCAAATGAATGCATCCGAATAGATAAGCCGAAACAAATACCCCGGAACAGACACTGCTGGAAATCCAGGGCTGAACAAAAACAGGAATGAGAATTTAAGAAGTAAACATGGATATAAGAAAAAAGACTCAAATCCAGACACAAGTAAATCTGTGAGAAAACCTCTCCCAGCTGACAGAATCACTCAGAGGGGTCATCTTACACACATGCATGATCAACGCCCCAGTGGCAGCGTCAACTCCCAAAACAATCGCTTTGCGCTTTCCCTCTCGGGAGCCTAAACACACACACACACACACGCAAACACATGAGCGCACACAAAAATGCACACACATCAGGACCGATAATGGAGGGACAATGTGGGTGCCTACCTTTCCAGGTACCTCTCCGAGAAATCCACCATGGTGTGGAGCATGAGTGCGTGTGAGTGTGTGTGTGTGTGTGCACCCGAGTGTGTGTGTGTGTGTGTGTTAGTGTGCTAGAGCACCGCGCTCAGGGAAAAGCAGTTAGCTTTCACATTCCTCTGGATCTGCAATGCTCAGACCGTCCTTATATACTGCACAAGCTGGGCGGGACTTGCGCTGGCCCAATCACAGCACAGCTCTAACCCCCACTCTCAAGTGAGTGTGTATTCTTCCTGCTACTCTGAACTGCGCAGGCCACAGAGAGGATGATCACTCACTGCTGAAGCCGTTATGATTATTTTATGAATGAGGAGGAAGAAACCTTGTGTAGAAAAAGAGAAGGAATAACTAGATTGAACGCGAACGTCAGCAAGGTCAAATGCAGCAGATTTCAATGAGCCACTGGACGGACTGTCTGATCGCAGTCCAGCTGTCTGGACATCACATATTAAATTTCCTGCAGGTCCGGTGTGTGTGTTTGTTTGTGCGCGTCTGCGCGAGCGTGAGTGTGTCTGTTTGTGTGTGTGAGAGAAATAGAGAGAAGAGAGAGAGAGAAAAAGGGAGAGAGAAAGATGTGGTGCATTCCGTGAAGATGGTGATGGGAATCAACCCATAAATATGTGATGCAATTTCCTGATGGGCAATAGGAAGTGGTCACTAGAAGTCGTTGCCCAGGCCCACTATGGGTTGTTGGATGGCTCATTTGGTTTAGGCACCACACTGTGTTGAATGGATGAGCCTTGGATCAAATCCAGACCGTGCCAGTGTTAAGTGCAGGTTAGAGGCTTGCATTCATCGCTATCTATTGACCCCTGCAGGTCGATCGGGTGCCTGTGGACTGCATGTGAAAGCCACATACGAGAGGTCTTCCTCCAACCCTGCTCTGTGCGAACTCAGTTACAGCAAAATGCAAGACCGCACTGCGGTGCAACGCTTCTATTATAACAGTTTAAGACAGAGTTTTGTTGAAATAGTTTTCTCTCATATTTAAGCTGATTTTATGAAATTCAACTAATTTAAACGACTTGATGTGATTAAGAGAATGCTATTCGGTGAGGTGTGAAGTGAATTTCCAATAGATTGGCTGGCTTTTTCAGAACAAAAGAAAATGTCTGAAAGCAATCTTTGGCAATTTTAGCTTCTGCTATTTCAAGTTCACGAGCCACCACTGGCACTGGCCAGCTCTGCGACAGTATCGTTCCTGAACTCCCAAGCTGGAAAAACATCAAGATGCAGCCTGTATACTTTTTTTGGATAAGCGGATGTATTTAATCAATGCAAAAAATATTGGAAAGACAGGCCAGTTTTCCAAGGAATAATGCATGCGCTGCCAAAAAACTCTAATCAGTTTGCTGTATCAATGATGTTTGCGGTGGGTTGGGGGGTGGGGTATTTTAACACGGCTACACACAAGAAACACTACATGTGGAGAAGACCAGTAATTCCCAAGGACCACGAGAGTTAACATACCTCAATGAGGGGAGATGGAGGGGACCAGCTCCATTAAGAACTGTTTCATAAGGACATTCAGAAAAGAATCCCGCTTGGAATGCCATTGCTATGGATATTATTACAGCATCTCTCAATTTTGACACAGTATGCGCAAATTAACTGATAGTAACAATCCAAGTTAATTTAAGCAAATATATAACGATAATTATATTTCACTCAAAACTGAAACAGAATACAATTATCAAGAAAATGTATCCAGCTGTGAACGTTATCAGTGAAGAACGGAGACTGTAAATACAGAACCGCCATTTCTGCAGCTTTTCCGCCCCTTATGTAGAGCATGCTGAGCTGTGCCTGTTATAACAGTGTGGGATACAACTGCAGTGTTAACACAGTTTGTCATTCATTTAGCAGACACTCTTATCCAGTGACTTTCACCAATTATATTTTTTACATATGATCGTTTTATACAGCTGGATGTTTATACTAAAACAATTCAGGTTCGGCACCTTGTTCAAGGGCACAACGGCAGTGCCCCAGCTGGGAATCAAACCCGCAACACTTGAGCTCTGAGCCCAGTTCCCAAACAATATACACTGTGACCCCATTTTCATATCTCCCCTCTCTCCCTAGATCTCATAAGGTAAGAGAAACAACCAGTAAGCACAATATCGTTAAAACATGAACATTATTTTCCACAAGAATAATGACCAAACACGTTTTTTACAAAATTACTGATAAGCTATATGTATGTTTTTTTGTTACTGAGCAAAGCAATAACAAAACTGGGCTGAGATAGTACTGTTGGACAGGAAATCAGAGGATGGAAGTGCAGGCTTTATCTTTTAGAAAAATGAAAAGGGAAAAACGCCTGTCAAAATGTTCTTCCCTCAAAACGCCGACTTGCTCTCATATTGTGGGTGTTCCTGTTCCTGGTGATAAATGAGTACATTTAGCCAGAGAGAGCTGGGAAAGGGCCCAGGCAGCTCTGAGGTTCCATCAGAAGCACCCTTTACAAACACGGGGAAGTCTGCTCCGAGAAGCAACTGAAAACCTCGCCATTCCAGAGGACAACTTTAACAGAACATCTCTTTTGAGGACTAGGAGCAATGTGTTGTCATTCCGCACCAACACTCATTTCTGTTCTCCTCCTTGTCAGGGTTGGCAGTGTAGCATCACGGTTATGGAACTGGGCTTGAACTCTGAGGTCACAGGTTAGATTCTCAGGTGCCATTGTACCCATGAGCAAAGCACCCAACCTGAACTGCTTCAGTAAATACCCAGCTGTGTAATATTTGGATTGTATCTACAAAAAAAAACAGGTTAAAGAAAAACCATACTACAGTACTGACACCAAATCACAAAAGGATACACTGGCCCCTCCCATATTTCAACAAATTTAGGTGATTCTGCACCACAAAATCCACACGCTCTGGACAGATCTCCATTTGTGCATACAGGTGTCGAGTGTGAATTCCGAAAATGCAGTCGCTGGTAAAATAAAGAAAAACAAAAAAAAAACAAAGAGCAACCGTCTCCACCCTTTGCCAGCACACTCCTTTCTCAAAAACTTCCCGAGAGCTTCAGTAGTATTTTGAGACGAGTTCCTGTTTTCGGCGTTCTGAAAGAGCGCTTTAAGTGACATGCCCATCTGAAACCGTGGCTTTTCCAAGGAGGTTCCGCGTGCGGCTGGGAAATGCGGTGGGGGGGGGGGGCAGCCCCACGCGGGAACACGGCACGGAATCGGAGCCGAAAACAGGAACCGGACCCTTGGGCCTGCATTGTCTGTCTGCAGATCTGGGGCGGCCATTGTGTCCGAGCCCCTGCCTTCGCCCTTGTGACCGGACCTCCAAACAGGTACCGAGACACACAACACATGTACCGTTTTTCCCCCATTTTGGACTTTTTTTTGGGAGAAATGTCATGCCATTTAGCATTTTTTCCCCATGAGAAGGACATGATAGCATTTCTGACCCAAACACCCTCAACAATCTCTGGACCCATTTAGAGTAAAGTTTGTGGGGGGGGGGGGGGGGTTGGGGGTGTGTGCGCGCAACAATGATGTAGCACCATATCTCTCCATCTTACGAGAACATGTCTGATGTTTGAGCACGTTCGTAGATTTGGTTTGGGCCAGACCCTGGCCATTACACCAGATTACACAGTTGTGAGGTTATTTGCGAGAGCCTGTCTAGTGCCAGCCACCTGATCTGGGGTCAGTCTGTATCTGTGGCGGTGGGAGGGGCAGTACTGGTCCCCTGGCCTTCCCACAGCCAGGCCTTGGCACAAACACTGTTGCCTTTCATCCTTAGCGGAGAACAGTGTGCCCTGAACTCAGCGGGAGGCTGGTTCCCTCGATCCCGCGTTCCCTCTCTCCTTCCCCAGCGCTGCTCCACTGGAATTAGGGAAAGGGTTACGACAACTTGGCAACACAACTGCCAATTTGGAAAAGGACCAATGGCTGACCAGATGGAACATTAGAAAATGATTTGTTCACGTAGCAACAGAAGCCCCAGGCAAAAACCACTCTTTGCTATCTCTTTCTCGCTCCATACCTCCATCTCTCAGTCTTTATGTACGGGCGGTCTCTCTCAATCTCTCTGCTGTGAGTTCCCTGCTTCTGAGACATGGCAGAGAGGAAATGGGGGGCAGCTGTTGCACTCCACAAACTCACTGTCAGCCCCCCTTTACTTTCATAGAGACCCACGGCTCCCTTCTTGACCCACATCTCTATAAGAGCCCGCCTCCCAACCATAACCCTTAATGCTGCCCTCCATTTTAAACAGATACTTGAGCTGCTACCCCATCATCTCACACACACATGCACAATGTCACGATCTCGGGTCCTCTGAACGACACCATCCCCCGACGCACAACACACACACACACAACACCGACACACACGCATACACACACACACCACGACAGGCACAGACACAGACACACACACATACACACACACAACCACAGACAGCACAGACACAGACACACACACAACACACAACACCACAGATACAGAGCTACACACACACACACACACACACACACAGAGGGGCATTATTAATCAGTTCTTTCCCCCCCTCCATTCTCTCTCTCCCAAGCCCCTGTTTGAGCTCTGCGAAAGTAATCTCACACCACTTTCCATTAATGTAGGTCACCCAGCCCTCTTCTATTACCGGCAGACACTGGGGAATATTTAGGGCTTAGAAATCTCAGAACAACACAGCCACAACATACTCCACTGAAACCGGGAATCAGAAGGGTTTTAGGAGAGGCCTGTCAAAATGTGGCACTGTGTTCAATCAGATGGTCACTGGACTGATTCAAAGCATATTATACCAGAATCATTTCTATTGTTTCACTAAACTCTTAT
Organism: Anguilla rostrata; assembly: GCF_018555375.3. Taxonomy (NCBI): domain Eukaryota; kingdom Metazoa; phylum Chordata; class Actinopteri; order Anguilliformes; family Anguillidae; genus Anguilla; species Anguilla rostrata. The sequence goes on along the minus strand of NC_057942.1, from coordinate 17,983,456 downwards.
TTACATCATAATCAATGCTCTCCATTTCACTAAAATCATATTCAGACCTATTAGCATATGTCATATGGAAGAAAGACATTAAGACATGAATAAAATTATGGCAGTCTCCAACAAGGGGGGTCACCAGAAACTTCACAATCAATACTGAAACCTGCATAAAATAAAATCTGCATCTAAAAATCTCCAGTAGCGAACACTCTTTGAACTAGAGCAAGCTGTTCATTTCTGCCCGTTGGAGATCTACGTTATAGAGTTGTATCTTGTAACACTATTGCTTGTACCAAACACAAATTTTACACACTGTGTCCGTTGAGAGCTTCGAGGCCTTGGAATAGCCAGCGCTGGGAGATCCGGGGGTGCGGTTGAGGAATGACCATAAATAACATGGGAACGAAATCCAAGGTCTCGGAGTTGAGCGCAACATGAGCGGCAGGGAGTCCCGACCGCATTGCCCCAAAAAAACGTTCTCGGGTTTCAGACCAAAGACATTTCACTCCACCAAGAAAAACAATTTAAAGAAAGAAAGAAAAGAGTGATTACAACCCCCTCTCCCCCTCCCCCTCACACACAACTCAATCCGGAGGGAGTGTTTCTACACTGGGAAGGGTAGTTTAACTTTGGGGGTGTGAACCCAGTACCCCCGACCCCCGGCACTCAGAACCTTGAGTATATCAATGTCCGCTGAGCTCACAAGACAATAGAGACTCTGATTGGTCCTTCCCTTTAACCTTTTCCAAAGAAAAATGGTATCAAAACAACCGGAACCTGCTCCCGCCGACCCCCGCTGTCCACCCGACCTACAGTACAGGCGAGACAGGTATCTTCGAGAAACAACAAACGAGATGAAACAATTCATGCTCCTATTTTCCTGTTAAAAAAAAAAAAACATGACTGAAGTCTGGTTCCTTCGTGCTACCAAAAAAATACTGCATACTTTACCCAGCCCACTAACAAGAGGAAGCGGATTTTCCCTACCTTACAAAACAATAGAGGCTTTGAGAAAGAAACAGACCGAGACAAAGTCCTCGGATAAAACCTATCGTTGCGGCATTGCTAGCAAAACCTACGGCGCGACTTTAGCGTGCTAAAGCCTTCAGTGTCTGCTGCAGCCGGTTTAGCCCGCCATGACCCTCAGCGCTTGCTGCAGCTGTTTTATCCCGGCTGTTACACGGCCAGGGACCACAACGCTTTCACTTCAAACCTGGTGATTTCCCCACAACCGAATCTCATTTCAGGTTAGAGCACGATTGCTAAAGACTGGGGGGAGTGTTTCACACGGTGGCCATGTAAGAAATATAGGCAAGTCACAGCTGCTGAATCACTGCTGTCGTTTTAGTCAGCACTGTCAAGAGAACTACAGTAAAGCTGTGTAAAAGCAGTAAGTAGATATGCATGTACATGAAATGATGATTATTAAGTGAGTATGACTGACATATTTCACCATATCTTATGTGAATTACTCGTGACATATTACTACCTCAAAAAACATAATAATCACTGAAGGTTTAAGCATGTTGGCAGTCTGGCCTGCACAGACATCACAGACGGTGTGAGAACAAGGGTGTCACTAGTAGCAAGGCTAAAGGTGGCAGCACCAAGGCCACGTGACTGGCAAGACTGTGGGTTGCACTGGTAACAGAAGGAAGAGGGAAGAGGCAGGATGAACTTGTGTACTTACAGGCTCTTTGGGTTTCTCTTCTTAGAGCCATCAGGCCCCACTTCACAACTGCACTCCGATCCACCACTGAGCTGGGGGGGGGAGAGAGAGAACACACCGTCATCCCACCATTCCAGAGAGAGAGAAAGAAAAAGAGAGAGAGTGAGAAAAGAGAGTCAGTGAGAGAGGGACTTCACTTAAATTCACTTAAAAAAAATATATAATTCATTCATCACATCCTGTTCACCATTGCAGCAACTGTTATCATTGTCAGATAAAATCCAAAATTTAAAAATAATCTGCACCAAGCTGGTCCACCTCACACAAAACTTCCCGCACTGCCCAATTTCACTGAAACTGGGTATGCAATTAACCAATGAGGAATATGCACGCTCAACCTTCATACACACAGCCACAAGTCCGCTGAACATGGCCTCAGGATTTACACTTCCAGCTCCCACCATTTTATTTTTTCTAGTTTTCTAAATTGCTGGTTTTGATTGCCCAGATAAATAATTGACCAAATTATCCTGCTTCTTTATTTGAACACTGTATCTGGGCACCCCAATGTAAACTACAGCTACTACAACTCTATGCTCATCAATTCAACCCATGATTTATTTCAGCACCCTAAAAAGGTCATTCAGCCTTAAACACTGCAAATAAGAGGATTGAGTTTCTCAAATATATCAAAACATGGAAAGCCCTCCCCCAACCTATTGCTGGATTCAGATGAGCCTCAAGTCTGTTCTATGGCCCCATGAATAACCCTCCACTGCTTATCTGCACTGTGCTGCTCTACAACAGGCTTATATAGCGCCCTCCAGCGTCCCTTCAGGGAGACGCCTGGCCCCCAGCTGCCTGAAGCCCCCGTAGTGAGCCCTGGTGGGCTACTTTGACGCACACATAACCTGTTTGAGGTTATTTCATTCATGCAATGGAAATGATCCAATTCAGGGGTTCCGAAACCAAGTGGCACTTCCTTATCGGACAAGGAGGAGAGCTTGTTCTAAGATTTTCTTCAGCAGTTGCGATGACTTAACACAACTTATCAAGCTGTTGCCGTAGGACTACCATCACCCACCCCTCACTATCTCTCCGATGGCACAATTTGGTGAGTCCATTTCTCACCATGCTCCCCTTCAAGCTGGGTGACAACAATATTTTAGCACAGAGTACTGGGTTCTGGAACAATAGCTTGTCCATCACCCATCCTCCAGGCAGTAGTATGTCCCTAAACACTTTCAATGTCCAAGCTCCACAAAGACCCATAAAATGATGAGTAAAAATACACAGCCCCTCCGTTTGTAACCAGTAGAAGTGGAAACCTATGACTGGTGTTGTTTGATGCCCACCCATAGGTTGTTCTGTAAGTGCCCACCCCATTGTAGGCCATAACAGGGACGTGGAGCATGTGTAGTAGTTTGGGGGCAAGATCTTTGCACTCACTACAGGTAGAGAGTTGGCTGAGTGTTCATTTTAATCAGGACATCTACTCTTCTACAAATAAAAGGTAAAAAAAAACCAGGATGGAATTGCCCTTTAACTCAGTGGAAATCAGACACTGGTGTGCAAAGTAGGGTACGGTGTAAACACGGCCTCTCTGGGCTGAACTTGGACCTCGGCGTACAGGCGTTCGGCCGGAGAACAAGAAAAACACGATGGAAAAGCGCGCGAGTGAAACGCTGCACTGTAAACAGGGGGCCCTGGATACGAAAAACACTTCAAACCTAACAGCACAAAGTGTTTTCAAGCCCGAGGACGACTTTTGAACCCTGCGCGTTCCTGTAAAGGCGGGGGCGGGATTATTCGGACGTCGCAGACCGGGCAGGGGACCCGGCGACACTAGAGCGGGGCCCCCTGTCGGAAGAGACATGGTTCCCACGGGGGCTGCAAAAAAACATCGACGGAGCCGATCCGAAATCTGGATGCTTAGGGTCACGTGACCTGGGGTACAGTCCGTCTGCTTGCCGAGAGGCTTGATAACGTGTGTATCCACAGGGAGATTTATTATTGGATGGTATACGAGAACAGCATGTCCTGACGTGCCTGGGGACAAGTTTGTACAGTAAGCAGCCACACTGCATTCATCCAAATGCACAAAAGTGTACCAGTGCCCAGACTGAACAAAACTGATACAATTTTAGATATGGATCGGTTTTTTTCATGGACCATAAAATATGTATATTTAGCACCTTTAACACATTTCCTGACATATTCAAAAATACATATTTCCAAACTAAAACTATTAGAAAAAATCTGAGAAAATCCTTATAGTTTGAATGCAGTAGTTGAACTCCCATATTTTGGTCTTGGCACTGTAGCATGCAGGTGTGTGTTTTGGAACATGACCAGGCCTCTCCAGTAACACGGACTATCAATCTCAGTGAACAACACAAGCATAATGCCATGAGGTCCACAGAGGGCATTACCTAAGCTTCTAAATGCATTCAAATGCATGCACGTCTTCCAATAAAGCACCTGGCACCTTCCAGACCTAATCCCCGGACACAAACTTAATAAAAACCTTGAAAAAAATGCTGTTACTAGGCAACAACACAGCGCAGTTAGGATCAAAATATGAGAGTGCCAGTAAATAACGAGACAACTCAAATTAGTTACACTTAAAAACTTCCTAACTTCCAAATTCCTGCTACCAACCCACATTACAGCACAAGTAAGCAGTGAAAATATGAGAGTGCTACTCAAAGTTTAAAACTGAACTGAAAGCGATTCTCCCACTTAGCTGAAGGGCAGTTACACGCTGGAAGCCAGAGCTCACACCCTGAGGCTTAGATCAGAGCAAGGAGCTAGCATTGAGCTAACCGTGACAACCTCTGACTCGCTCATATCCAAGTCATTAAAGACTGCAACGCACACATAACGTTCAGGACCAACTCAGCCTCGGCAAGAACTTCGTAAAATCCTGCACAGTTTCGACGGCAGTGCTCCCGGATCAGAGTTTCATAGCTGGAGGCCCAATGTGCACGTGCACACACATGCAGGCAGTGCACATAATGTATGTACATGGACACACAGGTAAAACTTGACTGAACATTTTAATATTTAAAACATTTTTTTTTTATATGAATTTATCAGAAGGATTTCCAAACACATTGGCCCACACTATATCCAAGTATGTAGGCCAATGAGAATTGTGAAGAGTAACAAAAATGCAGAGAAAAATTATGCAAGTTAAACAGTGCATTTATTTATGAGCCTGAAGATGCAATCTATTTTTTTTTGTTCAAGCCGGCTGACTAATTTTGGAAAATGGAGTGGATAATGTCTGCTTATTTTCCATTTGGAATTGATTGGGATGGGCCCTATAGTGATTGCATGGCAGCATCAGCCTTAATGGAATTTGAAAGTTACTGAAATATTACAAAATGTATTTGAAAGTCAGGAATCTAAAAGACCCCGTTTAATTTCAGTTGGGTACATAAACACACATACGCACACACTTGCGTACACACACACACACACACACACAAAAACACATACACACGCACGCACACAAACAAGCAGGTACACACACACACACACACGTACACACGTACGCACGCATGCACACAACCACACACACACACACACACAGACACGTACACACGTACGCACGCATGCACACAACCACACACACACACACACACAGACACGTACACACATGTGTACACACACACAGACACATACACACACACGCACATGCACACACACCCGGACACGCACGCACACGTGTACAGACGCACACACACACACACACACACACACACACACACACACACACTCAGCAGCAGGGCGTGCCAAGCTAAGGCTGCCAAGAATGTGACTAAATGCTTAAATGCCACATTCCATAGAACACACTGCATGTATACCTTAAAGTGATCTTTATTATGAGATCCTTTCTAACGGACTCTGAAAGCCATACCACAACAGGAACGAAAGTGTGCACACATGTGCTGAACACACACAGATACACACACGTGTGCCAGACATGCACAGATACACACACACATGCCGACCACGCACAGATACACACACGCATGCCAAACATGCACAGATACACACACGCATGCCGAACACGCACAGATACACACACTCATGCTGAACACACACAGATACACACACGCATGCTGAACACGCACAGATACACACACGCATGCCGAACACACACAGATACACACACGCATGCCGAACACACAGATACACACATGTGCCGAACACACAGATACGCACACGTATGCTGGACATGCACAGATACACAGACACACGTGCCAAACACACAGATACATGCGTGTGCTGAACACACACATACACACAAGCATGCCAAACACACAAATATAAACACGTGTGCTGAAGATGCACGTAACATACACACACGCATGCCATACATTCACAGATACACACACTCATGCCGAACACACACAATTCACACACACATGCCGAACATGCACAGATACACACTCATGCCGAACACACACAGATACACACACGCATGCCGAACATGCACAGATACCACCACTCCCCTGACTAAGCCACCAGCACAGATACACACACACGTGCTGACACGACAGATACACACAGCATCAACCCCACACAGACACACAAAACGCATGCCAAACACACACAGAAAGGCTATGGTGCAAAACACAGTGGAAAAATAAGCCAAAGCAAAAAAAAAGAGCCCAGTAATGACAATGCAAGAAATGTTATTTTTGTACGTGTGGGTTTAATCTCTTCCTAAAAGCCTCTCTCCGCCGTTATCGCGCTCCTGCAGGAGTGAGCTCACTTCCCTCCTCGGTCTGCGCTTCCTGTGGCGGGAGAGACGGGGAACAATGCGGAACGCTCGATGTAAACAGCCTGGCTTCCTCTGCCCGCCGCTGCCCGTCACCGCGTCCGGCCAATGGCACGGCTTCCCAGCATGCACGGCTCACTCCAGCCCCCCCGTGCGCCAGAACCCGGCTACCGAGGAAGCCACGGCTTCCGAGGAAGAGCTCAGGACTTTGGACTGCTGTCCAAAATGAGTCCTGGTTTTACGCCCTGCCAGTAATTAACATTTCTCAAGTACTGAGGAGCTGTACTAATAATGGGAAAAGGCCTATGATTCCCTTTTGCCCTGCAGCCATGTCTACACGCACAGGGAAGAATCTGCACCTCCTGCCTGCCCTCCCATTGTACGGCTGTGGTTCTATCCCTAATGAAGGGACGCGGTAAAGCAACCACCAAAGGAGGACAGAGGGCCTTCCCCACCCAAGGTGCACCGCATCGCGGAGGGAGTTCTTAATTCACGAACGCGCGGCGCCGCGAGGTAGCCCAACGGCGAGACTCGACTCCCCGCGCCGAGACGAGAAGGGTTCCCCCCTCCGTTAAAAACAAACTCGCTTGGCGAGGCCCCGGGTCCTATGGCAACAGATGCCATGAGAACCGGAGGGGACAGAAATAAATAAGTCCTGCGTGGGTCCGCGCCTTCGCCCTCCGAGGAACGCCGGTGGTCCCGTCCCCCCCGGGACCGGCGGACGTCAGGGGGCCTCGCTGTTGTGACCGTTTGTTGTGAACACTGCGGTCTCCATGGCAGGAGATGAGGGGAAGACAGCAGATGCTTCTGGAGCGAAATGTTTACTTCCCATGCTTTTTTGGACCTGCTCTTCTTCAATCAGTTTATTGCTCCTAGTCGCCTGTTTGTAATGGGCACAAACAAACTATCCACGAGCCAAAAGAACAGGCTGACTGCCCTAAATTCCAAGGTACGGACATAAGGATTTCTTTCCACGAAAGGTTTTTGGTAACACTTTCCATAAATCATCCTTCATACAAGCTAGACAACTACTTTCTAATACATACTGCCTTCATAAGCACTACCATAAACATCCATAAAGACATACTGTAAACTTCATTACGAGAGTCGGTCTCATAAGAGTTTTGAGCAAAACCATAAAAAGCAAAGACACTAGACTCCAATAATAACCGGGTAGTGAAAATACATCCCCCTGGTAACAGGAACGCACGCAGTTTGTCCTACTGTGTACTACTGTAGTGCAATTCTCATGTGGTAGCTAGCCAGTTTACAGACGCTACTATTGTGGTACAAGAGGCTATCAAGTGGCATCTTATTTGGAAAATTTAAGTGAAGCAGTGAGGGTCTTTGGAATACACAAAGCAGGTGCGCCAATTAAAGGTGCAAAAATATTTTTTATAAACATTCAGTACAGATTTCAGAGCTGCTTCACAATGATACTACCGGTACAGCATGTGCAGATAAATAGGCTACCCGTAAACCAGCAATTACTTTAACAAACACACTTTAAGTTCTCCTAGTCTTTTATCTAATCACCTAAAATGTTTTGCATGACAGTGAAAACCTACGCACTGGCAGTTTTAATGCCTATGGCCTAATTTCAGCATGAAGTGTCCCTATGGAAGTGAGAAACAGCAATATATACTGGTCTCCAACCAATGCTGGGGTTTTCTCGCATTGCAAGCAATTAAACACCTGGGCAACTAATAAAAGTTTTACAATATGACTAAAACCACAAACAGGCATGTGGTATATGCAGAAATGATGCAGAAAGGGATAATGCTGTGACGTACCATATGGCTACTTGTGGTTATTGACATTTAATTGTTAACAGTGAAGACTGATGTACCTCTAACTCAAGCAAAGATTTACTTCTTCTCAGCAGCTTCTGTTTTAGTGAGCTAACATCCCTGTAAAAAACCGCTCAAAAATCACCAAATCAATACACACTAAAGTCAGAACATAGCCCCACATTAGGGCGTATTGGCCTGGACAAAGTGACAGGGAGAAACACCCGCAGGTCATGAGGTCAGAACCCAAGCGGAAAGGTCCATTTTGTACACTTGATCAAGGGAAACCCAAAACCGTGGCCTTGCACAGCACCCCAGGCTGCCTGGGATAGGATTATCTGCAAGCCAAAATAGCTTGGCTGTTGTGGGACCATTAAAACAATATTAAGAGAGGGACCACGGGGAGACAGAGAGGTTAGACTAATAAAGAGGCTCCAGTCACAGGCCGAGCGGCTGGCCTGAGGAGACGGCACTGTTAGTCACGGCCAGCCCGTCTAGATCCTTCACACACACACACTCACACACACACACACACACACACATACACACACACACACACGGTCAGGCACGCATTAACACACACACGAATGCACACACACACACGCACACAAACGCACACACACATGTGCAGGAATGCACACACATGCACAAATACACACACACAAAAGCACACAGGTACACACACACACGCACACGAACGCACGCACCCACACACGCACACTCATGCACACACGTGCACGCGCACACACAAGCACACAGACACACACTCACCCTTTCACCCTTTGCACAGAAAATAATGTATGCACACATTCAAAATACATTAATGCACACACACACACACACCCATACCCCGATACACAAACGCACACACACACACACTCACCCTTTCACCGAAACAATATACATGCACACATTCACCCATGCACAGAAACTATAAGCACACATTCAAAATACATGAATGCACACACACACACACACATACCCAGTTACACGCAAACACACACACTCACCTGCTCACCCTCTGCACAGAAACTATATATCTGCACACATTCACAATTATACAAATAGGTGCAGACACATATACCCAGATACACGAGAACACACATGCACGCACGGACACATGCACGCATACACACAGACACAATATATATGCACGCATTCACAAACACAAGAATGCGCGCACATACACCTACACCCAGACACACGTGAACGCACACATGCACACGCGCAAAATCTGTCCTAAATTAAGATAATTTGTCCTAAGCTGATATGCGCACGCTTTAGCAACCAAAAAAACAGTCACCCACTCAATCGCCACGCATGGGTACGAGTCTCAGTGAAGCGCACAGCTGACACCAGGCACAGGTCAACCTGGCGAAAGGAGTTAACCCCGACACAGTGCCCGTAGCCGCGGCTAACAGGGCCTACGGCAAAGAAACTGAGCTCACCCCGCGGCTAACAGGGCCTATGGCAAAGAAACTGAGCTCACCCTGCGGCTAACAGGGCCTACGGCAAAGAAACTGAGCTCACCCCGCGGCTAACAGGGCCTATGGCAAAGAAACTGAGCTCACCCTGCGGCTAACAGGGCCTACGGCAAAGAAACTGAGCTCACCGTTCGGCTAACAGGGCCTACGGCAAAGAAACTGAGCTCACCCTGCGGCTAACAGGGCCTACGGCAAAGAAACTGAGCTAACCGCACGGCTAACAGGGCCTACGGCCAAGAAACTGAGCTCACCCCGCGGCTAACAGGGCCTACTGCAAAGAAACTGAGCTCACCGTCTAGCTAACAGGGCCTACAGCAAAGAAACTGAGCTCACCTCGCGGCTAACAGGGCCTACGGCAAAGAAACTGAACTCACCGTTCAGCTAGCAGGGCCTACGGCAAAGAAACTGAGCTCACCCCGCGGCTAGCAGGGCCTACAGCAAAGAAACTGAGCTCACCGCGCGGCTAACGGGGCCTACTGCAAAGAAACTAAGCTCACCCCGCGGCTAACAGGGCCTACTGCAAAGAAACTGAGCTCACCGTTCAGCTAACAGGGCCTACAGCAAAGAAACTGAGCTCACCGTTCGGCTAACAGGGCCTACGGCAAAGAAACTGAGCTCACCGCTCAGCTAACAGGGCCTACGGCAAAGAAACTGAGCTCACCCCGCGGCTAAAAAAGCCACCATCCCAAGGTGTGTCATTAATCTCTGCCCTGGTCGGACATCTTGGCGCTGTGTTACAAGCCAAAGGTCAAGGGGTGTGTCTGGCACCGTCGTCAGATTCCAGGGGCTTGGGATCGAGTATCTGCCCTTCTGGCCATGTGATGAGGGGCTGTGCCATGGGGGTCACAAGTGTGTCTGGTAAGTGGGGCTGTCACCCAATATTTATACCCTAGTATCTATAGGGACTACTTCAGTAAACAGGCACATGCATAAACTTGTGATACATTTCAAAAAGCCATTAATTATTGTATCTGCATTACAGTAGATGGGGGGAAATCAGAATAAGTGGTAAGAAGATCCCAAACAAGAGGTTTTAATGATGATAAATGAGCATCATACTAAAAACAATAACACCATGATTCAACATCAGAAAGGTATTAATGTGATACTAATCCCATCCAGGTTTCCCCCTGACAGGTTTCCCCCACTAAATTCTCAAATAAATTTAATGTCTTCATCTTTTGTGTGTAAAATACACAAGGCGTAATTTGGCATACCTGCCATCCCAATTTCATATAGACCTGAGAACACCTTCACCGTGTTTGACCGAGCCAGGCAGACGACGCTCACCGACACGCGCCCTCTAGTGTTTCCGGTCCCGCTTTCTCCGAATGTCACGAAATGACACGCCGGGTGCATATCACGAGCAGGCACGCGTCGGCTCCGCGGGTATTTTTAGCCGACATCGTGCGCCTCGCCGCTACAAACAACCAGACGTACCGGACGCGCGAATGTCGCCGTCGTCATTCGCTCCTGAAAGATGCCTCTCATTTTGTTTGTCTCTGCTCCTTTGCGAAATGGCTTGAGCATATTGGGTTTTGATTAAATTTCTGAAGGAAAACGAAAAGATTATTGCGTATCTACGCAGTCTCAGCATAGTGTTCCTCGGTTACGGATCAGGGAGGCTCCATTTCGGCTCTCAGCAGGGCTATCGAATGGCCTACTCATGGCCCTATTGGACCTAGCTTTAGAGCGCCCTGTAGGCACTGCAAATCCTGCAGCACCAGAGCTCAGAATCACAGGGGGCACTGTAGCCCTCCAGAGCTGAACAGACATACAGACCATCGTGAGAAGCTCCGTGTCATGAGTTCTCCAGCAAATCTGGACTAAACTTCAAAAGGCTGTTGTTTAATAAGGCCTATTGAATGGTTTGAGAGTAGAAGAGTGTGAGACAAGATACAATATAGCGCACTGAATGCGTGTGATTCTACAGTACATTCATAACTCAGGCGAGTTAGCTCATTACAAGCTCAAACTGGATGAATGAAAAATGATACAGTAACTGTAGTTTCTACCCCATATCTTTACTCCATTACAAAGCAAAGAAATATTCAGCAAGGTCAAAGACTGCCACATAACCCAAAATATACTACAGCCCTGCCCATGTAAAAAGATTGTGAACAACTGTGTGACAACCTGTGTGTACATAGCTCTACACAAAACAAAGATTCATTAACTGTTTGAGTCATTACTGTAAGACATTTATAGGGGAGGCATATTTTGTGTTTTAAATCTACAGGACTCGTTATCTTTTATACATTTACAGGACCTTTTATGTCAAGTTACAGAATACTTAATGAATCTGCAGGACCCTTCATGTCAAGCTACAGACCCCTTTATGAATATACAGGACACTTTAGGTCAACTTACAGAATCCTTTATGAATCTCCAGGACTCTTTATGTCAAGTTAAAAGACCCTGTTATGAATCTCCACGAGCCTTTATGTCAGGCTAAAAGCCCCATTATAATTCTACAGGACGCTTTAAGTCAAGCTACAGGATTCGTTGGCACCCTGTGCTAAGGCGTGGGGTGGGGTAACAAAAGGGCAAATTGTGCTCAGGTGTCCATCTGGCGTCTGGACTTTCAATTATGATCATTGCGATTATCCTCTCTGCGCGGCACTCACAGTGTACCTCGGTCTCCTTCAGACCCAGAGGAGACTAAAAATAGCCCTCCTAATGGACAGCAGTGCACAAGCCCACGAGGCTGAGCTCAGCGTGCAGACCGCGGATCCGGATTAATTTTGTGTCGCGCCGTCAGATTGCGGGCAAACAAGGCAGACAGAAGCCTTTCAAGCGTCAAGCGCTCACAGGATGAGAAAGCACGCCGCTTCCGCGCTCGATGTGCACCCCGCGCGTCCGTCTTTCCCGAGAGAGCGGGGCGACGCTCAAAGGTGTGGGGGACGTGGCGAGATGACAGCAGGCTCCGGAGACCTGGGCTGAACTCACCTATAATCAGTTTCTATTCTTAGGAGCGCCCCAGGAGCACATCGGAAAAGAGACCCAAATCTATTATCGCCCAGGACACAGCCTGAAGCTCGCTCTTTCAGTCGCTCTCATTCTGGGTTTGTCATTCTGTCTCTATCTCTCTATCTATATATATATACAGACAGAGACACGGGTGGAAAACTAAAGGAAAAACCTCACTAAACGAGTGGAGAAACATAACAAATGCAGATGCTTCCATACAGGTGTACTACATGATACAGTTAAGCTAAGCAATTAACATCCTATCATGCTCTGTGACACGTATAAAAATGCTGAACAGGCCCAGTTCACCTTGATTTTGGAACAAGATGCCGAGAGGAAAAGATCTAAGTGACTTTGACAAAGGGCTCATTATTGGGGTATGGATGACAGGGGCTTCAGTCACAAAGACTGCTCAACTGGCTAGTGCTTCAATAGGAATCGTGACTAAAGTGACATCTGCATTTAGATCTATGGGAAAGACATCAGTGCGTAGGGGCGGACATTGTGCACATTTGATGGTCATGCATTAGTGTGATGTGACAGGAAAAACAGAAGAGCAACTCTTCCTCAGGTAACTGAGAAGGTCAGTGCAGGACATGATCAAACTGTGTCAACAAGGACAGTATGTCAACAATAACATAAGGAGGGATGTTTAGTAGGGTTGCAGTGCATAAACCCCTCATTGCAAAGATAAATGCACATTTGAGAGTTCGGTGGTGCAAACACCATAGGTACTGGTCTACAGAGACGTGGAAAAAGATGAGCCATCTTCACCATATCCTTGACAAGTGGACGAGTGCATATGTGGTGTACACGATATCGGCTCCAGTCCCCCAAAGATAACTGTCCTCCCATAATGTAACACGGTTGGGCTGGTGCTGCTGTTCTGGGCCCAAAGACTTCTTACTTTCATTTCCCCCTAGCAAGCAATAATATGTTCAGCATAAAGGTCAGACAAATTCTAATGTGGCCTGCTGCATTATGATGCATTCGAATCAATAAGGGGGAAAAAAAACCTGTCTTCCTGTAGCATATCGCTACAGCTATTCATTATAAAGTTTAAACAGAGCAATAAAACAAAAACCCTGAACGCACTACCCAGTCAAAAACAGCACACATTCTTTCACAGCAGGCATATACAGAATATTGTCCATATGATTTTAATTTCAATTTAAATGAGGAGACTGGAGTTGCTCTAGATAGGAGTGTCTGCCAAGTGACTGTAATGTAATGGATGTGAGCATGTTTCTGGCTACGTACGCTCGTCAGCTTGTTCTCAGTCTACAGAAAAACAAACTGAAATGAAGGAAAAACAAACAAAGGGCACACGAGGACTGATGACCTTTCGCGAAAGGCCTCCTTCTATAGCTCGGGTTCCTGTAAACCAGCTGTGACAGGACAGCTGGGTGTCAGAGTGTCAGGCATGAACTTCTGTACACAAACATGGCCCTGGGTTCATCCGCATACACGCCGGTACATTCATATTGTACATTACGCATTATATTACATTATACGTTGTATTTTATGCTGTTTCAGGAAAAGGTGCATATTGGCTGTTATGATTCAATTTTATGATTTAGTCTCATAAAATGTGTTAGTCATGAGGCTATTTTTGGTTCCATACTGGACAAGGGAACACTAGCAGCATTTTCTCTGGCCAGATGCGATATGCTGTCTACAAATACGAGCCTTCGCGTCTGTGTTATGTCTCCAATTTACCACCTCCCAGTACAGCTCGCTGGTACGTTTCCAGAGATAAGACCAGCCTCTTCTGTGACACGAAAACTGAAAGCACTCAACTAAAAATGAGTTATTGTTCAAGGAAGCAATCAAAACAATACCAGGCCAAAGGTTATGGAACTTCCGTAAGGACATTTAAGCCCTCCCACTCCATAACATTCTACAAGGGTAGTGACAGCATCCAAAATCATCATTATTATTATTGTTTACACTTAAGTGACACTTCAGTGATTAAACAAATGACTGAGATGGCAACGGGGATAAGTATCTGGCTTTTTTTGGCCATTTCAGGTTTCACTATAAGCAGGCTAGTGTACTTAACTGAACCCACCAACAGGTGTACAAGAGTCGGCTCCAAGAAAAACCCGGGATGCCTCAAAGCGCTCTGAGCTGGGAGCGCTTTGTGCGCTTTCAATGTTGAGAATGAAATGCGAGCCAGTGAACAAAAACAGCAATTCAACATCGGTTATGAAACAGCACTAGCTAGCGAGAGGCGCCCGCTGAGAGTACTTTCAAATTCTCCAGTTGGCTTTCTGAAACATTTATCCCGCCTGACCTGCCCACAAACACATCGTGGACTTCTGGCAGCAGATTATCGCAATAAATCAAAACAGTGACAGAAGGAGAGAAACTTTCTAACCAGGCCGGTCTCCCCACCCTTTCTGAAGTACTCGATAAATTTGCTTTATTGAGACGAACAACACTTACGCCACAAAAACATCAAAAAACGACACCGTTACATTGGAATAACAACGGAATGTGAGGAACTAGGCATTAATGAATTATTATTTGTATGACCTATCGCTCCTCAGGCAGTTACTTGTGGTAACATGGTGTGCTGTCAGTGACATGCACTCCCTCCTCTCTCTCAGCAGAAATGGAAGCCTGCCATCCTCTGAGAGGCTCTCAGAGCATTTTATTCAACCTTGAGGAAGTACAGGACTCTTTCACTCTCCTCCTCCTCTCTTCCCTCCTCTTCCCTCCCACCTGCTTCTCACCCCCCCCACTCACATCTGACCTCAACAGCTGAAGCTGACCTTTGGTGAAGGAGGAAGGCTGCAGACGAGGGGGGTGGGCAGAGACTGTATTTCAGGAGTAAGGCTTTGGGGACAGCTGCATCAGCCCTTTACCGTGGTCACAAGAGCAGGAGGTGTGTGTGCTTGACCTCAACCTATACTGCCCCCTGCTGGTGCTAGTATGTCACTCCAATCCTGAGGGATACATCACCTCACTCATGTGGAGAAAAAACAACAGACGTGTTCACTTCTCTGCTCTTTCTTGGAGTGGAGGGATGAGAGGTCAGAGGTTAAGTACAGCCCTCTCCCACTGAAAACCTTTATATCGCTTTCCCTCACCCCTGTCTTACCCTTTCTTTTTCGGTCAGCATCCCAAACCCCTCTTGCTCACGCTCTTTCTCTTTGTTCTCCTCCTTCTCTGTTCTATGTTGGAAAGGATCACTGAATTGATTACCTCTCACTGACGATCTCCATCTATACTGATTGGCTGAGCGGAGTTTATCAATAGACCCAGCTGGGCCAATCACAGATTTATTCAATATTTTCTCCTTAAGCCAGTATTGACAATCTGTTGGTTTCACTCCGGGGGGTAGAGTATCAGGCACCTGTGAGAGAACAGTACCATAATTGGTGTTGCTCGTTAATCTGAAAGCACGGGGGGGAAAATGGTATAATTCCAGTTTTATACATCCTTCCCTCTCTTTTTATTAGTTCTAAACATAGCGCTTGCTTTACATGGTCACTGCGCGCTCTGTGAAGGTCACACCCCCCTCCCCCATCCCCCTCCCCCTCGCCGAGCTTGCTGGCATTTTCATGCTGATTAACTGCTTTTGGATTATTTATTGGTTCTTGAC